>NC_136330.1:6924312-7209312 GCF_964198595.1 Lampetra fluviatilis
CGTTGTTAGCGTGACAATTTATTTTCGTGAAAATTTTTTTCCATAACTTTACACTTTTTAGGAAAAGGAAAATTATATTTAATTACCAATTGCTTAATGGTGGCAGGCAATCATCTGACCCATAGGTGGCAGCCATCTCAAGCCAGAGGACGAGAGGACTCTAGCCGCCACGCATATAAAGGATTTATATTGAAAAACTTTGTTTTTACGGTAAATGTGTTTATATTAATGCATTACCCCCCCCAACACCGATTGGCTCGCAAGTTAATAATAATAGTTCAATTTGTAACGCGCGCAAATTTGCAGACGTAGTGGCCGCAACTCAAAGGCGTGGAGCCAAGCTCAGAGTCGCTCAAAAGCACGTGGCTGTAGAGGTGAGTTAGTAAGTGTCTCTTGAAGGAGGCGATTGAGGTGATGCTGCGAATGTGCAGAGGGTGATATTGTTCCAGACTGTTGGGGCTGCCACCGAGAAGCGGCGCATAGACATGACCATCCTGGATCTTGATATTAACGCGATTATCCCTACGATTATTTAAGACCGAAACAGCGGGCGGATTTCTCCATAACTCTGGCTAATCGCTTTGATGGTGCTGCCTGCTTCTGCTGCTGTTGATGTTATGATAAACACATTCATGCGGAGGGAGCTGGTAGGAACGTTGGGTTGCTCGGTCAATGGCCAGGGTCAACGGCGGCGTGGTGTATTCCGCAAATATGCCCGACTGTGAGGGCGGGCACAAGCCGGCGTGAGTAGGTTAAACGTTGAGTTTTATAAGGGCACCACGGGGTGACCAGCCCCTCCCCACCCAGCCCCACCCCTCCTTCCCCTCCCCACCCAGCCTCACCCTCCCCACCCAGCCCCTCCCCACCCTCCCCACCCAGCCCCTCCCCACCCTCCCCACCCAGCCCCACCCTCCCCACCCTCCCCTCCCCACCCAGCCCCTTCCTGCACGACGGACGGACACAATCATCCCCTGTGGGCTGGTGTAACCAGGAGGTTCCTACCAGTATCACCGTCGAAACGTTACCAGCTACTCGAATTGTAAATGTTGTGCATTGGTTTAACTCTTTCCCAACACACGACAACCGTATTCTTGGTTCTTTCGGTAAAGTCACGTAGAAGGGAAATAATAAAATAACAAAAATAATAAAAATAAAACAATATTGTTTTATTTTATTCATAGTCTTGGTTCTTTCGGTAAAGTCATGTAGAAGGGAAGTAATAAAATAATAAAAAATTATACAATAATAAAAATAAAACAATATTGCCACGTTGAAGAAAAATAACAAAATAATAAAATTTATAAAATGAATGAAAATAAAACAATATTGTTTTCTTCATATTATTGTATTATTATTATTATTTATCATTGTTTTTTTCATGATTTATCATTTTATTATTTCCCTTCCACGTGACTTTACCAAAAGAACCAAAAATATGAATCCCTGCAGTCACGAAAGCTTCAAATCGAAACACAACAACCGGTTTAGTGCTGAACCAATAAGCACAATGTATGTGCGCATGCGCGTTATGTATGTCGATTTAATGCGAATAACAAAACCAATCATACAAATGAATTGTAACACTTAGGCTTTCGCGACCAATATCATCCATAATAGAGGTTTTTTTGTTGGGTTAGATCGCGTGAATAAATAAATGGTCACCACATCTACGCCTCTAAAAAGGAACGAAGCAGGTGATGACTTCTCCACGAATCTGGCTGTCGCCTGATGAAGCTGGTTGTAATTACTGGCGAAACGTCGTACTCGGATTGTAAATGTTGTGGCTTGGCTCTCCAACACAACCGGTGCGCTGTACACTACACCATACACTACACTATACACTACACTATACACTACACTATACACTACTATACACTACTATACACTACTATACACTACACTATACACTACACTATACACTACTATACACTACTATACACTACTATACACTACACTATACACTACACTATACACTACTATACACTACACTATACACTACTATACACTACACCATGCACTACACTATACACTACACTATACACTACACTATACACTACTATACACTACTATACACTACACTATACACTACACTATACACTACTATACACTACACTATACACTACACTATACACTACACTATACACTACTATACACTACACTATACACTACACTATACACTACTATACACTACACTATACACTACACTATACACTACTATACACTACTATACACTACACTATACACTACACTATACACTACTATACACTACTATACACTACTATACACTACACTATACACTACACTATACACTACTATACACTACACTATACACTACTATACACTACACCATGCACTACACTATACACTACACTATACACTACTATACACTACTATACACTACTATACACTACACTATACACTACACTATACACTACTATACACTACTATACACTACACTATACACTACACTATACACTACTATACACTACTATACACTACTATACACTACACTATACACTACACTATACACTACTATACACTACTATACACTACTATACACTACACTATACACTACACTATACACTACTATACACTACTATACACTACTATACACTACACTATACACTACACTATACACTACTATACACTACACTATACACTACACTATACACTACTATACACTACTATACACTACACTATACACTACACTATACACTACTATACACTATTATACACTACACTACTATACACTACACTATACACTACACTACTATACACTACACTATACACTACACACACACATACACACACACATACACTTAGTCACATATTCACTTTAAGATGTTTGTTTGTTCATGTTTTTCTTTTTTGTTTGTTGCTGTTGCACCCGATTCAAGAGCCGAATGGCTCACAGGGCTATACCTAATCAATGAATTTGAACTTGAACATACACACACACATACACAATCACAAACACACATACACACACATACACACACATACAAACACATACAGACACACAAATAACAAATCGATTATGGATAGACAAAAACACAACCGCTGCTCCCTCTGATGGACACGAGGCATCTCAGGGGGGCCTTAGGTCAACGCTAACCCCCCCCCCTCCTTTAGGTCCACTCAGCCTGAAATCTCACCTGCATTCGCACCCCATACCCCACACATCGACTCACCTTGTGAGGCTCGGGGAGACAAAGGTGACGGTGTCCGACGGTGCAGGCGAGAGAGCAAGCACAGCGGCTCTGAACTGCTGGTGCCGGGGCTTGCTCTTGACGGCGGGCGTTAGAACGGCGGGGTGTGAGATTAACGGGTGTTAGAACCGTTCTTAACAACCGCGTGTTAGAACAGTGGGTGTAAGACTAGCGCTTGCTAGAACAGTGGGTGTTAGAACAGCGAGTGTTAGAACAGTGTGTGTTAGAACAGGGGGTGTTAGAGCAGTAGGTGTTAGAACAGTGGGTGTAAGACTAGCGCTTGTTAGAACAGTGGGTGTTAGAACAACGGGTGTTAGAACAGTGGGTGTTAGAACAGGGGTGTTAGAACAGTGGGTGTTAGAACAACGGGTGTTAGAACAGTAGGTGTTAGAACAGTGGGTGTTAGAGCAGTAGGTGTTAGAACAGCGGGTGTTAGAACAGTGGGTGTTAGAACAGGGGGTGTTAGAGCAGTAGGTGTTAGAACAGTGGGTGTAAGAATAGCGGGTGTTAGAACAGCGGGTGTTAGCACAGCGGGTGTTAGAACAGCGGGTGTTAGAGCAGTGGGTGTTAGAACAGGGGGTGTAAGACTAGCACTTGTTATAACATCAGGTGTAAGAACAGCGGGTGTTAGAACAGCGGGTGTTAGAACAGCGGCTGTAGGAATAGCGGTAGCTGTGAGTCGGCAGGTGTATGTGGTGCAGGTGTGGGGACGGGTGAGTGATGGGGGTGAGTGAGTGAGTGGGTGGGTGAGTGGGTGAGTGAGTGAGTGGGTGAGTGGGTGAGTGAGTGGGTGGGCGATTGAGTGAGTGGGTGAGTGATGGGGTGGGTGAGTGAGTGGGTGATTGGGTGAGTGAGTGAGTGGGTGAGTGAGTGAGTGAGTGGGTGAGTGATGGGGTGGGTGTGTGAGTGAGTGGGTGAGTGGGTGAGTGGGTGAGTGAGTGGCTGGGTGAGTGAGTGGGTGATTGGGTGAGTGAGTGGGTGAGTGATGGGGTGAGTGAGTGAGTGAGTGGGTGAGTGAGTGAGTGGATGAGTGAGTGAGTGGGAGAGTGAGTGGGTGAGTGGGTGAGTGAGTGGGTGAGTGAGTGGGTGAGTGAGTGAGTGGGTGAGTGAGTGGGTGAGTGAGTGAGTGAGTTGGTGAGTGATGGGGTGGGTGAGTGAGTGAGTGGGTGAGTGGGTGAGTGAGTGGGTGAGTGGGTGGGTGAGTGAGTGGGTGAGTGAGTGAGTAAGTGAGTGCCGCAGGCTGCTCTATATCCACACAGGGGACCCACACACACTCAGTCGACTCACTGGGGTGGAGACGGAGCCCAGGGCAGGTGTGTGGTGCAGGTGAGGAGACGGGTGAGTGATGGGGTGAGTGAGTGAGTGAGTGGGTGAGTGCCCCAGGCTGCTCTATATATACACAGAGGGCACTCAGTCGACTCGCTGGGGGTCTAGGCGGAGTCCAGGGCAGTGGGTGGCGAGGATCGTTTCGTGTGGGACGCGGGGATTATTCGGAGGAGCAAATCGAGACCGAGAGTGGAAGATGACACTGATTGTGTTCGCGGTGATGACGGTGACAGCTTTTTTTTTATTGATGATGGTGGTGATTTTGGTGATGGTGGTGGTGATCGTGGTGGTGATGGTGGTGATGGTGGTGGTGATGGTGGTGATGGTGGTGGTGATGGTGGTGATGGTGGTGGTAATGGTGGTGATGGTGGTGATGGTGGTGATGATGGTGGTGATGGTGGTGGTGGTGATGGTGGTGATGGTGGTGGTGATGGTGGTGATGGTGGTGGTGATGGTGGTGATGGTGGTGGTGATGGTGGTGATGGTGGTGATGGTGGTGGTGATGGTGGTGATGGTGGTGATGGTGGTGGTGATGGTGGCGGTAACACTTGGAGTTCTGGACGTATGCACGGTGAACTTCTTTCGCACCGTACGCAGCCAACCACGCTCGCTGGAGACGCGGTGCCGTGAGACATTTTTGGGGAGGGAAGAGAATTTGCACCCTGGGCTCTCCCCGCCGAAAACACCCCACAACCCCCCTCCCTCCCTCCCCCCTCCCCTCCCTCCCCTCTCTACCCCCTCCCTCCCCCCCTCCCTCCCTCCCAGATACCCTCCCTCCCCTCCCTCCCCTCCCCTCCCTCCCCTCCCACCCTCCCACCCTCCCCTCCCTCCCCTCCCTCCCTCCCCTCCCCTCCCTCCCTCCCTCCCTCCCTCCCCTCCCCTCCCCTCCCTCCCTCCCTCCCTCCCTCCCCTCCCTCCCTCCCTCCCTCCCTCCCTCCCCTCCCCTCCCTCCCTCCCTCCCTCCCTCCCTCCCCTCCCTCCCTCCCTCCCTCCCTCCCCTCCCATCCCCTCCCTCTCTCCCCTCCCCTCCCTCCCTCCCTCCCTCCCTCCCCTCCCCTCCCCTCCCCTCCCTCCCTCCCTCCCTCCCTCCCTCCCCTCCCTCCCTCCCTCCCTCCCCTCCCCTCCCTCCCTCCCTCCCTCCCTCCCCTCCCTCCCCTCCCCTCCCTCCCTCCCTCCCTCCCCTCCCTCCCTCCCTCCCTCCCCTCCCCTCCCATCCCCTCCCTCTCTCCCTCCCTCTCTCCCTCCCTCGTGCGTGGCGCTGCAGTTTTACTGAGAAGAGGGAGCGGCCCTCCTGAGATTTGAAGAAATTTCAGAGGGAAGGATGAGGAGGGAGCGGGTGGAGGGAAGAATGAGGATGGAGGGAGGGGGTGGAGTGGAGGGAGGGGGTGGAGGGAGGGAGGGAGGAGGTCGAGGCGAGGTTTGAGAGTGGCCCCCCTGTCGGTCGCGCCTGGGGTTGGGGGTGTTCGGCACTTTCGGCCGCCCCCCCCCGAGACACCGACCCGGCCCGGTGTGAGGAGGAGCAACGCTCGATCCCCGTACGGACGGAGCAGATGGAGAGTTAGTCCGGGCAATTTGCTGTGCTGCATTCTTCTGCGGGAGCCGGGGGGGCTTACGGAAGAGATGGAGATTAGTCTCGGGTCTTGTGCCTCCTCTAGGTCGACTCAGCCTCAATTGAGTACCAAGCGCGGCGTGCAAACATCGGCGGCCGGTCGTGGTGCTGACCGCCCCGTTCTGTCATTTGACACAATGAAGGTCTGTAGTGTGTGGTGTGTTGTGTGTGTGTGTTCGTGGCGGTGTGCGTGTGTGTGTCAGTGTGTATGTGTGTGTATGCGCGTGTGTGTCAGTGTGAGTGTGTGGGGAGCGGTGGTGCAGCGGTCAGCACGCTGCGCTATGAACCCGGCGACCCGGGTTCGATTTCCGCTCACGGCTAACACCACAGTGACGATTATCTGTAACGATCCTGGGCCTCCCCTAGGTCGACTCAGCTCTCAAATGAGTACCTGGTGCGGTGTGTAAACATCGCTACTGGGGAGACAAAGGCGGTCGGGCGTGGTGCTGGCCACCCACCCCCTCGTGTACCGTTCCGGCCTTCATAGGTGCTCGCGAACAGCATTTGCCCCTACAGTCTGTTAAGGCTACACGGGGGATCTTTGTCTTTGTGTGGGGTCCGGTGGTGCAGTGGCGGCGTTCCCGCGGTGGCCAGGAGATGTTCACTCCCTCGACCTCGTGTCCAGGAAGGGTCGTGGGTTCGATCTCGTTCCTGGCGCCTGCCGCTGTGCATTTGGAGTTTGCGTGTCTCTCTCTCTCTTTCTCTCCTCGTGGTCGCGTGGATTTTTTTCCGGGGTTTTCCCCCCCCGCCCCACTCCACATTCATAAACGTGTTTTAGTGTTAATGATTTGGCTGCTGTAACTCTCCACGTGATAAGCCACTTCGTGGAACTGTCGCTTGCGATTCGCCAGGTTACTTCTGGAGAAGAGCGACACGTCGCTCAGTGCGCCCTACCTGGTAAAATAAAATTAAAAAATACTCAGTAGTTAGAACTGAACTTCTCTACGAACCCTGCCGACGACCCAAAGCAGTGGCGAATATTTGAATCGGTCCCGAGTCCTCGCCTAGATCGACTCGGCATTAAATGTGTACCTGGTGCGGTGTGCTCATTAACATCAGCAATGGGGAGACAAAGGCGGACGGGCTTGCTGGCCTTCATAGGTGCTACTCGCTAACAGCACTTGTTCCAGCAGTCTGTAGGAGTTTGTTGGGTAAAACCTCTTCTTATAATTTGATGCTGGCAAGAGAGATTTCTGTGTGGTGCCTCTGCGTGTGTGTCGGTCTCTTGTTGTGGTGTTATTCCAGTTGTCCCTCTGTGCTGCGCAAGTCATAATTCCCTGTGTGTTCTTCCCTGTGGACGTAATCTCTGCTACCTTGTACCTTGTATCTGTTCACTCTGTTCTACGTTGGTATTCATAATCAACGTTTTTGGGTGAGATCGCGTTATTTATAAATGTGTCGTAATCCTCCACCACCCGACACGGCCAATCAGCAAAAAAAGTGTCACGTTGACAAAAGACAAAATAGTTCACTGCTTTAGCCCACCGGTGTGATGGAGCGTGAAACCACGCCAGACTTGCCCGATGATGCTGGATGCAATTACCAGCGAAACGTCGTACAACTAAAAAACTGTAAATGTTGTGGTTTCACTCTTCAACACACCGGTGGGCTAAAGTAGTGAACTATTTTGTCTTTTGTCAAAGTGACACATTTTTTTTGCTGATTGGCCGTGTCGGGTGGTGAAGGGTTACGACACATTTATAAATAACTCGATATAAACCCAAAAACGTTGATTATCAATAGTATTGGTCGCGAAAGCCTGCTACGTGTTAAACTACGTTGGTACGTTCAGCCCAGAAGATGAACGCGAAATCTAGCAGTCTTTGAAATACGCCGTCAACCAGGTAAGTGTCTGACTGTGTTGTTGGCCGACTGGTTTTGAAATACGTTGTGTTCCTAAGGTCTGTTGAGTTTCTCATCCCCCATCTTCTTGTTGTATTTGCCTCCGTGTGATGTCTCCCTATGTGTTCCCTCGCTACGTGTTTACCCCATTTACACCTGACGATGATGATGATCGCTTGTGTTGCGTTCGAAACGTCGTGATTGATTTAAATTTAATTTTGCTTTATTTCATTTCCCATGATGTAGCTTCTCACCCCGAGCTCTCAATGTTCTGACAGTGGCATTGGCCCTTGCTCTGTTCACATTTTGTCGTGCTCAGGGTCTAACACCGTTCGAGACTGGGCTCTAAAGAAAGCGGTCTCTGGTGTGGACCAATCAGTTTCAAAGACAAAACATCATCATACACCAGAGGTGTGGACTCGAGTCATGTGACTTGGACTCGAGTCAGACTCGAGTCATGAATTTGATGACTTGCGACTCGACTTGGACTTGCATAACAATGACTTTGTCCCACCTCTGGTATAGTGTATAGTGTAGTATATAGTGTAGTGTGTAGTAGTTTATAGTTGTGTAGTGTATAGTAGTGTATAGTGTAGTGTATAGTGTAGTGTGTAGTAGTTTATAGTTGTGTAGTGTAGTGTATAGTAGTTTATAGCAGAGGTGTGGACTCGAGTCATGTGACTTGGACTCGAGTCAGACTCGAGTCATGAATTTGATGACTTGCGACTCGACTTGGACTTGCATAACAATGACTTTGTCCCACCTCTGTCATACACTACCAGAGCACGCGTGTTTTTTTGTTTGCATGTTCAGCAACAGTATGCGTGATTCAATTTCGATTTAAAGCTTTCGTGACACTGCAGGGATTCATCTTCTTGGTTCTTTCGGTCAAGTCACGTAGAAGGGAAGTAATAAAATAGTAAAAAAAAAACATAATAAAATAATTCTCACGACGTTTCGGCCACAACGCAAGCAGCCGTCCTCATTCTTTACCTGAGGACGGCTGCTTGCGTTGTGGCCGAAACGTCGTGATAATTATTTTATTATGTTTTATTTTATTTATTTTATTATTTCCCTTCAACGTGACTTTACCGAAAGAACCAAGAAGATATGCGTGATTCCTTGCAACAGGTTTCATTTTGGTGTTTTAACATCTTAACACAAACTGTTTTATTACTTACAGAAAGGGTCAAACCCTCTATTTTTAAAGTCTCTTAAAGGCTACTCGGGGGATCTTTGTCCGAGCTAACTTAGAGCAGTGACATCTCCCCGCTGTGGTTTTTCTTGTTGTGACCACGTGGTTATTCGTCCGACGTTTCGCCCCACGTGCTGGCCACCTTCTTCAGGAATTACAGTTCCGAGGGCATCTCGGGGGGGAAGGGATATTTTTGAATTTGCTGAAGAAGGCCCAGCGGAGGCACGTGGAGAGAAACGTCGGACATCGTCGTGACGGACAACCACGTGGTTACGACGGATGCGGATGTCACAACGGTGATGTAATCATAAAGTCACGTGCGGGATCCTCAAGTTTTCGTGTTGTTACTCAGATCATCGTCATCAGCAGCAGCATCAGCAACCATCTGATGATGATCATCATTATCAATCATCGTGATGATCATCATTAAATATTCATCATCATAATCAGGAACAGAAGCATCAGCAATATTCATTAAAATTTTAATGATCACGATTATCATCATAATGATCATCAACGATTCATCATAATCATCATCGGTAACATCAGCAATTATCATCATCATCATTATAGTGCTCATGATAATCATCATCAAAGATTCATCATCATCGCCATCAACAGTCAAAATTCATCATCACATTATTCATCATCAATTAGTGGTACTGTTAAAAGTATTATCACTGGCGAAATAAACATCCATCATCATCATCATGTTATTGATCATCGAAGATGAATCATCATCAGCAATCTAACGTCATCATCATTCTAATGATCATCTAAATAAATCGAAGATTCATCGCCATCTTCATCATCAATAGTCACAATCATTTTCAATATCGTCAGAATTCAACATTTCTCGATGATCGCCATCATGATCATCATGATCAATGTCCTCCTCTGCTGGGCTGATAAAACGTGTGGGTTTGTTTCCCAAGCGGACGTACTTTGCCCCGTCACGTGAACGTGGAATTACCACAACTGCTCGTTGAGCAGATGCAATTTAGAGTTTAGATTACACGTGGCAAGCTGCTGATGATGATGACGAATCTCCTGCTGCTGCTGCTGCTGCTGATGATGATGATGATGATTCTGCTGCTGATGACGATGATAGTGCTGATGATGACGAATCTCCTGCTGCTGCTGATGATGATGATTCTGCTGCTGATGACGATGATAGTGCTGATGATGACGAATCTCCTGCTGATGATGATGATTATTATTCTGCTGCTGATGACGATGATAGTGCTCCTCATGATGATTCCCCGGCTGCTGCTGATGATTATGATGATGCTTCTGCTAATGATGATAGTTCTGCTACTGCTGCTGATTATAATGATTATTCTGCTGCTGATGACGAATCTCCTGCTGCTGCTGCTGATGATTATTCTGCTGCTGATGACGATGATAGTGCTATTCATGATGATTCCCCGGCTGCTGATGATGATTATGATGATGCTTCTGCTAATGATGATAGTTATGCTGCTGCTGATACTACTGCTGCTGCTGATGATGATGTCAGCGACGACGATGCTGCTGCCGATGTTGCTACGTGTGCCGATGACGATATCGTTGATGATGCTGACGATGCAGTAGTCGATTTAAAAGTGCTGTAGCTCCCAGTGACTTCCAAACGTCAGAAGCAAGAAGGTTCCAGACGGCCACTTGAACGCATCTGAAAGCGCGCGAATGCGGTGATGTCGAATGGGCAGCCGATTGCTTCATTGTCATCTGGCGATGTGCACTCTAATTTGTCCCTGTGTATGCAGTTTAACACGTGTCAGGCTTTCGCGACCAATATTATTCATAATCAACGTTTTTGGGTTTAAATCGCGTTATTTATAAATGTGTCGTAACCCTCCACCACCCGACACGGCCAATCAGTAAAAAAGTGTCACGTTGACAAAAGACAAAATAGTTCACTGCTTTAGCCCCCACACCGGTGTGTTGAAGCGTGAAACCACAACATTTAAAATTTTTGAGTAGTACGACGTTTCGCTGGTTATTGCATCCAGCATCATCGGGCAATTCGCCAGATGCACTTCACGTTGAACGTTTTTCGCACCGTGCTGATCCTGAACGTGAAAAAAAAAGCTTCATAGCTCATCGGATTTCTCCGGGCTAAAAAAACCAAAAAAATTCGATTCTGTACGTATTGGAAAGATATAAAAAAACATTTTTTTTCGGTTAAAATTGTCGGTGGAGCTGGCGTTCAAAGCGGTTTCAGAAATCCCGAGGTGATGGAACGGAAATCGAAGAGCGAGTACCAGGACACGGTGGGGAAGGGGTGGGGTGGGGGTGAGAGTTGCACTCTCGGAATGACATCGAAGAGGGAAAGAGAGAGAGAGAGGAACACGTGAACGTGAGAAGAGACCACGAAACGAAGACCCTCACAGCCCCCATCGTGTAGCCTCTGCAGACTGTTGGGGCGAGTGCTGTCAGCGAGTGGCAAAGGCACCGATGGGTGGGTGGCAGAGGTCGCAAACGGGTTTTGATTCCTTACCCGTACCCGGCCGCACCAGGGTCGCAAATGGGTACCCGTACCCGGCCGGGTACGGGTACCCGTTTCCTACCCATACCCTACCCGAAATGAGTGACAAACGGTTACTCACCGGTGACTCACGGCCTACCCGTACCCGGCCGCACCAGGGTCGCAAACGGCTACCAGTACCCGGCCGGGTACGGGTAGCCGGGTATCGGGTAGGGTACGGGTATCGGGTACCCGGTTACGACCTCTGGTGGGTGGGTGGTCGGCACTACGCCCGGCCGCCTTTGTCTCCCTAGTGGCGATGTTCACACATCGCACCGTGTGTTCATTTGAGGCTGAGTCGATCGAGGGGAGGAGGACGGTTTCAGGTAAAGGTCAGTGGTGTTGGGACGTGAGCGGGAATCGAACTCGATTCTTGCTACACTACCGATCGGATGGGAGAACACACCGCACACACCACACACCACTCACATACACACTCACACACACTCACACACACCACTCACATACACCACTCACATACACACACCACTCACACCGCACACACCACACACCACTCACATACACACTCACACACACTCACACACACCACTCACATACACCACTCACACACACACACCACTCACACCGCACACACCACACACCACTCACATACACACTCACACACACCACACACACACTCACACACACCACTCACATACACACTCACACACACCACACACCACTCACATACACACTCACACATACACACCACTCACACAGCACACACACACCACTCACATACACACTCACACCACACACCACTCACACAGCACACACACACACCACTCACATACACACTCACACCACACACCACTCACATACACACTCACACACACCACACACCACTCACATACACACTCACACACACTCACACACACCACACTCACACACACCACTCACACACACTCACACACACACCACACACACCACTCACACACACCACTCACATACACACCACTCACACAGCACACACACCACTCACACACACACAGCACACACACCACTCAAACACACCGCACACACACCACAGACACACGCCACTCACATACACTCTCACACACACTCACTCACACACACCACACACCACTCACATACACACTCACACACATACACCACTCACACCACACACACAGCACGCACACCACTCACACCACTCACAGACACACTCACACACACCACACACACACTCACACACACCACACACACACACCACTCACACCACACACTCAGCACACACCCAACTCACATACACCCTCACACACACACCACTCACACCACACACTCAGCACACACCCAACTCACATACACACTCACACACACACCACTCACACCACTCACATACACCCCACTCACACAGCACACACACACCACTCACATACACACACACAGCACACACACCACTCAAACACACCGCACAAACACCACAGACACACGCCACTCACATACACACTCACACACACTCACACACACCACACACCACTCACATACACACTCACACACATACACCACTCACACCACACACTCCACACACAGCACACACACCACTCACACCACACACCACTCACATACACACTCACACACACTCACACACACCACACACCACTCACATACACACTCACACACACACACCACTCACACCACACACTCCACACACACAGCACACACACCACTCACACCACACACCACTCACATACACACTCACACACACCACACACACACTCACACACACTACACACCACACACCCCACACACACACACAGCACACACACAGCACACACACCACTCACATACACACTCACACACCACTCACACCATATACCTCCCCCACACACACACAGCACACACACACCACTCACACACACACACCACTCACACACACACACCACACACCACATACACACACACACCACACACACCACACAAACACCACACACACCACACACACTACACACACGCCACTCATACACCACACACACACACCACTCACACACACACACCACTCACACACACACCACACACACACCACTCACACACACCACACACACACACCACACACACACACACCACTCACACACACCACACACACACCACACACACACCACACACACATCACACACACCACTCACATACACCATACACACAAAAACCACGCAAACACCACACACACCCCACACACACCATTACACACACCCCCCACACACTCCGCACACACACACCACACACACACCCCCCACACACTCCGCACACACCCCACACACACGCACATACAATGCACGGTGATCGAAAACACCACCACCCCTCATTGATAAACATCGCTCTGATCTTTGACCGGGGAACGCGTGCCTTGCTGGGAAGGGCGCTGTTAGGTTTAGCTGCAGAAACGTCCCACTCGATGACGTGATTGAGCTACTTCGTAGTAACGTTCTCACCACCCCCTCCTCCCCTCTATCTGAATAGTATGAGAGAGACAGAGAGACTTTTTGACTTTTAAACAACTTTTATTGCCGCCAGCAGCAAAAGCACTGGATGCTATTTCGATATGAAATACACAAAGTCACCAGCAACACAATTCAAAATAATCGCTACAAATCGACGCGCTGTGGCGCTAAAAGCACCGCGCACAACACGAAAGGAAAGAGAGAGAGACAGAGCGAGAGACAGACAGAGCGAGAGACAGAGACAGTGACACAGAGACACAGAGAGAGAGACCGAGAGAGAGAAACAGAGAGAACGGAGGGGGGGGGGGGTTACATAAAGCAAAAGCATTGAAACCCCCCCCAAAAAAACGAAATGACGAACGAAGCAAAGTGCCGACTACACCGAGCATCTTCTTGTTTCCACTGATCGTAAAACAAAAAGAGAGACGGAGAGACAGAGATACAGAGAGAGGGGGAGAGACAGAGAGAGAGACAGAAAGAGAGAAAAAAAAAATCTTCTTGGTTCTTTCGGTAAAGTCACGTAGAAGGAAAATAATAAAATAATAAAAATAAAACATAATAAAATAATTCTCACGACGTTTCGGCCACAACGCAAGCAGCCGTCCTCAGGTGAAGAATGAAACACCACCAAGCTTGGAGCGTATATTTAAGCTGGGTTGGTGGGAGAAGAGCGCCTTCTACGTGACTTGACCGAAAGAACCAAGAAGATGAATCCCTGCAGTCACGAAAGCTTAAAATCGAAAAAAAAAATAACTCGACGGCTCAATCGGATTTGACCCCCCCGAGGATTTAAAAAAAATCAAGATTCCGATTCTGACCATCGACTTGGGCTTGGTGGCCCCTTTGCTCGACACTTCCCATGCCAAGCAACCCACTCGCATCAAACCCCGTCTCCCCAGGCTGCCAGAGTCATTGCATCCGATAGATCGCTGCAAAGTATGATCTGTGTTTTGATTGTGTGCTGATCTTAAAGGTGCATTGACAAATGTTGATACTCCGACTGATGCTCTTGCTGTTGTGGAGTGACTCATGCAGCCAGCTATGGCTGCAGAGTTTGGTGGTACATGTTGTTGACGTCGTTCATTGTGAAAATTCGGTCACAGTTCCTATGATCACTGTGTCATTGCTTTCATGCTATATTTTGGTGATTTTCGAAAAGTGTATTGGTTTGGCCATGTTTGTTTGTTGTAGTACAGAGTTAGACTGATGGCCTTAATCTAAGTTGTCTTGTGGTTGTTGTTGGTTGTTTGACTTGCATCCCACTGGGATTTTTGCACACAGTGTTGGTGTACGGTGCTTTATCTGCAATATTTTGCTGTCTTTTCTTGGATTTTTTGTTTGCACATAGTCACTTTAAGATGTTTTTTGTTCATGTTTTTGTTTTCTGTTTGTTGCGGTTGCACCCGATTCAAGAGCCGAATGGCTCACAGGGCTTTACCTAATAAATGAACTTGAACTTGACAGAAGCTCCCCTTGACTCCGCCGTCCCGATATGGAACTCTGCCTCCCCTTGACGATGATGCCGACAATAATGATGATTATTCTAGATTTGAAAATAATGATGATGACAACTGACGTGCATTTGTAAGGCGCCTTCCACCCATGTCTCAAGGCGCCTGATACCCACAACCCTCTCCGGTAAGATCGTGTGTGCTGGTCGTTAGGGGTGGCATCCCCGAACAAAGATAAAGACAAAGACCCCCCGTATAGCCTTAACAGACTGCAGGGGCAAGTGCTGTTAGCGAGCCTATATAAAGGCCGGCACGGCACACGAGGGGGTGGGTGGCCAACTCCACGCCCGGCCGCCTTTGTCTCCCTAGTGGCGATGTTTACACATCGCACAGGTACTCATTTGAGGCTGAGTCGACCTAGGGGAGGCCCGGGATCGGTTCAGATATTCGTCAACGGTGTTGGCCGTGAGCGGGAATCGAACCCGGGTCGCCAGGTTCGTAGCGCAGCGTAGCGCTAACCGCTCATTCTCTGACATACAAGTGTAGTGGGTTCACTGAGAGACACACACTCACTCAAGAGGCAACACGTTTATCCTATGGACCACAACGGGATAACGACATAAACCTGCCTGACCCACGATGACGAGCACGAAGACCGAAGCCCGAAGACCCAAGGGGAAGACGCAGCACGGAGGACTCCATTCCAGCAGACAGCCCCGACCCAGCCTCGGGACCTCCCTTTTATGCCCCCAGCGTGACCTGGCTCCGCCCTCGGCCACGCTCCCTTCTGGAACCTACCAGAAGGTTCTGGGTCATACCCCACGTGTCCCTTCTGTCACCTTTGGCCCATATCCTTACCCTGGTCTATCACGTGTTCTTGCCAGCCAATCGGGCTGCTACGTTCTTTGACGCCCCCTCTCTGCCAGCCATCAGCACTACTTCTCTAGTAGCCCCGCCCACCACCCCCACGTTCCATTCCCTGGTTACCACATTCAGGTAAGCCCCTCCTCCCCCCTTAACTTGTATTTAAGGGCTGGTCTTTTGGAATTGTCCTCACTTGATGCAGTAATTTTAGCTGTGACGGTCCCACCTGATGACGGAGACTTGTGTTGCCTCCGAAACGTCGTGATTTCTTATTTTATTTTATTTCCATTATTAACTTTTATTAACTTTTAATTTTATTTTTTACCTACATGGTGACTTTACCGAAAAAATCCTAAGACTATGCCCCCTAGGGACCAGTTCCGTTACATTGCACGCCCTACTGGCAGAGATGGCTACTACACTCCCAGTTCCCCTCTATTGGGGCCGTCCATAAATGACGTCACGCGATTTTGGACGATTTTTCACCCCCCCCCCCCATCGTCACACGTCACAAATGTCTGACCCCCCCACCCCTAGGTGCGTGACGTCATCAATCTACGTCACTTACACAAGCAAAGCGGTCGCGGCAACCCCTGGGGTGGGAATCAAACCGGTTCCAAACAAAAAAAAACATCTAATTTGAGGCTGAGCCGACCTAGGTGAGGCCCACGACCGGTTCAGATAATCGTCACCGTTGTTGGCCGCGAACGGGGATTCGAACTCGGGTCGCCGGGTTCGGAGCGCAGCGTAGCGCTAACCGCTGCACCACCGCTCCCCCCACACACAAAAAGACAAAGACCCCCGTATAGCCTGAACAGACTGTTGGGGCAAGTGCTGTTAGCGAGCAGCGCCTATGGACACTTGACAAAGATCCCCCAGGTAGCCTGAACAGACTGTTGGGGCAAGTGCTGTTAGCGAGCAGCGCCTATGGACACTTGACAAAGACAAAGATCCCCCGGGTAGCATTAACATACTGTTGGGGCAAGTGCTGTTCGCGAGGGCCTACGAATGTGAACACACGTGTAGTGACATAGAATGAGTGACTTGAGTACGTAGCATGGGGGTGCCGTCCATAGAGAGAGATTGATAGAGATAGAGAGAGTGGAGAGAGATTCTAGATTTGAAGCTTTCGTGACTGCAATGATTCATATTCTTAGGTTTTTTTTTTACGTGACTTTACCGAAGAAAAAAAACCTAAGAAGTGGAGAGAGAGATAGATAGAGTGGAGAGAGATAGATAGAGGCAAACCTGTCAACCCCTGATCAGTGCCCGACCTTATCACAGACCAACTCAGACATTGGTGGTCACCCCGTGGCCCTTATACATCTCAACGTTCATCCTACAAAGTCACTATACGTTACACTATACACTACTATGTACTATACACCAGAGGTGGGACAAAGTCATTGTTATGCAAGTCCAAGTCGAGTCGCAAGTCATCAAATTCATGACTCGAGTCTGACTCGAGTCCAAGTCACATGACTCGAGTCCACACCTCTGCTATACACTACACTACTATACACTACACTATACACTACACTATGTACTATACACTACACTACTATACACTACACTACTACGTACTATACACTACTATACACTACACTACTATACACTATACACTACACTACTATACACTACACTACTATGCACTACACTACTATACACTACACTACTATACACTACACTACTATAAACTACTATGTACTATACACTACACTACTATACACTACACTACTATACACTATACACTACACTACTATGTACTATACACTACACTACTATTTACTATACACTACACTACGGCACACTACACTACTATACACTACACTACTATACACTACAAAACTATACACTACACTACTATGCACTACACTACTATACACTACACTACTATACACTACACTATACACTACACTACTATACACTACACTACTATACACTACACTATACACTACACTACTATACACTACACTACTATACACGACACTACTATGTACTATGCACTACACTACTATACACGACACTACTATACACTACTATGTACTACACTACTATGTACTACACTACTATGTACTACACTACGATACACTATACACTACTATGTACGATACACTATACACTATACTACACACTATTATACACTACACTACACACTACTATACACTACACACTACTATACACTACTATACACTACACTACTATACGCTATACACTACACACTACTATACACAACACTACTACATAGCTGTCACAGACCAGCTCAGACCTTATTGGTCACCCCGTGGCCCCTATAAATCTCAACGTTCATCCTACAAAGTCCCATCACAAGGGAGAGAAACACAAACCGATAGACGCAAACACGTGTCGTTGTTGCCCGCATTGAAACAGGCTGTACGCCATAACGCACCTGCAAACTCAATTCCCCCTGGCACAAGAATACGGGGTAAACCGCGCGCGTTTAGAACGGGTGCGTGGGTGCTGCATTCGCTGTTTTATTATTTTATTACTTTGCTTGCCCCCCCCACCTCCCCCTCTCCGTTTCGGCTCGCAGTTCAGCGCTCACCATTGCGCCACCGCTCACCACTTGAGGGTGGTGGTGGTGGGGAAATGAAAACGAAACTCGGGGAGGGGGTGACGTCACTACCCTCCCACGTGGTTTTAACGACCTCCAGGACACTCCCGTGACGTCACTTCTCCGACTCCTCGCTTTGATTTATGAGCCGCGCGAGTTTCTGCGTAGACCGCTTCGCCCTCTGAATTCCTGTGCGCGCGCGTGCGTGTGTCCGTCTGCACGTGCAGCAGGCAAGGCTGCGTTGGCTGGGTCATGTAGCCCGCGTGCCCAGCCACCGCATGCCCAAGCAGCTTTTGTTCGGCCGGATCGAGGGGGCTAAACGGGCGCGGCACGGGCTAGAGAAGAGATGGAGTGATGTGGTACAGGAGGACGTGGAGCTGAGTGGACTTGCCGATGACCGGTACCAGCGGTGTCAAGATCGGCCTCTGTGGAGGAGGCTCGTGCAGGACGCTACTGGGCAGTTGGAGGCAGTCGCCCTCCAACAACAACGGACCAGACACCACGTGTCCAGACCAGAGGCGTAGAGGATATTTTGCGCCCGGGGACGAACTATAAAATTGCCCCCCCCCCCCCCCGTTTAATCACATTTTGCTATTACATCGAATATGAAATAATTTAAATGTTAATGAAACATTGTATTTAAAGAAGCAAATTTATAGAAATTATATTACATGGCTCACTCAGTCACTGTCGTAGACTGGTTGACATAATCTACAAAAGATTATTTTTTCTTGATTTCACTGTCGCAAACTGATCAATCACGTAATCAAAATCAGTTTTTTCCAATGTTTCTCTTTCAACGCTAAGAAGAGCAAGATCGCTGAGACGATCTTGTCCCATTGAAGCCGCAAATACGACAAAATAAGTTTCAATTTGCTGAACGACCGCTCACAGCTTGCAATTGAAACTGCTTTTGTTAATCAAATTTGCAGTGAAATTCGCAAATTCGGAAATATGTCGTCTCCATAAAACACAATAAAACCAAGAAGATCCAAAGGAGTTTCTGGTAGAACTTCATTCCGGTTACTCAGCAGCATTTTTCAATCTCCAATTTCTGTGAAAAGTTCGTGGCCATTGATGTCGGTGTCATAGAAATGTCCAAAATCTGTGCAATTTCGACGAATTGCATCGACATCTGTGTCGGATAGAAGAGTCTTGACGTCCAGCAGAAATCCAAATTTTGTGTTCAGGTCTTTTAGTCGTAAAAACCGTGTTGACATCTCATGTTGAAGTCGATAAAATACACTTCATAACGCGCACAATTTCTTCTTCTGCTGAAAGTCCTCCATCTCTTGCCAGTTCTACTGGCATCTTCCGACGTCGTCTAATTCTTCTGTCCACATCGATCCCCCAGGCTGTGCATCTTGTTTTTGCGTTTTCTACAGCAACTTGGCTCAAATCATCACGAAGCTTGACAAATTCATGCTCCAAAGATTAAAGATCAGTTGCTGCTTCCTTGAAATTCATAGTAGGATCCTGTAAGCGCTCCTGAACACGATACATTTTTCCAAGAATGACATTCCATGAAATGTAATAAAACTATGAAGTTAAAATTTAGTACGCCTGCCTGTAACTGTTCTGCATCACTTCTGGTTTCAGGCGTCATAGTTACGTCCTCCAATAATTTGTCTAGCAGCCCTACTAGTTCATCCAGTCCTTCATAGATAGCTTTAACAGCTTCTGATCGTGCACTCCAGCGTGTTTCAGGCCGTCGTAGTTTCCACCACCAAAAAACAGGCCAGTGACTAAGGCTGAAAGACTGCGACTGTCGGTTGTTTGGGACGTTCTTCCATGTAAGTTCTTAATAGGCGCGCGTACCAAAATGTAACTACATGACATGTAGGTTGTGTGTGGTGGGATATATAAACTTTTAGGTTGAGGTGTAGATTTGTGCAGTAGTTTCAGGCTGCTGCGCCCGCCGCAATAAGTTATAATGTGACGTTGTAAGCCTCATTTTGGTGCCCCTTTACCTTGGCGCCCGGGGACATATGTACCCCCCTGCCCCCCCCCCCCCTAGCTACGCCTCTGGTCCAGACACCTCGTGTCTAGACACCTCGTGACCAGACACCACGTGACCAGACACCACGTGACCAGACACCACAGACACCACGTGACCAGACACCACGTGACCAGACACCTCGTGACCAGACACCACAGACACCTTGTGACCAGACACCTCGTGACCAGACACCACCTGACCAGACACCTCGTGACCAGACACCACGTGACCAGACACCTCGTGACCAGACACCTCGTGACCAGACACCTCGTGACCAGACACCACGTGTCCAGACACCACGTGACCAGACACCTCGTGACAAGACACCTCGTGAATAGACACCTCGTGACCAGACACCTCGTGACCAGACACCACGTGTCCAGACACCTCGTGACCAGACACCTCGTGTCCAGACACCACGTGACCAGACACCTCGTGACCAGACACATCGTGACCAGACACCTCGTGTCCAGACACCTCGTGTCCAGACACCACGTGACCAGACACCACGTGACCAGACACCTCGTGACCAGACACCACGTGACCAGACACCACGTGACCAGACACCTCGTGACCAGACACCACATGACCAGAGACCTCGTGACCAGACACCACGTGACCAGACACCTTGTGACCAGACACCTCGTGTCCAGACACCACGTGACCAGACACCACGTGACCAGACACCTCGTGACCAGACACCTCGTGTCCAGACACCACGTGTCCAGACACCACGTGACCAGACACCTCGTGACCAGACACCACGTGACCAGACACCTCGTGTCCAGACACCACGTGTCCAGACACCACGTGACCAGACACCTCGTGACCAGACACCTCGTGACCAGACACCTCGTGTCCAGACACCACGTGTCCAGACACCACGTGACCAGACACCTCGTGTCCAGACACCACGTGACCAGACACCTCGTGACCAGACACCTCGTGACCAGACACCTCGTGTCCAGACACCACGTGACCAGACACCTCGTGACCAGACACCACGTGTCCAGACACCACGTGACCAGACACCTCGTGTCCAGACACCTCGTGACCAGACACCACGTGTCCAGACACCACGTGACCAGACACCTCGTGTCCAGACACCTCGTGACCAGACACCACGTGACCAGACACCTCGTGACCAGACACCTCGTGACCAGACACCTCGTGACCAGACACCACGTGACCAGACACCTCGTGACCAGACACCTCGTGACCAGACACCTCATGACCAAACACCACGTGTCCAGGCACCTCGTGACCAGACACCTCGTGTCCAGACACCACGTGACCAGACACCTCGTGACCAGACACCTCGTGACCAGACACCTCGTGTCCAGACACCTCGTGTCCAGACACCACGTGACCAGACACCACGTGACCAGACACCACGTGACCAGACACCACGTGACCAGACACCACGTGACCAGACACCTCGTGACCAGACACCTCGTGACCAGACACCACGTGACCAGACACCTTGTGACCAGACACCTCGTGTCCAGACACCACGTGACCAGACACCACGTGACCAGACACCTCGTGACCAGACACCTCGTGTCCAGACACCACGTGTCCAGACACCACGTGACCAGACACCACGTGACCAGACACCACGTGACCAGACACCTCGTGTCCAGACACCACGTGTCCAGACACCACGTGACCAGACACCTCGTGACCAGACACCTCGTGACCAGACACCTCGTGTCCAGACACCACGTGTCCAGACACCACGTGACCAGACACCTCGTGTCCAGACACCACGTGACCAGACACCTCGTGACCAGACACCTTGTGACCAGACACCTCATGTCCAGACACCACGTGACCAGACACCTCGTGACCAGACACCTCGTGACCAGACACCTCGTGACCAGACACCTCGTGCCCAGACACCTCGTGACCAGACACCACGTGTCCAGACACCACGTGACCAGACACCTCGTGTCCAGACACCTCGTGACCAGACACCACGTGTCCAGACACCACGTGACCAGACACCTCGTGTCCAGACACCTCGTGACCAGACACCACATGACCAGACACCTCGTGACCAGACACCTCGTGACCAGACACCTCGTGACCAGACACCTCGTGACCAGACACCTCGTGTCCAGACACCTCGTGACCAGACACCTCGTGTCCAGACACCACATGACCAGACACCTCGTGACCAGACACCTCGTGACCAGACACCTCGTGACCAGACACCACGTGACCAGACACCTCGTGTCCAGACACCACGTGACCAGACACCTCGTGACCAGACACCACGTGACCAGACACCATGGGACCAGACACCTCGTGTCCAGACACCTCGTGACCAGACACCACGTGACCAGACACCTCGTGACCAGACACCTCGTGACCAGTCACCTCGTGACCAGACACCTCGTGACCAGACACCACGTGACCAGACACCTCGTGACCAGACACCACGTGACCAGACACCTCGTGACCAGACACCTCGTGACCAGACACCACGTGACCAGACACCTCGTGACCAGACACCACGTGACCAGACACCTCGTGACCAGACACCTCGTGTCCAGACACCTCGTGACCAGACACCTCGTGACCAGACACCTCGTGACCAGACACCTCGTGACCAGACACCTCGTGTCCAGACACCACGTGACCAGACACCTCGTGACCAGACACCTCGTGTCCAGACACCACGTGACCAGACACCTCGTGACCAGACACCTCGTGACCAGACACCTCGTGACCAGACACCACGTGACCAGCCACCTCGTGTCCAGACACCACGTGACCAGACACCTCGTGACCAGACACCTCGTGTCCAGACACCTCGTGACCAGACACCTCGTGTCCAGACACCTCGTGACCAGACACCTCGTGTCCAGACACCACGTGACCAGACACCACGTGACCAGTCACCTCGTGACCAGACACCTCGTGACCAGACACCACGTGACTAGACACCACGTGACCAGACACCACGTGACCAGACACCTCGTGTCCAGACACCTCGTGACCAGACACCTCGTGTCCAGACACCTCGTGACCAGACACCTCGTGTCCAGACACCACGTGACCAGACACCTCGTGTCCAGACACCTCGTGACCAGACACCTCGTGTCCAGACACCTCGTGACCAGACACCTCGTGTCCAGACACCACGTGACCAGACACCTCGTGTCCAGACACCTCGTGACCAGACACCTCGTGTCCAGACACCACGTGACCAGTCACCTCGTGACCAGACACCTCGTGACCAGACACCTCGTGTCCAGACACATCGTGACCAGACACCTCGTGTCCAGACACCTCGTGACCAGACACCTCGTGTCCAGACACCACGTGACCAGACACCTCGTGTCCAGACACCTCGTGACCAGACACCTCGTGACTAGACACCACGTGACCAGACACCACGTGACCAGACACCTCGTGTCCAGACACCTCGTGACCAGACACCTCGTGTCCAGACACCTCGTGACCAGACACCTCGTGTCCAGACACCACGTGACCAGACACCTCGTGTCCAGACACCTCGTGACCAGACACCTCGTGTCCAGACACCTCGTGTCCAGACACGATGTGGAGCTGAGTGGACTTGCCAATGACCAGTACCAGGGGTGTCAAGATCGGCCTCTGGTGGAGGAGGAGGCTCGTGAAGGACGCTGCTGCTTCTGGGCAGTTGGAGGAAGTCGCCCTCCAGCAACAACGGAGGGCAGAGGAGCAACGCTCACAACAACGAGCGGAGGGCCGGGCGGATAAAATGCAGCGAGTTGGCACAGTAGGGGGCACAGGTGGTGGTGCATCGACCGGTCATCTCAGTCAGCCAACCCATGGAACCTGCTGGGTCTGTCCCGAGACCTCCTCGTGTTAGCGAGCGTTCGACACTTCACGTGATAGCCTCAAAGTGCACCTAGCCTGGCACGGGCGGGTATTGGTGTGTGTGTGTGGGTGGTGTTTACCACTCACCCCCTCGTGTTCCCTTCCGGCCCTTCATAGGTGCTAACAGCACTTGCCCCGACAGTCTGTTAACGCTACACGGGGGATCTTTGCCTTTGTCAAGTGGTCATAGGCGGCTGCTCTCGAACAGCAAAGGCTGCTTCGCTCATAGCGCACGTTAAAGACTCCCCCACTGACGTCATCAGCAAGAGCTGAACCACTTCGTTCCGGCATCATGGCCCACAATTAAAATTTTTTCCAGATTCAAAATGTATCAGTTGCGATCTCCCTCACACACACACACGATCACTACCCCTACTGGCAGCAGACTGATGCACGGAGACAGCTGCCCCTGGGGGTGACCCTTAGGCTAGACCACACAGCAGCAGTCATCGCTACTCCTACTGGCAACCAGGGGCGGAGCCCCTAAAATTTTGGGAAAGTCGGTGATCGGGATAACCGGATATCCGGTTACTGCAAAATGCTGGCTGCCACCTTGTCCTGCCCTGCAAAAGGTACACCTTTTGGTGTCATCTGGTCCAACACCATGTGAGACTGGGCTCTAAGGAAAGCTGTCTCGGGTGTGGACCAATCAACTTCAAGGACAGTGCATACATTATCAGAGTTTTGTTTTTTGTTTGCATTATGACTGCAGGTATTGTGGTCCATGCAAACATGACTTCGTGTAGAAATGGTGTCAGTTTTGTTGCCAGATGGAAGGGTAACAAAACAATTATCATATTTCCTCACTTGTATAAGCTCATTCGACTGATCCTGACTCTCCCGATCTCCACGGCCACCACCGAGCGCGCATTCTCCGCGTGAAAATGTTGAAGTCGCGGCTGCGCACCGGCACGGGCGACGACTGGATGTCCGACTTGATGGTGATATACATCGAGAAGGCCTGCGACTACTTGGGAATGCCGACGACGTCAACTCCCTGCGAATAGCGGAGCCGGGCGGTGGTTCACGTGCGTTCGCCAGTCGCTGTCAACGACGCTCTTCATCAAGTCCGTGCGCTTGTGCTCGTGGATCTAACCGGGCCGGAGCGGCGCAGGATCTTATTGCCTGTCGTTCATCCGAGGACGATGGCAATGACGAACTTTATCAGGTTTGACTGCTGCAGCTCCTTACTATAAAAATTCCTTCCCTTTATTACTGCTAACCCTACCTCCTCCCTTTGTTGCTGCTAATCCTACATAATGCACGGGCATAATATGACTTTGAGACCCCCCCCCCCACCTCCTACGCATTCCACAAGTAGTGACTAATCCCATATTTGCATTTGCCATAAATATGCAAAATTCCTCTGTTGATATGCAAATTCCGTTTGTCAAGGCGCCCTTCCTCCCCTAACCCAGCTTAAATATACGCTGCCAAGCTTGGTGGTGTTCATTCAGACGCTGTCTTTCCGACAGATCTGTTCTTCACCTGAGGAAAGCTGCTTGTGTTGTGGCCGAAACGTCGTGAGAATTGTATTTTATTATGTTTTATTATTATTATTTTATTATTTCCCTTCTACGCGACTTTACCGAAAGAACCAAGAAGATGAACTCTCCGATATTGTCCAGCAGTTCATGAGCATGTCAGCTCGCCCTGTTCAAATCCACTAAAATTTGTTTTCTACATTTGTGGCGGCCATTTTAAAACATACACTGGATATCAAAATATTGAATTCATTCTAAATTTGAAGCTTTCGTGACTGCAAGAATTCATACTCTTAGGTTTTTGATACAGTAAATTTTAGCTGTGACGGTCCCACCTGATGACGGAGACTTGTGTTGCCTCCGAAACGTCGTGATTTATTATTTATATATATATATATTATGATTAATATAATTTTATTTATTTATTTTTACCTACGTGACTTTACCAAAAAAACCTAAGAGTGTAATATTGAAGTCAGTTCCCTCAAAATCAAAATCCTGGCTCCGCCCCTGCTGGCAACAGACTGATGCACAGAGACAGCTGCCCCTGGGGGTGCCCCTAGGGTCAACCACACAGTAGCAATCATCGCTACCTCTCCTGGCAGCAGACTGATACACAGAGACAGCTGCATCTGGGGGTGCCCCTAGGCTAGACCCACATAGAAGCAGTCATCGCTACCCCTGCTGGCAACAGACTGATGCACAGAGACAGCTGCCCCTGGGGGTGCCCCTAGGCGAGACCCACACAACAGCAATCATCGCTACCCCTACTGGCAGCAGACTGATGCACAGAGACAGCTGCCCCTGGGGGTGCCCCTAGGCGAGACCCACAGAGCAGCAGTCATCGCTACCCCTCCTGGCAGCAGTAGAATGCCCTCAGGTCCATGTGGTCTCTTGAGTTCTCACCGAGTTGCAATCAACTTGCCGCTGAGAAACTCAGTGTCTCTACGCGTTGCCTTGAGTGGAGATTGCCTTGAGTGACGACGCTGGAGATCGTCTTGAGTGGCCACACTGGACGATTGTCTCGAGTGACGAAGCTCATTTCCATTCCGAGTGACGACACGATCGAGCCGAACTGCGGTTAAGAGGAAATTTGCGGTTTTTCGCACAAATGCCCTTTTACGGTCCCGAACTTGCGGGGTAGGGTTTTGGTGGGCTGGGTTTGGGCTTCGGAGTTCTGTCGGCCTCTGAGCAAATCAGAGGGTGCCCTTTCGGATTTTGTCATCGCATGGCCTTTCCTGTGCCCCATATAAGGGACACGGGGTGTTGGCAGAGACACTCCCACGCACTCCTCTCCGCAGAGCTCGGCTTGCTACACGGTAACGGTACGGGGTACGCGCGCAGCTTTTACACACACGCGCACACACCGCTAAATTTGGCAGCACAACGGTGCGTGATGCCAATTGATTCGCTGAGCTAAATGCTGATTTGGTTGACTTCTCGAGATCGATGGCTTCGCAATTGCGAGTCGCCGAGTGAGTGATGTCAATTCTGGTGATGGTCTAGAAGGGATATGGAGCTGAGTGAGTGATATGAATTCTGGTGATGGTCATAGAAGGGATATAGAGCTGAGTGAGTGATGTGAATTCTCGTCATGGTCTAGAAGGGATAGATAGTTGAGTGAGTTATGTGGATTCTATTGACGTTCTAGGAAGGTTAGAGAGTTAAGTGGGTAATGTGAATTCTAGCGATGGTCTAAAAGGGCTAGAGAGCTGAGTGATGTGATGTCAATTCGATTGATGTTCTAGAATGGATATTGAACTGAGTGAGTGATGTGAATTCTAATGATGTTTTAAAGCGGACAGAAAGCTGAGTGATGTCAATTCTGGTGATGGTCTAGAAGGAATAGAGAGCTGAGCGAGTGATGTGAATTCTCGTGATGTTCTAGAAGGGACAGAGAGCTGAGTAATGTGATGTGGATTCAAGTGATGGTCTAGAAGGGCTAGAGAGCTGAGTAATGTGATGTGGATTTAAGTGATGGTCTAGAAGGGATAGAGAGCTGAGCGAGTGATGTGAATTCTCGTGATGTTCTAGAAGGGATAGAGAGCTGAGTAATGTGATGTGGATTCAAGTGATGGTCTAGAAGGGCTAGAGAGCTGAGTAATGTGATGTGGATTTAAGTGATGGTCTGAAAGGGCTAGAGAGCTGAGAGAGTTACGCATTTGTTCGTGATGGTCTAGAATAGATAAAGGGCTGAGTGATGTAATGTGGATTCTCGTGATGGTCTAGAAACCATAGAGAGCTGAGTGAGTGATGTGAATTTGATTGATGTTCTAGAATGGATATTGAACTGAGTGAGTGATGTGAATTCTAATGATGTTTTAAAGCGGACAGAAAGCTGAGTGATGTGAATTCCAGCGATGTTCTAGAATGGATATTGAAATGAGTGAGTGATGTGAATTCTCACTGGAGAGATGATTGAGTGATGTGAATTCTAGCGATGTTCTAGAAGGACTAGAGAGCCACTATGAAACCTCCTTTACCAGTGGCAAAATATAGTAATAGGTTTTTAGTAACCTATTACTATATTTTGCCATTGGTAAAGGAGGTCTCATAGTGTAAATTCTTACCCCGAGCTCTCGATACTCTGATAGTGCACTGTCTTTGAGTTGTACGCCTTTTGGCGTCATCTGGTCCAACACCAATGGAGACTAGGCTCTAAGAAAAGCTGTCTCGGGTGTGGACCAATCAACTTCAAGGACAGTGCATATCATTATCATCATCAGAGTTGTTTATTTTTGTTTGCATTTTGACTGCTTGTGTTGTGGTTATTGCAAACATGGTGCCTTGTATAAAGGTGTCAGTTTTTTTTTACCAGTTGAAAGGGTAAAAACCTATTACTATATTTTGCCACTGGTAAAGGAGGTCTCATAGTGTAAATTCTTACTCCGAGCTCTCAATACTCTGATAGTGCGTTGTCTCTGAGTTGTACGCCTTTTGGCGTCATCTGGTCCAACACCAATGGAGACTAGGCTCTAAGAAAAGCTGTCTCGGGTGTGGACCAATCAACTTCAAGGACAGTGCATATTATTACCATCATCAGAGTTGTTTCTTTTTGTTTGCATTTTGACTGCTTGTGTTGTGGTTATTGCAAACATGGTGCCTTGTATAAAGGTGTCAGTTTTTTTTTTTACCAGTTGAAAGGGTAAAAACCTATTACTAGACTAGAGAGCATTCATAGTCTACTGCAGTCCCTAACAGGTGCGAGGCAGAGGCGCAGCCCTGCAACTGCTTTGCTCCATCCACTGCTGGCGGCAGGGGCCTCCGCTGGAGGGAGCTCTAGAGCGGCTTGACCAATTCGTCTTGGTAGGGTTACCCACAATTTACCTACCCACCTGCCGAGAAACTAAACTGACTGCGGTCCTTCACAATTCATACTGCTGGGGGCAGGGGAGGGGTTGAATATATGCGCAACAATGTCGCAACTGCCACGCCGGGAGATCGAACTGCCAGCCTCTTGATTGCGTGTGCAGCGTGCGGAGTCGGCATCGCACCACGCGGCAGAGTGTCGAACATCAGTTTACGTAGGGAGCGGAAATTGCACCAGATTGCGTGCGGTGTGCGCAAGTGGTTGCGTGAGATTGCGTGAGTGGTTGCGTGAGATTGCGTGAGTGGTTGCGTGAGTTTGCGTGAGTGGTTGCGTGAGATTGCGTGAGTGGTTGCATGAGATTGCGTGCGGTGTGCGCGAGATTTAACGTCAGTGTACGATAAAGTCACGTAGATAAAAAATTAAAATTAAAATTAATAAAAGTAAAATAAAAATAAAATAAAAATCACGACGTTTCGGAGGCAACACAAGCTTCCATCTTCAGGTGTCGTGGTTTTTATTTTATTTTTATTTTACTTTTATTAATTTAAATAAATATTTTTTATCTACGTGACTTTACCGAAAAAAACCTAAGAATACGAATCCTTGCAGTCACGAAAGCTTCAAATCTAGAGTCAGTGTACGAGTGTGTGATTGCAAATATTTAAATAGGTATATATTTGCGTGGTGTATATCGGTTGGGGCGTTGCGCTCCGAACCAGGCGAACAAAGTTCCACTCCCACTCACGACCCCGATGGCATTGACAGCGAATATCCGAACCGTCCCTGGGCCTCCCCCTAGGTCGACTTAGCCTCAAATCAGCAACCGGCGCAGCTGCGTAACGCATCGTCACGTGTTACGCATCGGCACCGGGGAGACAAAGGCGGCCGGACGCGGTGCTGACCAATCACCCCCCTCGTATGCCCGTGCCGGCCTTCACAGGGTGCTACTCGCCAACAAGCACTTTCCACAGCCGTCTGGTGAAGGCTAGACGGGGGATCTTTGTCTTTGTGCGGTGAGAGCGAGTGGCGGTGCGTGGCGCGTTTCCCGTTTCTGACCGCGTCTCCTATCGCGTTCCGCACATGGTCGCGACTTTGCTGTTCGTGACTCTGCTGTTCGCGACTGCTGTTCGTGACTGTGCTGTTCGCGACTTTGCTGTTCGCGACTTTGCTGTTCGTGACTGCAGATCTAGATGCCACTGGTTCTTCACGTTCTGTAGATGTAGATGCCACTGGTTCTTCACGTTCTGCAGATGTAGATGCCACTGGTTCTTCACGTTCTGTAGATGTAGATGCCACTGGTTCTTCACGTTCTGCAGATGTAGATGCCACTGGTTCTTCATGTTCTATAGATGTAGATGCCACTGGTTCTTCACGTTCTGCAGATGTAGATGCCACTGGTTCTTCACGTTCTGTAGATGTAGATGCCACTGGTTCTTCACGTTCTGTAAATGTAGATGCCACTGGTTCTTCACGTTCTGCAGATCTAGATGCCACTGGTTCTTCACGTTCTGTAGATGTAGATGCCACTGGTTTTTCACGTTCTGCAGATCTAGATGCCACTGGTTCTTCACGTTCTGCAGATCTAGATGCCACTGGTTCTTCACGTTCTGCAGATGTAGATGCCACTGGTTTTTCACGTTCTGCAGATGTAGATGCCACTGGTTCTTTATGTTCTGCAGATGTAGACGCCACTGGTTCTTTATGTTCTGTAGATGTAGATGCCACTGGTTCTTCACGTTCTGCAGATGTAGACGCCACTGGTTCTTTATGTTCTGTAGATGTAGATGCCACTGGATCTTCATGTTCTGCAGATGTAGATGCTACTGGTTTTTCATGTTCTGCAGATGTAGACGCCACTGGTTCTTTATGTTCTGTAGATGTAGATGCTACTGGTTCTTCACGTTCTGCAGGTGTAGATGCTACTGGTTCTTCATGTTCTGCAGATGTAGGCGCCACTGGTTCTTTATGTTCTGCAGATGTAGATGCCACTGGTTCTTCACGTTCTGCAGATGTAGATGCCACTGGTTTTTCACGTTCTGCAGATGTAGATGCCACTGGTTCTTCACGTTCTGTAGATGTAGATGCCACTGGTTCTTCCTGTTCTGCAGATACCAATGCTTCTTCATGTTCTGCAGATGTAGATGCCACTGGTTCTTCACGTTCTGCAGATGTAGATGCTACTGGTTCTTCATGTTCTGCAGATGTAGACGCCACTGGTTCTTTATGTTCTGCAGATGTAGATGTCACTGGTTCTTCATGTTCTGTAGTTGTAGATGCCACTGGATCTTCATGTTCTGTAGTTGTAGATGCCACTGGTTCTTCACGTTCTGCAGATATAGATACCACTGCTTCTTCATGTTCTGCAGATGTAGATGCCACTGGCTCTTCACGTTCTGCAGATGTAGACGCCACTGGTTCTTTATGTTCTGCAGATGTAGATGTCACTGGTTCTTCCTGTTCTGCAGATGCCACTGCTTCTTCATGTTCTGCAGATGTAGATGCCACTGGTTCTTCACGTTCTGCAGATGTAGATGCCACTGGTTCTTCACGTTCTGCAGATGTAGATGCCACTGGTTCTCCATGTTCTATAGATGTAGATGCCACTGGTTCTTCACGTTCTGTAGATGTAGATGCCACTGGTTCTTCACGTTCTGTAGATGTAGATGCCACTGGTTCTTCACGTTCTGTAGATGTAGATGCCACTGGTTCTTCATGTTCTGTAGATGTAGATGCCACTGGTTCTTCATGTTCTGCAGATGTAGATACCACTGGTTCTTCACGTTCTGTAGATGTAGATGCCACTGGTTCTTCACGTTCTGTAGATGTATATGCCACTGGATCTTCACGTTCTGCAGATCTAGATGCCACTGGTTCTTCACGTTCTGTAGATGTAGATGCCACTGGTTTTTCACGTTCTGCAGATGTAGATGTCACTGGTTCCTCACGTTTTGTAGATGCCACTGGATCTTCATGTTCTGTAGTTGTAGATGCCACTGGTTCTTCACGTTCTGTAGATGTAGATGCCACTGGATCTTCACGTTCTGTAGATGTAGATGCCACTGGTTCTTTATGTTCTGCAGATGTAGATGTCACTGGTTCTCACGTTCTGTAGATGCCACTGGTTCTTCATGTTCTGTAGATGTAGATGTCACTGGTTCTTCATGTTCTGTAGATGTAGATGTCACTGGTTCTTCATGTTCTGCAGATGTAGATTCCATTGGTTATTCACGTTCTGCAGATGTAGATGTCACTGGTTGTTCACGTTCTGCAGATGTAGATGCCACTGGTTATTCACGTTCTGCAGATGTTGATGCCACTGGTTCTTCATGTTCTGCAGATGTAGATGCCACTAGTTCTTCGTGTTCTGCAGATGTAGATGTCACTGGATCTTCATGGTCTGTAGTTGTAGATGCCACTGGTTCTTCACGTTCTGTAGATATATATGCCACTGGTTGTTCATGTTCTGTAGATGTAGATGCCACCACCATATGTTGCGTGGCGGTTGAACTTACGACTCTCGGTCGGAACTGTCAACTGGATGTACTGACCAGGTTTGTTTGTATCTCTGAAAGTTCGTAAGTCGAGGAGTCCGTCTGCACTCCCTATCCAATTCTAAACAAACCACTCGACACTCTTGTGCGGCTTTTAAAATAAACAAACATGTAATAATAGGAAACGACGTTTCGGGCAATTTCCCTCCTCCTTCAAAGCACGCACATCTCTCCCCACATGTACTGCACGTCTGGGGATATGACGGGAGCGAGATTTGACGCCTGGGTTCGACTCCCGAAGCGGGCGCCCCGTTGCGTCTGTGTGAAGGGTGTATCTTCTCCCCTCGTTCTGCAGTGAGTGTGTGTGTGTCTGTGTCCAACAGCTGTTGACCATCACAGAGGGTAACGCGTCGTTAAACCCGCCACCACCCGACACAGCCCATTGGTGAGGTTTGCCACGTAAAACAGAACGTGGCGATGTCGTTGCTAGGTACAGCGCACACCGGCTGTGTGTTGGAGAGCAGACGAAATGGCACGTTCTGTTTCCGTGACAGACCTTATTGATTGGCCGTGGTCGAATGGTGGCGGGTTTAACGATGCATTTGTATTTACGCGATCGATCTAACTTTTTATAGAGTTATAACATTATATATGTCAAGGCCGTAATTATAATATATTTTTTTTAGGGGGGGGCATGTGCCCCCCCCAATATTAAAATATGCTCCATCCTATGTGGTAGTGAATTTTAATTTGGAGCTTTCGTGACTGCAGGAATTACTCTTTGGTTCTTTCGGTAAAGTCACGTATAAAGATAAAATAATAAATGAAATAATAGCATTACTTAATTTAAGATAAAATAAGAAATTAAATAATAGCATTATTTATTTTATTATTTTTTATAAAAAATAATAATACATTAAATAATAGCATTACTTAATTTAAGATAAAATAAGAAATTAAATAATAGCATTATTTAATTTATTATTTTATCTTTATACGTGACTTTACCGAAAGAACCAAGAAGATGAATCCCTGCAGTCACGAAAGCTTTAAATAAAAAGTAGTGAATTTTGTTAATATTTCAGGCAGGAAATTCGTCTTAAAATTTTGATTTTTTTTCTGGTGGGGGGGGGGGGAAGATCTGGTCCCCCCCAATGTTGGCACCATGGCTACGGCCTTGATATATGTAACAACAAAAATTTCGATTGATAATTACCAAAGCGATGCAAGGCTGCAGAGATAGGTCAAGTACCATCGGTGTCGAGGTGACTTGGGGTTGTCGCTCACTCGCCACTTACGATAGCCGTGCCCCACCGCCAAATCGGACGATCTGCGAACTGCGAGCAACTGGGCGCAGTGCGCTAACCACTGCGCCACCGCTCCCCACCAGCCCCCCGTGCCTGGTGGTGAGTCACAGCCGAGGAGGAGTGGAGGGAGAGCGGTGAGGGCGGTGAGGGCGAGCTGGGAGCGGGCAGGTGAGCGGGCGATAAGGGGAGCGAGAGAGGAAACGAGGGCAGGCGAGGGAGTGAGAGAGAGTGCCTGAGTGTGTGGGGGTGTGTGGTGAGTGTGAGTGTGTGAGAGTGTGTGGTGAGTGTGTGTGGTGAGTGTGAGTGAGTGTGTGTGGTGAGAGTGAGTGAGTGAGAGTGAGTGGGTGTGTGGTGAGTGTGTGTGTGTGGAGAGTGAGTGGGTGTGTGGTGAGTGAGAGAGTGTGTGGAGAGTGAGTGTGTGTGGTGAGTGAGAGTGTGTGTGTGTGTGTGGTGAGTGTGTGGGGGTGTGTGGGGAGAGTGTGTGGGGGGTGTGGTGAGAGTGAGTGTGTGAGAGTGTGTGTGGAGAGAGTGAGTGAGTGAGAGTGAGTGGGTGTGTGGTGAGTGTGTGTGTGTGGAGAGTGAGTGTGTGTGGTGAGTGAGAGAGTGTGTGTGTGGTGAGTGTGTGGGGAGAGTGTGTGTGGTGAGAGTGAGTGAGTGAGAGTGAGTGGGTGTGTGTGAGAGTGTGTGGGTGTGTGGAGAGTGAGTGTGTGTGGTGAGTGAGAGTGTGTGTGTGTGTGGTGAGTGTGTGGGGGTGTGTGGGGAGAGTGAGTGTGTGAGAGTGTGTGTGTGGTGAGAGTGAGTGAGTGAGAGTGAGTGAGAGTGAGTGTGTGGTGAGAGTGTGTGTGTGTGGTGAGTGTGTGTGTGGAGAGTGAGTGTGTGTGGTGAGTGAGAGAGTGTGTGTGTGGTGAGTGTGTGGGGAGAGTGTGTGTGGTGAGAGTGAGTGAGTGAGAGTGAGTGGGTGTGTGGGGAGTGAGAGTGGGTGTGGAGAGTGAGTGTGTGTGGTGAGTGAGAGTGTGTGTGTGTGGTGAGTGAGTGTGTGAGAGTGTGTGTGGTGAGAGTGTGTGTGGTGAGTGTGTGTGGCGAGAATGAGTGAGTGTGTGAGAGTGTGAGGGTGTGGTGAGTGAGAGTGTGAGTGTGTGTGTGGTGAGAGTGAGTGAGTGAGAGTGAGTGGGTGTGTGGTGAGTGTGTGTGTGTGTGGAGAGTGAGTGTGTGTGGTGAGTGAGTGTGTGAGAGTGTGTGTGGTGAGAGTGTGTGTGGTGAGTGTGTGTGGCGAGAATGAGTGAGTGTGTGAGAGTGTGAGGGTGTGGTGAGTGAGAGTGTGAGTGTGTGTGTGGTGAGAGTGAGTGAGTGAGAGTGAGTGGGTGTGTGGTGAGTGTGTGTGTGTGTGGAGAGTGAGTGTGTGTGGTGAGTGAGAGTGTGTGTGTGTGTGGTGAGTGTGTGGGGGTGTGTGGTGAGTGTGTGTGTGTGTGGAGAGTGAGTGTGTGTGGTGAGTGAGAGAGAGTGTGTGTGTGGTGAGTGTGTGGGGGTGTGTGGTGAGTGTGTGTGTGTGTGGAGAGTGAGTGTGTGTGGTGAGTGAGAGTGTGTGTGTGTGTGGTGAGTGTGTGGGGGTGTGTGGTGAGTGTGTGTGTGTGTGGAGAGTGAGTGTGTGTGGTGAGTGAGAGTGTGTGTGTGTGGTGAGTGAGTGTGTGAGAGTGTGTGTGGTGAGAGTAAGTGTGTGAGAGTGTGTGTGTGGTGAGAGTGAGTGAGAGTGAGTGGGTGTGTGGTGAGTGTGTGTGTGTGTGGAGAGTGAGTGTGTGTGGTGAGTGAGAGAGTGTGTGGAGAGTGAGTGTGTGTGGTGAGTGAGAGTGTGTGTGTGTGTGGTGAGTGTGTGGGGGTGTGTGGTGAGTGTGTGTGTGTGTGGAGAGTGAGTGTGTGTGGTGAGTGAGAGTGTGTGTGTGTGTGGTGAGTGTGTGGGGGTGTGTGGTGAGTGTGTGTGTGTGTGGAGAGTGAGTGTGTGTGGTGAGTGAGAGTGTGTGTGTGTGTGGTGAGTGTGTGGGGGTGTGTGGTGAGTGTGTGTGTGTGTGGAGAGTGAGTGTGTGTGGTGAGTGAGAGTGTGTGTGTGTGGTGAGTGAGTGTGTGAGAGTGTGTGTGGTGAGAGTAAGTGTGTGAGAGTGTGTGTGTGGTGAGAGTGAGTGAGAGTGAGTGGGTGTGTGGTGAGTGTGTGTGTGTGTGGAGAGTGAGTGTGTGTGGTGAGTGAGAGAGTGTGTGGAGAGTGAGTGTGTGTGGTGAGTGAGAGTGTGTGTGTGTGTGGTGAGTGTGTGGGGGTGTGTGGGGAGAGTGTGTGGGGGGTGTGGTGAGAGTGAGTGTGTGAGAGTGTGTGTGGAGAGTGTGAGTGAGTGTGTGAGAGTGGGTGTGGAGAGTGAGTGTGTGTGGTGAGTGAGAGAGTGTGTGTGTGGTGAGTGTGTGGGGAGAGTGTGTGTGGTGAGAGTGAGTGAGTGAGAGTGAGTAGGTGTGTGGTGAGTGAGAGTGGGTGTGGAGAGTGAGTGTGTGTGGTGAGTGTGAGAGAGTGTGTGTGTGGTGAGTGTGTGGTGAGAGTGAGTGTGTGAGAGTGTGAGGGTGTGGTGAGTGAGAGTGTGTGAGAGTGTGTGTGTGGTGAGTGTGTGTGTGTGGCGAGAATGAGTGAGTGTGTGAGAGTGTGAGTGTGTGTGTGGTGAGAGTGAGTGAGTGAGAGTGAGTGGGTGTGTGGTGAGTGTGTGTGTGTGGAGAGTGAGTGTGTGTGGTGAGTGTGTGTGTGTGTGTGGAGAGTGAGTGTGTGTGGTGAGTGAGAGAGTGTGTGTGTGGTGAGTGTGTGGGGAGAGTGTGTGTGGTGAGAGTGAGTGTGTGAGAGTGAGTGGGTGTGTGTGGAGAGTGAGTGTGTGTGGTGAGTGTGTGTGTGTGGAGAGTGAGTGTGTGTGGTGAGTGTGTGTGTGTGGAGAGTGAGTGTGTGTGGTGAGTGAGAGAGTGTGTGTGTGGTGAGTGTGTGGGGAGAGTGTGTGTGTGGTGAGAGTGAGTGAGTGAGAGTGAGTGGGTGTGTGGGGAGTGAGAGTGGGTGTGGTGAGTGAGTGTGTGTGGTGAGTGAGAGTGTGTGTGTGGTGAGTGTGTGTGTGGTGAGTGTGTGTGTGGTGAGTGTGTGTGTGGTGAGTGTGTGTGGTGAGAGTGAGTGAGTGAGAGTGAGTGGGTGTGTGGGGAGTGAGAGTGGGTGTGGTGAGTGAGTGTGTGTGGTGAGTGAGAGTGGGTGTGGTGAGTGAGTGTGTGGGGAGTGAGAGTGGGTGTGGTGAGTGAGTGTGTGTGGTGAGTGAGAGTGTGTGTGTGTGGTGAGTGTGTGGGGGTGTGTGGTGAGAGTGTGTGTGGTGAGAGTGTGTGTGTGGTGAGTGTGTGTGTGGAGAGTGAGTGTGTGTGGTGAGTGAGTGTGTGTGGTGAGTGAGAGTGTGTGTGTGTGGTGAGTGTGTGGGGGTGTGTGGTGAGAGTGTGTGTGGTGAGAGTGTGTGTGGTGAGAGTGTGTGTGTGTGAGAGTGTGTGGGTGTGTGGAGAGTGAGTGTGTGTGGTGAGTGAGAGTGTGTGTGTGTGGTGAGAGTGAGTGATTGAGAGTGAGTGGGTGTGTGATGAGTGAGAGTGGGTGTGGTGAGTGAGTGAGTGTGTGGTGTGTGAGAGTGAGTGTATGTGGTGAGAGTGAGTGTGTGTGGTGAGTGTGTGGTGAGGGTGAGTGTGAGAGTGTGTGGTGAGTGTTTGTGTGTGTGGGGAGTGTTTGTGTGTGTGGTGAGTGTGTGTGTGGTGAGTGTGCGTGGTGAGTGTGTGTGGTGAGAGTGTATGTGTGGAGAGTGAGTGTGTGTGGTGAGTGAGAGTGTGTGTGTGGTGAGAGTGTGTGTGGTGAGTGTGTGTGGTGAGTGTGTGCGGTGAGAGTGAGTGTGTGGTGAGTGAGAGTGTGTGTGTGGTGAGAGTGTGTGTGGTGAGTGTGTGTGGTGAGTGTGTGCGGTGAGAGTGAGTGTGTGGTGAGTGAGAGTGTGTGTGTGGTGAGTGTGTGTGTGGTGAGTGTGTGTGGTGAGTGTGTGCGGTGAGAGTGAGTGTGTGGTGAGTGAGAGTGAGTGTGTGTGTGGTGAGTGTGTGTGTGGTGAGTGTGTGTGGTGAGTGTGTGCGGTGAGAGTGAGTGTGTGGTGAGTGAGAGTGAGTGTGTGTGGTGAGTGAGTGTGTGTGGTGAGTGTGTGTGTGGTGAGTGTGTGTGTGGTGAGTGTGTGTGGTGAGTGTGTGCGGTGAGAGTGAGTGTGTGGTGAGTGAGAGTGAGTGTGTGTGGTGAGTGTGTGGTGAGTGAGAGTGAGTGTGTGTGTGGTGAGTGTGTGTGTGGTGAGTGTGTGTGGTGAGTGTGTGCGGTGAGAGTGAGTGTGTGGTGAGTGAGAGTGAGTGTGTGTGGTGAGTGAGTGTGTGTGTGGTGAGTGTGTGGGGGTGTGTGGAGAGAGTGTGTGTGGTGAGAGTGAGTGTGTGTGGTGAGTGTGTGGTGAGGGTGAGTGTGAGTGTGAGAATGTGTGTGTGTGGTGAGTGAGAATGGGTGTGTGTTGTGAGTGTGGGGTGTGTGGTGAGTGTGTGTGGTGTGTGAGAGTGAGTGTGTGTGTGGTGATTGTGAGTGAGTGTGCGTGGTGAGTGTGTGTGGTGAGTGTGTATGTGTGGAGAGTGAGTGTGTGTGGTGAGTGAGTGTGTGTGTGGTGAGTGTGTGTGTGTGTGGTGAGTGCGTGTGTGGTGAGTGTGTGTGGTGAGTGTGTGTGAGAATGTGAGAGTGTGAGGGTGAGTGTGTGTGAGAGAGAGAGAGTGTGTGTGTGTGGTGAGAGTGAGTGTGTGAGAGTGTGAGAGTGTGAGGGTGAGTGTGTGTGAGAGAGAGAGTGTGTATGTGGTCAGAGTGAGTGTGTGAGAGTGAGTGTGTGTGTGGTGAGAGTGAGTGTGTGAGAGTGAGTGTGTGTGTGGTGAGAGTGAGTGTGTGAGAGTGAGTGTGTGGCGTGTGAGTGTGTGTGGTGAGAATGAGTGTGTGAGAGTGTGAGGGTTTGAGAGTGTGTGTAAGAGTGTGAGAGTGAGTGTGTGACAGTGAGTGTGTGTGCGGTGAGAGTGAGTGTGTGAGAGTGAGTGTGTGAGTGTGTGTGGTGTGTGAGTGTGTGTGGTGAGAATGAGTGTGTGAGAGTGTGAGGGTTTGAGAGTGTGTGTGAGAGTGTGAGAGTGAGTGTGTGACAGTGAGTGTGTGTGTGGTGAGAGTGAGTGTGTGAGAGTGAGTGTGTGTGGTGAGAATGAGTGTGTGAGAGTGTGAGGGTTTGAGAGTGTGTGTGAGAGTGTGAGAGTGAGTGTGTGACAGTGAGTGTGTGAGTGTGTGAGAGTGAGTGTGTGAGAGTGAGTGTGTGAGAGTGAGTGTGTGACAGTGAGTGTGTGTGTGGTGAGAGTGAGTGTGTGAGAGTGTGAGGGTTCGAGAGTGTGTCTGTCTGTGTGTGTCTGTGTGTGTGTATGAGTGGTGGTGCAGCGGTTAGCACTGCGCTAAGAACCTGGCGACCCGGGTTCGATTCCCGCTCACGACCAACACCGGTGACGATTATCTGAACCGGTCCTGGGCCTCCTCTAGGTCGACTCAGCCTCAAATGGGTACCTTGTGCGGTGTGTAAACATCGCCACTGGGGAGACAAAGGCGGCCGGGCGCGGTGCTGGCCACCCACCCCCTCGTGTGCCGTGCCGGCCTTCATAGGTGCTCGCTAACAGCACTTGCCCCTACAGCCTGTTAAGGCTACACGGGGGATCTTTGCCTTTGTGTTGAGGGCTGATAAGGGGCAGGAGAGAGGAAAAGGGGAACAAGTGAGATAATGTGTGTGAGTGTGAGAGAGAGTGTGAGAGAGTGTGAGAGTGTGAGAGTGTGTGGGAGGGTGAGTGTGTGAGAGGGTGTGAGAGTGTGAGTGTGTGTGAGTGTGTGTGAGAGGGAGTGTGTGTGAGAGAGAGAGTGTGAGAGAGAGTGTGGTGAGTGTGTGTGAGAGAGTGTGAGTGTGTGTGAGACAGTGTGTGTGAGTGTGTCTGAGGGAGTGTGAGTGTGTGTGAGTCGATGGGTAGTGTTAGTCTATGGGCAATGTTGAGTCTATGGGCAGTGTTGAGTTTATGGGCAGTGTTAGTCTATGGGCAGTGTTAGTCTATGGGCAGTGTGAGTCTATGGGCAGTGTTGAGTTTATGGGTAGTGTTGAGTCTATGGGCAGTGTTAGTCTATGGGCAGTGTTGAGTCTATGGGTAGTGTTAGTCTATGGGCAGTGTTGAGTCTATGGGTAGTGTTTGTCTATGGGCAGTGTTAGTCTATGGGCAGTGTTAGTCTATGGGCAGTGTTAGTCTATGGGCAGTGTTAGTCTATGGGCAGTGTGAGTCTATGGGCAGTGTTAGTCTATGGGCAGTGTGAGTCTATGGGTAGTGTTGAGTCTATGGGCAGTGTTAGTCTATGGGCAGTGTTAGTCTGTGGGTAGTGTTAATCTATGGGTAGTGTTAGTCTATGGGCAGTGTTGAGTCTATGGGTAGTGTTGAGTCTATGGGCAGTGTTGAGTCTATGGGCAGTGTTGAGTCTATGGGCAGTGTTGAGTCTATGGGCAGTGTTGAGTCTATGGGTCGTGTTGAGTCTATGGGCATTGTGAGTCTATGGTGCAGTGTTAGTCTATGGGTAGTGTTGAGTCTATGGGTAGTGGTGAGTCTATGGGTAGTGTTAGTCTATGGTGCAGTGTTAGTCTATGGGCAGTGTTGAGTCTATGGGCAGTGTTGAGTCTATGGGCAGTGTTGAGTCTATGGGTAGTGGTGAGTCTTTGGGCAGTGTTGAGTCTATGGGTAGTGTTGAGTCTATGGGTAGTGGTGAGTCTATGGGTAGTGTTAGTCTATGGTGCAGTGTTAGTCTATGGGCAGTGTTGAGTCTATGGGCAGTGTTGAGTCTATGGGTAGTGGTGAGTCTATGGGTAGTGTTAGTCTATGGTGCAGTGTTAGTCTATGGGCAGTGTTGCGTCTATGGGCAGTGTTGAGTCTATGGGCAGTGTTGAGTCTATGGGTAGTGGTGAGTCTATGGGCAGTGTTGAGTCTATGGGTAGTGTGTATGTCGAACTTCTTTCGCACCGTACGTAGCCAACCGTGCTGATCGGTATTGGCCAAAAACATCCCACTGCTGCCTGCAAATTACCCCATGGGGATTGTGCATAGCACCAACATCGCCCCATGCTGCGAACAGTTGCCAGGACGCTTTTGAAAGAGACCAACTCACTCACACAGTCACTTACCCACTCACTAATTCACCCACTCACTCACCCACTGAATCATTCACCCACTAACTCACTTAGCCACTCGCTCATTCACCCACTCACTCACCCACTGAAGCATTCACCCACTCACTCACTTACCCACTCACTTATTCACCCACTCACTCACTCACTGAATCATTCACCCACTCACTCACTTACCCACTCACTAATTCACCCACCCACTCACTCACCCACTGAATCATTCACCCACTCACTCACTTACCCACTCACTAATTCACCCACTCACTCACCCACTGACTTATTCACCCACTCACTCACTTAGCCACTCGCTCATTCACCCACTCACTCACCCACTGAATCATTCACCCACTCACTCACTTACCCACTCACTAATTCACCCACTCACTCATCCACTGAATCATTCACCCACTCACTCACTTACCCACTCACTAATTCACCCACTCACTCACCAACTGAATCATTCACCCACTCACTCACTTACCCACTCACACATTCACCCACTCACTCACTCACTCACCCACTGAATCATTCACCCACTCACTCACTTACCCACTCACTAATTCACCCACTCACTCACCCACTAAATCATTCACCCACTAACTCACTTACCCACTCACTCATTCACCCACTCACTCACCCACTGAATAATTCACCCACTCACTCACTTACCCACTCACTAATTCACCCACTCACTCACCCACTGAATCATTCACCCACTCACTCACTCACTTACCCACTCACTAATTCACCCACTCACTCACCCACTGAATCATTCACCCACTAACTCACTTACCCACTCACTCATTCACCCACTCACTCACTCACTCACCCACTGAATCATTCACCCACTCACTCACTTACCCACTCACTCATTCACCCACTCACTCACTCACTGAATCATTCACCCACTCACTCATTTACCCACTCGCTCATTCACCAACTCACTCACTCATTCACCCACTCACTCATTAATATAACTACAAACTAACTCACCCACTCACTCACCGACCAACTCACTCATTCACCCACCCACTCACTCACCCACCCATGTATCCACCCACTCATTCGTATAACCAAAAACTTACTCACCCATCCACCCTCCATGAACTCACCCATCCATCCATCCACTCACCCACTTCGTCATTCACTTACCCACCCACACTCACCCACCCACACATTCATTCATTCACTCACTCATCCACCCACACACTCACCGACCCACCCACCCACTCACCCACTCATGCACCCACCTAGTCATTCACCCAACCATTCACTCACCCACTCATTAATACAAACCACACACTCACTCACCCACCCACTTACTCATCCACCCACTCACTCACCCACCCACCCACTCACCCACTCATTTACTCACCCACCCACTCATTTACTCACCCACCCACCCACTCACTCGCCAACCAAACCCACTCACTCGCGCACCGACCCACTTACTTATCCACTCACTCATCCAGTCATCCACCCACCCACTAATTCACTCATCCACCCACTCACTCACTCACCCAGTCATTCACTCGCTCACCCAATCATTCTCTCACCCACGCATTCACCCACTCACTCACCCACCCACTCACCCACCCACTCATTCACTCACCCACCCACTCACTCACCTACCCACTCACTCACTCATTCACTCACCCACCCATTCACTCACTCACTCACTCACCCACCCATTCACTCGCTCACTAACCCATTCACTCACTCACTCACCCACCCACTCACTCACCCACTCACTCACCCACTCACCCACCCACCCACTCACTCACCCACCCACCCACTCACTCACCCACTCATTCACTCACCCACCCACTCACTCACCCACCTACTCACTCACTCACCCACCCACTCACTCACTCACCCACTCACCCACCCACTCACTCACCCACCCACCCACCCACTCACTCACCCACTCACTCACCCACCCACCCACCCACTCACTCACTCACCCACTCATTCACTCACCCACCCACTCACTCACCCACCCACCCACTCACTCACCCACTCACTCACCCACCCACCCACCCACTCACTCACCCACTCATTCACTCACCCACCCACTCACTCACCCACCCACCCACTCACTCACCCACCCACTCACTCACCCACCTACTCACTCACTCACCCACCCACTCACCCACCCAGCCACCCACTCACGTTCTACCCCCTCTCACCTGTGTCTCCTCGTCTCCCCGTCTCCGTGTCTCCCCGTGTCCCCGTGTCTCAGGACCGAGCCCGAGTCTCACGATGTCTCACACCGACGACGTCCACGAGCTGCGCGAGGCGTTCGCACGCGTGGGTGAGTGACGCTGCGGGGTCAGGGCCAAGGTCAAGGGGGGTCACGGTGAAGGTCACGGTCGGGGGGGAGGTTGGGCCTCGATGGGTAGAATTCCCCCCCCTCCACTCCCTGCTCGCCCCCCCCCCCCGCTTCAATCTGCACCCTCCCCCATCTCCTCCCACCCCCACCTGCCTCCCTTGCCCCCCCCCCCTTAAATCCGCACCCCCCCCCCCCACTTATCCCCCCCTCCTCCCCCCCGCTGCCCTCCCCTCTTCAATCCGCCCCCCCTCTCCCCACCACTTCAATCCCCCCCTCTCCCCACCCCCTCTCCCTCCCTGCCCCCTCCCACTTAAATCCGCACCCCCCCCCCACTCTCCCCACCCTCCTACCCCCTGACCTCCGCCCTTCAATCCCCCCCCCCTCTCCCCACCTCCCTCTCCCTCCTTGCCCCCTCCCCTTAAATCCCCCCCCCCCCATTCTCCCCACCCCCTCCCCCCTGCTGCCTCCCCCCTGCTGCCCCCCCCCTGCTGCCTCCCCCCCCCCGTGTGCTGTAGACGTGGAGGGGCGGGGCTATGTGGGGGAGCAGGACCTCAAGGCGGTGTTCGACGCGGCGCGCTGCCCCCTCCCCGGGTTCCGCCTCCGTGAGCTCGCGGCCCAGAGGAGCGGAGACCTGGGCTTCGAGGAGTTCCTCAAGGTGAGCCGCTCACCACTAGTACACTCACCACTAGTACACTCACCACTAGTACACTCACCACTAGTACACTCACCACTAGCACACTCACCACTAGTACACTCACTCACCACTAGTACACTCACTCACCACTACACTCACCACTAGTACACTCACCACTAGTACACTCACCACTACACTCACTCACCACTAGTACACTCACCACTACATTCACTCACCACTACACTCACCACTAGTACACTCACCACTACACTCACTCACCACTAGTATACTCACTCACCACTAGTACACTCACCACGACACTCACCACTACACTCACCACTAGCACACTCACCACTACACTCACTCACCACTACACTCACCACTAGTACACTCACCACTAGTACACTCACCACTACACTCACCACCACTACACTCACCACTAGTACACTCACCACTAGTACACTCACCACCACTACACTCACCACTAGTACACTCACCACTAGTACACTCACCACTAGCACACTCACCACTACACTCACTCACCACTACACTCACCACTAGTACACTCACCACTAGTACACTCACCACCACTACACTCACCACCACTACACTCACCACTAGTACACTCACCACTAGTACACTCACCACCACTACACTCACCACTAGTACACTCACCACTAGTACACTCAGCACTACACTCACCACTAGTACACTCACCACTAGTACACTCACCACTACACTCACCACTAGTACACTCACCACTAGTACACTCACCACTACACTCACCACTAGTACACTCACCACTAGCACACTCAGCACTACACTCAGCACTACACTCACTCACTATCACACTCACTCACCACCACACTCACTCCCCACTACACTCACTACTACACTCACCACCACACTCACTCTCCACTAAACTCACCACTACACTCACTCACCACTACACTCACAACCGCACTCACTCACCACTAGTACACTCACCACTAGTACACTCACCACTATATTCACTCACCACTACACTCACCACTACACTCACTACTACACTCACTCACCCACCACCGCACTCACTCACCACTACACTCACCACTACACTCACTCACTCACCACCACACTCACCACTACACTCACCACTACACTCACGCACCACACCCACTCATCACTACACTCACCACCCCACTCACCACCACACTCACTCATCACCACACCCACTCATCAATACACTCACCACGATACATGTGACCCAGACTCGACCTGCGGATGTGAAATCTACACGGACCAGAGTCTAACTCAGAATCTTGAGCTCTGCAGCTCACCCAGACTTGGGCTTTAGATCCACCTTTAGAAGTCCACCGTGAGAAGTCCACCCCGTGACCTCAAGTAGAACTGTGGATTTCTAAACCCCAATGCGAACTCGAGTCTTGAGGTCTGTTGGTCACTTGTGTGTGTGTCACCTGGAGATACACACACACACACACACCTGTGTGTGTCACCTGGAGATACACACACACACACACACCTGTGTGTGTGTCACCTGGAGATACACACACACACACCTGTGTGTGTCACCTGGAGAAACACACACCTGTGTGTGTGTGTATCACCTGGAGATACACACACACACCTGTGTACGTGTGTGTCACCTGGAGATACAGACACACCTGTGTGTGTGTATCACCTGGAGATACACACACACACCTGTGTATGTGTGTGTCACCTGGATATACAGACACACCTGTGTGTGTGTATCACCTGGAGATACACACACACCTGTGTGTGTGTTACCTGGAGATACACACACACCTGTGTGTATCACCTGGAGATACACACACACACCTGTGTACGTGTGTGTCACCTGGAGATACAGACACACCTGTGTGTGTGTATCACCTGGAGATACACACACACACCTGTGTATGTGTGTGTCACCTGGATATACAGACACACCTGTGTGTGTGTATCACCTGGAGATACACACACACCTGTGTGTGTGTTACCTGGAGATACACACACACCTGTGTGTATCACCTGGAGATACACACACACACCTGTGTACGTGTGTGTCACCTGGAGATACAGACACACCTGTGTGTGTGTATCACCTGGAGATACACACACACACCTGTGTGTGTGTGTGTCACCTGGAGATACAGACACACCTGTGTGTGTGTATCACCTGGAGATACACACACACCTGTGTGTGTGTGTGTGTGTCACCTGGAGATACAGACACACCTGTGTGTGTGTATCACCTGGAGATACACACACACCTGTGTGTGTGTGTGTGTCACCTGGAGATACAGACACACCTGTGCGTGTGTGTGTGTGTGTCACCTGGAGATACAGACACACCTGTGTGTGTGTGTGTCTCGCAGCTGTACACGGAGGTGAAGCGTGGCGAGGTGAGCAAGACGTTTCGCACCGTGATCCGGCAGAAGGAGGGTCTCTGCGCTGTCGGCGGGCTCTCGGATATCTCCAGCGAGGGCACCCAGCACTCGTACTCAGGTAACACGCGCCTGGGTTCCATCCCGACACCTGCAGATGCCTGTTGTATATTTGGAGTTTGAGTGTCTCTCTCTCTTTCATCATCATCATCACGGTAGCAAGATGTTAACTACCTCGCTTGGTGTGCACCAGGTCATGGGTTCGATCCCGACCCCTGACGCCTGTTGTATATTTGGGTCCTTGTGCGTCTATCATCATCATCAAGATGGTGGTTGGTACTCAGGTAACACGCGCCTGGGTTCTATCCCGACACCTGAAGATGCCTGTTGTATATTTGGAGTTTGAGTGTCTCTCTCTCTTTCATCATCATCATCATCACGGTAGCAAGATGTTAACTACCTCGCCTGATGTGCACCAGCACCTGGGTTCCATCCCGACACCTGCAGATGCCTGTTGTATATTTGGAGTTTGAGTGTCTCTCTCTTTCATCATCATCATCATCACCATCATCACGGTGGCAATATGTTAACTACCTCGCCTGGTGTGCACCAGCTCGTGGCTTCGATCCCAAACCCGTCTATCATCATGGTGGTGGTGGTTGGGCGATGTTAACTAACCTATCGTGGTAGGCAGGAGGTTCGTGCGTTCGATCCCGAACCCTGACGCCTGCTGTCTATTAGGATTGTTGCGTGTCTCTCTCTCTCTCTCTCATCGTCGTCATCATCACCACGGAGGCTAGGAGATGTTAACTACTTCGCCCGGTACGCAGGAGGTCGTGGGTTCGATTCTGACCCCCTAATGATGCCTGTTGCGTGGACTATTTGACCGCTATGCATTTCCACGTCATGATAAGCCCACTCCGTTGAGCTGTCATTTGTGATAGAATAATCATCATCAGCGGCATCAGCAGCAGAAGAATAATCGTGAGCGGCATCCTCATCATCATTGACATCATCATCAACAACAGAAGCAGCATCACCAGCATCATCATCAGCAGTATAATCAACATCATCATCATCAGCAGTATAATCAACATCATCATCATCAGCAGTATAATCAACATCATCTATGGCAATAGCAGCTGTGAGCCAAGTGGGGGCGGGGGGATATCCCCCATTGCCCCCACCCCCCATGCCCCCTTTGTATCCACCCCTGATCACCAGTGACTGCAACCACCACCTCACCACCACCACCTCCTCACCACCACCTCCTCACCACCACCACCTCCTCACCACCACCACCTCCTCACCACCACCACCTCACCACCACCACCACCTCCTCACCACCACCACCTCCTCACCACCACCTCCTCACCACCTCCCCCACCACCTCCTCCTCACCACCACCTCCTCACCCCCACCACCTCCTCACCACCACCTCCTCACCACCACCACCTCCTCACCACCACCACCACCCCCTCACCACCACCACCTCCTCATCACCTCCTCCTCACCACCACCTCCTCACCACCACCTCCTCAACACCACCTCCTCACCACCACCACCTCCTCCTCACCACCACCTCCTCCTCACCACCACCACCTCACCACCACCTCCTCAACACCACCACCTCCTCCTCACCACCACCTCCTCACCACCACCTCCTCAACACCACCTCCTCACCACCACCACCTCCTCACCACCACCACCTCCTCACCACCACCACCACTCCCTCACCACCACCACCTCCTCACCACCACCTCCTCACCACCACCACCTCCCCCACCACCTCCTCCTCACCACCACCTCCTCACCACCACCACCTCCTCACCACCACCTCCTCACCACCACCACCTCCTCACCACCACCACCACCCCCTCACCACCACCACCTCCTCACCACCACCTCCTCAACACCACCTTCTCACCACCACCACCTCCTCCTCACCACCACCTCCTCACCACCACCTCCTCAACACCACCTTCTCACCACCACCACCTCCTCCTCACCACCACCACCTCACCACCACCTCCTCCTCACCACCACCACCTTACCACCACCTCCTCAACACCACCACCTCCTCACCACCACCTCCTCAACACCACCACCTCCTCACCACCACCTCCCCCAGCATCATCTCCTCACCACCACCTCCTCAACACCACCTCCTCACCACCACCACCTCCTCACCACCACCACCTCCTCAACACCACCTCTTCACCACCACCACCTCCTCACCACCACCTCCCCCAGCACCATCTCCTCACCACCACCTCCTCAACACCACCTCCTCACCACCACCACCTCCTCACCACCACCACCTCCTCACCACCACCACCACCACCACCATCTCCTCACCACCACCTCCTCAACACCACCTCCTCACCACCACCTCCTCACCACCACCCCCATCCTCCTGACTACCTTCTCAACACCTCCTCTCAACTTCATTCCCACGTCATCCACACTTCCTCACCACCTCATCACCACCACCACCACCTCACCACCACCACCTCCTCACCACCACCACCTCCTCACCACCACCTCCTCACCACCACCTCCCCCACCACCACCTCCTCACCACCACCACCACCACCACCTCCCCCACCACCACCTCCTCACCACCACCAACTCACCACCTCCCTCCACCACCCGCTGTGTGTAGAGGAGGAGAAGGTGGCGTTCGTGAACTGGATCAACGTGGCGCTGGAGCGCGACGCCGACTGCCGCCACGTGCTGCCCATGGACCCCGACACCGACGCGCTCTTCCGCTCCATGGGCGATGGCATCGTCCTCTGGTGGGTCCCTCCTCATCCTCCACCTCCTCCTCCTCCACCTACTCATCCTCCACATCCTCCACCTCGTCCACCTCCTCATCCTCCACCTCCTCCTCCACCTACTCATCCTCCATCTCCTCAACCTCCTCCACCTCCTCATGCGCCACGTCCTCCACCTCATCCTCCACCTCTTCCATCTCCTCATCCTCCACCTCCTCCACCTCCTCATCCTCCTCGTCCACCTCCTCATCCTCCACCTCCTCCTCCACCTATTCATCCTCCACCTCCTCCTCCTCCTCCACCTCCTCATCCTCCACTTCCTCCACCTCATCCTCCACCTCTTCCATCTCCTCATCCTCCACCTCCTCCACCTCCTCATCCTCCTCGTCCACCTCCTCCTCCTCCACCTCCTCCTCCACCTCCTCAACCTCCTCCACCTCCTCGTCCACCTCCTCATCCTCCACCTCCTCCACCACCTCCACTTACCCTCCTACACCTCCTCCTCCACCTCCTCCTGATCTACCTCCTCCCATCCTCCACTTTCTCCTCCACCTCCCATCCTCCTCCTCCAGCTCATCCCATCCACCTCCTCACATCCGCTACCTCCTCCAATTCTCCTCCTCCTGGTCCACCACCTCCACCACCTCCACTCGCCATCCTCCTTCTTTCCTCCTCCTCCTCCCACCCACCACCTTCTCACATCATCCTCCACCTCTTCCCCCTGCTGCTCCCCTCCTCCTGCTTGTGGTAGTGATGTGGCTATGCTTGTGCTTTGGCTAGTGCTGGTGCTAGTGTTGGTGCGTGTGGGGAGCGGTAGTGTAATAGTTAGCGCTACGCTGCGCTGCGAACCTGGCGACCCCAGTTCGATTCCCGCTCACGGCCAACACCCAGTGACGATTATCTGAACCGGTATTGGGCCTCCCCTAGGTCGACTCAGCCTCAAATGAGTACCTGGTGCGGTGTAGTAAACATCGCCACTGGGGAGACAAAGGCGGTCGGGCGCGGTGCTGGCCACCCACCCCCCTCGTGTGCCATTCCGGCCTTCATAGGTGCTCGCTAACAGCACTTGCCCCTACAGTCTGTTGAGGCTACACGGGTGATCTTTGATCTTTGCTAGTGTTGGTGCTAGTGGCGTGTGACACCCTCCCCCCCCCCCTTGTCCCGTGCAGTAAGATGATCAACCACTCGGTGCCGGACACAATCGACGAGCGGACGATCAACAAGAAGAAGCTCACCCCGTTCACCATCCAGGTGAGCGACACTCGGACAAAGACAAAGATCCCCCGCGTAGCCTCAACAGACTGTTGGGGGCAAGTGCTGGTAGCGACTTAGCAGCGCCTATGGAGGCCGGCACTGTGGCACACACGGAGGGGGTGGGTGGCCAGCACCACGCCTGGCCGCCTTTGTCTCCCCAGTGTTCATGTTTACTGCACCGCACCAGGTACTCGGCTGATTGCTGAGTCCCAGGAGCTGTTCAGATAATCGCTACTGTGGGGGGCTGACACCCACCTCCCCGCTCCCCATGCCCCCCATCTCGCCGGGCCCCCTCCGATCGGGCGATCGCCCCCCCCCCGCCCCAGCGCCCTCTCTCAGGGACATGGCCACGTGGCTGGCTCACCACCGCCCGGAGTTACCCACACACTCCCCCCCACGTACACCACCACTGACGCGGCGGTGGCTGCGTGCACGCGCGCGCCCCTGCAGGCGCTCGTTGCTCACAAAGGCGAGCGCTAGAAATAGCCGTGTGAACATGCACCCCCTCCACTCCGCTGGATAAGCCTGAATCCGCCGTGCAAACAGATGGTAGCGGGAAAAGAGCGGCTGGGACAGGGCTGCGGGGCACGCCTCACCGTGAACGCCAGTTTTACTGTGTAAAGCGCGCTGTGTGAACACGCACGCGAGCGCAAGCGCGTGCACACGACGGTGGTGGGTGGGCAATGGTGGGGGGGGGGGCGGTGGTGGGGGGGTGGTGGTGGTGGTAGGAGGGGCGGTGGTGGGTGGGGGCGGTGGTAGGAGGGGCGGTGGTGGGTGGGGGCGGTGGTGTGGAGGGGGCGGTGAATGGTGGGGGGTGGCGGTGGTGGTAGGTAGGGGCGGTGGTGGGTGGGGGCGGTGGTGGGTGGGATCGGTGGTGGGGGGTGGGCGATGGTGGTAGGAGGGGCAGTGGTGGGTGGAGGCGGTGGTGGGTGGGATCGGTGGTGGGGGGGGTCATGTCACGGTGCGCCAACCGCGGCGCCACCGCTCACAGAGACGCGTGTTGGCTGTGGCGCCGCAGGAGGAGCGGAGGAAGTGGTCTCCGCGTGGCGCTCGCGGAGCGGATGTTCACGTCATGGCCGCTTTCTTTACTTCTCCAAACGCTTCTGTCTCGCTCTCGGTATCAGTATCTGTCTTAACAGACTGTAGGGGCAAGTGCTGTTAGCGAGTAGCACCTATGAAGGCCGGCACGGCACATGAGCTGGCGGGTGGCCAGCACCCCTAGTGGCGATGTTGATACGCTGCACCAGGTACTCATTTTGAGGCTGAGTCGACCTAGGGGAGGCCCAGGACCGGTTTAAAGAATCGTCACCGGGTGTTGGTGGCCGTGAGCGGGAATCGAACTCCGGTCACCGTGTTTCACACACACACACAAACAAAGATCCCCCGTGTAGCCTCGCTAGACTGCCGTGGCAAGTGCTGTGAGCGAGTAGCGACCAATGTAGGTCACCACGGTGCACGTGGTGGGTGATTGGGGGTGGTGGTGTGGTGCCACATAGACAAAGGTCCCCCGTATAGCCTCGACAGACTGTCGGGGCAAGTGCTGTGAGATCAACACGGTTTTATCGACCACACCACCCCAACACATATCCTGACCCCCCCCTACCCCCCCCCCCGATCGTTCTGTCCCTTCCCCCCCATCCCCCCCACCCCCAGGTGACCCCCCCCCCCCCGACTTCTCTTGTTCCTCTCCCCCACCCCCCCACCACCATCCCCACTTCGGTCGGACTTTAAGCCACTTCCTCATTTGACAGACACGTGTACAGTCTACGTGTGGCAACTTGTGTCACTACACGTGGGACGTGGGTGGCCTCGGGAAGGGGGGGGGGGTAGAAGGGGGGATGGGGGGTTTATGCGGGATGACCATACTTCGCCACGCTAGTCAATGCGGTTTTTGCTGAAGGCGGCTGGGATAACAGAGATTCGGGAACGTAGACGAGACAGTACAACAATGGATGTTGCTGCTTCGATGCCCTCTGCTGCTGCCCGCCACGTAGCCTCCGCAGCAGCAGCCTATAGCAACCTGGTTAGCACAGAGGGGGTCGCACACTCAAGCTGTAGCGAGCACTCTCGTCAACAACACAACGGAGACAGGTGAGGACTCCACACCTGTTATTCCACCTTATACATCACACGCTGCTCCCTCTTTCATCCACAGCTCTCTCCTTCTTCCACAGCTCTACCTCATTCATTTACAGCTGCCTCCTCCATCCACAGTTCTCTCCTTTATCCACAGCTCCCTCCTTCATTCACAGCTCTCTCTTTCATCCACAGCTCTTTCCTTCATCCAAAGCTCTCTCCTTCATCCGCAGCTCTCTCTTTCATCCACAGCTCTCTCCTTCATCAACAGCTCCCTCCTTCATACACAGCTCTCGCTCATTCATTCACAGCTCTTTCCTTCATCCACAACTCTCTCCTTCATCCACAGCTCCCTCCTTCATCCACCGCTCCCTTCCTTTATCCACAGCTCCCTCCTTCACCCGCAGCTCTCTCCTTCATCCACAGCTCTCTCCTTCATCCACAGCTCTCTCCTTCATCCACAGGTCTCCCTCCTTCATCCACAGCTCCCTCCTTCATACACATATCTCTCATTCATCCACCGCTCCCTCCTTCATCCACAGCTCTCTCCTTCATCCACAGCTCTCTCCTTCATCCACAGGTCTCCCTCCTTCATCCACAGCTCCCTCCTTCATACACAGATCTCTCATTCATCCACAGCTCCCTCCTTCATCCACAGCTTTCTCCTTCATACACTGCTCCCTCCCTCATCCACAGCTCTATCCTTCATCCACAGCTCTCTCTTTCATCCACAGCTTCTTCCTTCATACACAGATCTCTCCTTCATCCACAGCTCTCTCCTTCCTCCACACCTCTCTCCTTCATCCACAGCTCCCTCCTTCATCCACCGCTCCCTCCTTCATCCACAGCTCTCTCGTTCATCCACAGCTCTTTCCTTCATCCACAACTTTCTCCTTAATCCACAGTTCTCTCTTTCAGCCACAACTCTCTCCTTCATCCACAGCTCCCTCCTTCATCCACAGCTTTCTCCTTCATCCACAGGTCTCCCTCCTTCATCCACAGCTCTCTCTTTCATCCACAGTTCTCTCCTTCATCCACAGCTCTCTCCTTCACCCACAGTTCTCTCCTTCATCCACAGGTCTCCCTCCTTCATCCACAGCTCTCTCCTTCACCCACAGTTCTCTCCTTCATCCACCGCTCCCTCCTTCATCCACAGCTCCCTCCTTCATACACAGCTTTCTCCTTCATCTACAGCTCCCTCCTTCATCCACAGCTCTCTCTTTCATCCACAGCTTCCTCCTTCATACACAGATCTCTCCTTCATTCACAGCTCCCTCCTTCCTCCACACCTCTCTCCTTCATCCACAGCTCCCTCCTTCATCCACCGCTCCCTCCTTCATCCACAGCTCTCTCCTTCATCCACAGCTCTCTCCTTCATCCGCAGCTCCCTCCTTCACCCACACCTCTCTCCTTCATCCACAGCTCCCTCTTTCATCCACAGCTGTCTCCATCCACAGCTCTCTCCTTCATCCACAGCTCTCTCCTTCATCCGCAGCTCCCTCCTTCATCCACACTTCTCTCCTTCATCCGCAGCTTCCTCCTTCATCCACAGCTCTCTCCTTCATCCACAGCTCTCCCTCCTTCATCCACAGCTCCCTCCTTCATTCACAGCTACCTCCTTCATCCACAGCTCCTTCCTTCATCCACAGCTTTCTCCTTCATCCACAGCTCTCTCCTTCATCCACAATTCCCTCCTTCATCCACAGCTCCCACCTTCATCCACAGCTCCCTCCTTCATCCACAGCTCTCTCCAACACCCACAGCTCCCTCCTTCATCCACAGCTCCCACCTTCATCCGCAGCTCCCTCCTTCATACACAGCTATTTCCATCATCCATAGCTCTCTCCTTCATCCACAGGTCTCCCTCCTTCATCCGCAGCTCCCTCCTTCATACACAGATCTCTCATTCATCCACAGCTCCCTCCTTCATCCACAGCTTTCTCCTTCATCCACTGCTCCCTCCCTCATCCACAGCTCTATCCTTCATCCACAGCTCTCTCTTTCATCCACAGCTTCCTCCTTCATCCACAGCTCCCTCCTTCCTCCACACCTCTCTCCTTCATCCACAGCTCTCTCGTTCATCCACAGCTCTCTCTTTCATCCACAGCTCTCTCCTTCATCCACAGCTCCCTCCTTCATCCACAGCTCTCTCCATCCACAGCTCTCTCTTTCATCCACAGCTCTCTCCTTCATCCGCAGCTTCCTCCTTCATCCACAGCTCTCTCCTTCATCCACAGCTCTCCCTCCTTCATCCACAGCTCCCTCCTTCATTCACAGCTACCTCCTTCATCCACAGCTCCCTCCTTCATCCACAGCTCTCTCCTTCATCCACAGCTCCCACCTTCATCCACAGCTCTCTCCATCATCCACAGCTCCCACCTTCATCCACAGCTCCCACCTTCATCCACAGCTCTCTCCATCATCCACAGCTCCCACCTTCATCCACAGCTCTCTCCATCATCCACAGCTCCCACCTTCATCCACAGCTCCCTCCTTCATCCACAGCTCCCACCTTCATCCACAGCTCCCACCTTCATCCACAGCTCTCTCCATCATCCACAGCTCCCACCTTCATCCACAGCTCCCACCTTCATCCACAGCTCTCTCCATCATCCACAGCTCCCACCTTCATCCACAGCTCCCTCCTTCATCCACAGCTCTCTCCATCATCCACAGCTCCCACCTTCATCCACAGCTCCCACCTTCATCCACAGCTCTCTCCTTCATCCACAGCTCCCACCTTCATCCACAGCTCCCACCTTCATCCACAGCTCCCACCTTCATCCACAGCTCCCTCCTTCATCCACAGCTCCCACCTTCATCCACAGCTCCCTCCTTCATCCACAGCTCCCTCCTTCATCCACAACTCTCTCCTTCATCCACAGCTCCCTCCTTCATCCACAGCTCCCTCCTTCATCCACAACTCTCTCCTTCATCCACAGCTCCCTCCTTCATCCACAGCTCCCTCCTTCATCCACAGCTCCCTCCTTGATCCACAGCTCCCTCCTTCATCCACAGCTCTCTCCTTCATCCACAGCTCCCTCCTTCATCCACAGCTCCCTCCTTCATCCACAACTCCCTCCTTCATCCACAGCTCTCTCCTTCATCCACAGCTCCCTCCTTCATCCACAGCTCCCTCCTTCATCCACAACTCTCTCCTTCATCCACAGCTCCCTCCTTCATCCACAGCTCCCTCCTTCATCCACAGCTCCCTCCTTGATCCACAGCTCCCTCCTTCATCCACAGCTCTCTCCTTCATCCACAGCTCCCTCCTTCATCCACAGCTCTCTCCTTCATCCACAACTCCCTCCTTCATCCACAGCTCTCTCCTTCATCCACAGCTCCCTCCTTCATCCACAGCTCTCTCCTTCATCCACAACTCCCTCCTTCATCCACAGCTCTCTCCTTCATCCACAGCTCTCTCCTTCATCCACAGCTCTCTCCTTCATCCACAACTCCCTCCTTCATCCACAGCTCTCTCCTTCATCCACAGCTCCCTCCTTCATCCACAACTCCCTCCTTCATCCACAGCTCTCTCCTTCATCCACAGCTCTCTCCTTCATCCACAGCTCTCTCCTTCATCCACAGCTCTCTCCTTCATCCACAACTCCCTCCTTCATCCACAGCTCTCTCCTTCATCCACAGCTCTCTCCTTCATCCACAGCTCTCTCCTTCATCCACAGCTCTCTCCTTCATCCACAGCTCCCTCCTTCATCCACAACTCCCTCCTTCATCCACAGCTCTCTCCTTCATCCACAGCTCTCTCCTTCATCCACAACTCTCTCCTTCATCCACAGCTCCCTCCTTCATCCACAGCTCTCTCCTTCATCCACAGCTCTCTCCTTCATCCACAGCTCCCTCCTTGATCCACAGCTCCCTCCTTCATCCACAGCTCTCTCCTTCATCCACAGCTCCCTCCTTCATCCACAGTTCCCTCCTTCATCCACAGCTCCCTCCTTCATCCACAGCTCCCACCTTCATCCACAGCTCCCTCCTTCATCCACAGTTCTCTCCTTCATCCACAGCTCTCCCTCCTTCATCCACAGCTCCCTCCTTCATACACAGCTCCCTCCTTCATCCACAGTTCCCTCCTTCATCCACAGCTCCCTCCTTCATCCACAGCTCCCACCTTCATCCACAGCTCCCTCCTTCATCCACAGTTCTCTCCTTCATCCACAGCTCTCCCACCTTCATCCACAGCTCCCTCCTTCATCCACAGTTCCCTCCTTCATCCACAGCTCCCTCCTTCATCCACAGCTCCCACCTTCATCCACAGCTCCCTCCTTCATCCACAGTTCTCTCCTTCATCCACAGCTCCCACCTTCATCCACAGCTCCCTCCTTCATCCACAGTTCTCTCCTTCATCCACAGCTCCCTCCTTCATCCACAGCTCCCACCTTCATCCACAGCTCCCTCCTTCATCCACAGTTCTCTCCTTCATCCACAGCTCTCCCACCTTCATCCACAGCTCCCTCCTTCATCCACAGCTCTCTCCTTCATCCACAGCTCTCTACTTCATCCACAGCTCTCTCCTTCATCCACAGCTCCCTCCTTCATCCACAGTTCCCTCCTTCATCCACAGCTCCCTCCTTCATCCACAGCTCCCACCTTCATCCACAGCTCCCTCCTTCATCCACAGCTCTCCCTCCTTCATCCACAGCTCCCTCCTTCATCCACACCTCTCCCTCCTTCATCCACAGCTCCCTCCTTCATACACAGATCTCTCCTTCATCCACAGCTCTCTCCTTCATCCACAGCTCTCCCTCCTTCATCCACAGCTCCCTCCTTCATACACAGATCTCTCCTTCATCCACAGTTCTCTCCTTCATCCACAGCTCTCCCTCCTTCATCCACAGCTCCCTCCTTCATACACAGATCTCTCCTTCATCCACAGCTCTCCCTCCTTCATCCACAGCTCCCTCCTTCATCCACAGTTCTCTCCTTCATCCACAGATCTCCCTCCTTCATCCACAGCTCCCTCCTTCATCCACAGTTCTCTCCTTCATCCACAGCTCTCCCTCCTTCATCCACAGCTTTCTCTTTCATCCACAGCTCCCTCCTTCCTCCACACCTCTCTCCTTCATCCACAGCTCCCTTCTTCATCCACAGCTCTCTCCTTCATCCGCAGCTCCCTCCTTCATCCACAGCTCCCTCCTTCCTCCACACCTCTCTCCTTCATCCACAGCTCCCTCCTTCATCCACAGCTCTCTCCTTCATCCGCAGCTCCCTCCTTCATCCACAGCTCTCTCCTTCATCCACAGCTCTCTCCTTCATCCGCAGCTCCCTCCTTCATCCACAGCTCTCTCCATCCACAGCTCTCTTTTTCATCCACAGCTTTCTCCTTCATCCACAGCTCCCTCCTTCACCCACAGCTCCCTCCTTCACCCACAGCTCTCGCTCCTTCATCCACAGCTCTCTCCTTCATCCACAGCTCTCTCCTTCATCCACAGCTCTCCCTCCTTCACAGCTCCCTCTTTCATCCACAGCTCTTTCCTTCATCCAAAGCTTTCTCCTTCATCCACAGCTCTCCCTCCTTCATCCACAGCTTTCTCCTTCATACACAGCTCTCTCCTTCCCCCACAGCTCCCTCCTTCACCCACAGTTATCTCCTTCACCCACAGTTATCTCCTTCACCCACAGTTATCTCCTTCATCCACAGCTCCCTCCTTTATCCACATCTGTCTCCTTCATCCATAGCTCTCTCTCCTTCCACCACAGCTCTCTCCTTCATCCACAGCTCCCTCCTTCATCCACAGCTCTCTCCTTCATCCACAGCTCTCTCCTTCATCCACAGCTCTCTACTTCATCCACAGCTCCCTCCTTCATCCACAGCTCTCTCCTTCATCCACAGCTCTCTACTTCATCCACAGCTCCCTCCTTCATCCACAGCTCTCTCCTTCATCCACAGCTCTCTACTTCATCCACAGCTCCCTCCTTCATCCACAGCTCTCTCCTTCATCCACAGCTCTCTCCTTCATCCACAGCTCTCTCCTTCATCCACAGCTCCCTCCTTCATCCACAGCTCTCTCCTTCATCCACAGCTCTCTCCTTCATCCACAGCTCTCTACTTCATCCACAGCTCTCTACTTCATCCACAGCTCTCTCCTTCATCCACAGCTCTCTCCTTCATCCACAGCTCTCTACTTCATCCACAGCTCTCTACTTCATCCACAGCTCCCTCCTTCATCCACAGCTCTCTCCTTCATCCACAGCTCCCTTCTTCTGCTCACTCCTGCCAACGTCTCCCTCTTATCCGCACGTGCCCATCTGCCATTCCCTCCTCCTCCCCTCGTCCCTACAGGGATTGGTGTCACCGTGTAAGGAGGAAGCTATCGCTCCAGGATATCTTGACTGCTATGTGTCCCGACAAAATCTGTATGTTGAGTTGGTGATCACCCTGAGGTCACCCTTGGAAATGAGACTCCTATCCTGGTCCTCTTGAGCTTTTGGTGGCGCGCAGAATCAACTGGAATTTTGAACCTGTTCAAACTCGTGGTGGTTTCTCCCTGCTGTGCTATTTTTAAATCCTTTATATTAAGTTCGCTTGCTTGCGCGCTTACGACCGTGCAAATCTTTCGGTCGTTTTTAACCCACTTCCCGTGATCCAATCGAGCTGACATTTTCCACACAGACTCGTTGTGCGTGACAATTTCTTTTCGTGAACATTTTTTTTCCAAAATTTTACACTTTTTAGGACAAAAATATTATATTTAATTACCATTTGTTTAATGGTGCAATGCAATCATCTGACCCATAGGTGGCAGCCATCTCAAGCCAGAGGACGAGAGGACTCTAGCCGCCACGCATATAAAAGATTTATAGTGAAAAACTTTGTTTTTACGGGTAAATTTGTTTCATTTTACCAGCTACGGCCCACTCAGCTGTGTAGCTATTTTTCCCAAGCGACCCTGGCCGTCACAAATGATAGCAGTTGAACTTAAGTGGCTATTTTCGTGGGAATCTACAGCAGTAGCGAAATACTCTGAGCGCGTGGTGATGTTCATTCGACATGTGGAGGGAAAAAGCGGAGGACCCGGATCAAAATCCACACGACCACGGGTAGAGAGAGAGATGAGCTACCCGTCGGAGGCCGTCGGACTGCGAGAAGGGCTGCGTGCAGATCGAGAGAGAGCGAGAGAGAGAGTGGGCGAGAGAGTGAGCGAGAGAGTGAGCGAGAGGTGGGGGTTTACATAAAGCAAAGTAAAAAAAAGAGAGAGAGCGAGAGAGAGAGTGGGCGAGTGAGCGAGAGAGTGAGCGAGAGAGTGAGCGAGAGGTGGGGGTTTACATAAAGCAAAGTTTAAAAATGTAAAAAAAAAATACAAAAAAATTACGAAATTATGAACGAAGCAAAGTGCCCACTACACCGAGCATCTTCTTGTTTCCATTGATCATAAAAAAAAATAAAAAAGAGAGACGCAAACTACAAATATACAGCAGGCGTCGTCAGGGGTCAGGATCGAACCCACGACCTCCTGTGGGCATCACGGTGGCGAGATGTTAACTACCTCACGTGGCATGCAGGAGAGCATGGGTTCGATGCTGACCCTGACTCCTGTATATTTGGAGATTGCGTGTCTTTCTCTCTCTCTCTTTTACGATCAGAGGAAACAAGAAGATGCTCGGTGTAGTCGGCACTTTGCTTCGTTCATCATTTCGTTTTTTAATGCTTTGCTTTTTGTTAAACCCCCCCCCCCCCCCGTCTTTCTCTCTCTTCCCCGTGGTGGTCGTGTGGATTTTTCTCCGGGTCCTCCAGTATTTCCCTCCATATCGAGAATAAATGTCACACGTTTAGAGCGTTTGACTACTGCTTATTTCCACGCGATGATGATGATGATGTTGAGAAGCTATCATTTGTGATCGCCAGGTCGCATCTAATTAAAGAGCTATACAGCTCAGTGGGACTCGCCTGGTAAAATGAAAAGTTTACAGTTTAGTTTGGTATGCCAGGCGAGGTAGTTAACATCTCGCCATTGTGGTGCCCTCCCTCCCCTCTCCTCTCTCCCCCATCCCTCCCCATCCCTCCCCTCTCTCCCCCTCCTTCCCTCCCCTCTCACTCCATCCCTCCCTCCCTCTCTCCCCTCCCTCCCTCCCTCCCTCCCTCCCTCCCCCCTCCCTCCCTCTCTCCCTCCCTCCCTCCCTCCCCCCTCCCCCCTCCCTCCCTCTCTCCCTCCCTCCCTCCCTCCCCCATCCCTCCCCTCCCTCCCTCCCTCCCTCTCTCCCTCCCTCCCTCCCTCCCTCCCCCCTCACTCCATCCCTCCCTCCCTCTCCCCCCTCCCTCCCCCCCTCCCTCGCCCCCTCTCCCCCCTCCCCCCTCCCCCCTCCCTCCCCCATCTCTGCTCTCCCTCCCTCCCCCATCCCTCCCCTCCCTACCTCTCTCCTTCCCTTCCTCCCCCCTCACTCCATCCCTCGCTCCCCTCTCTCCCCCCTCTCTCCTTCTCTCCCTCCCTTCCTCCCCCCTCACTCCCTTCCACCTCCCTCCCCCTCCTTCCCCCTTCCCTCCCCTCCCTCCCTCTCTCTCTCCCTCCCTCCCTCCCCCCTCACTCCATCCCCCCTCACTCCATCCCTCCCTCCCTCCTCCTTCTTCCCCCCTCCCTCTCTCTCTCCCTTCTTCCTCCCTCACTCCATCCCTCCCTCCTTCCCCCCTCCCTCCCTCCCCCTCCCTCCCCCCTTCCCTCCCTCCTCCCTCCCCCCTCACTCCATCCCCCCTCACTTCATTCCCCCTCACTCCATCCCTCCCTTCCTCCTCCCTCCCTCCTCCCTCCCCCCTTCCCCCCCCTCCCTCCCCCCCTCCCTCCCCCACCTTCTCCCCCTCCCTCCCCCTCCCCCCCCCCTCCCTCCACCCCCCCTCCCAGGAGAACCTGAACCTGGCTCTGAACTCGGCGTCGGCGATCGGCTGCCACGTGGTGAACATCGGCGCGGAAGACCTGCGGGAGGGCAAGCCGCACCTGGTGCTCGGCCTCCTGTGGCAGGTCATCAAGATCGGCCTCTTCGCCTCCATCGAGATCACCAGGAACGAGGGTGAGTGGAGGGGGGAGGGGAGGGGGGAGGGGAGGGGGGGGATGGGGAGGGGGAGGGGGAAGGGGGGGAGGGGGGGTGGGGGAGACCACAAGGAGTTGGACACTTGTCCAAGTTCCAGTTGATTCGGTGTGTGAATAGGAACGGGAGAGATCAGGATAGGAGTCTCATGTCGTCATTATGCTGCTGCTGATGGTGGTGCTGCTGCTGCTGATACTGATGATGGTATCGATGCTGCTGATGATGCTGCTAACGATGATGATGCTGCTGGTGCTCATGAAGATTATGATGATGGTGATGCTGGTACCGATGATGAATGCTGCTGATGATGATCGTGCTGCTGCTGATGTTGCTGCTAATGATGTTGCTGTTGCTGATGCTGCTACTCATGATGATGATGCTGCTCCTACTGATGATGCTGCTACTCATAATGATGATGCTGCTGCTACTGACGATGATGATGCTGGTACTGATGATGATGATGCTGCTGCTACTGATGATGCTGCTACTGATGATGCTGCTACTGATGAGGATGATGCTGCTGCTACTGATGATGATGCTGCTACTGATGATGATGCTACTGCTGCTACTGATGATGCTGCTAATGATGCTGATGCTACTGAAGATGATGCTGCTGCTACTGATGATGCTGATGCTGCTGCTGCTGATGCTGCTGCTGATGCTGCTGATGCTGCTGCTGATGCTGCTGCTGCTACTGATGCTGATGATGCTGCTACTGATGCTGATGCTGCTACTGATGCTGCTGCTGCTACTGATGCTGATGATGCTGCTGCTGATGCTGCTGCTGCTACTGATGATGCTGCTACTGATGAGGATGATGCTGCTACTGATGCTGCTGCTGCTACTGCTGCTGCTGCTACTGCTGCTGGCTACTGATGCTGCTGCTACTGATGATGCTGATGCTGCTGCTACTGCTGATGATGCTGCTACTGCTGATGATGCTGCTACTGCTGATGATGCTACTACTGCTGATGATGCTGCTGCTACTGATGCTGATGCTGCTGCTGCTGTTGTGCGCAGCGCTGATCGCGCTGCTGCGCGACGGCGAGACGCTGGAGGAGCTCGTGAAGCTGTCGCCCGAGGAGCTGCTCCTGCGGTGGGTCAACCACCACCTGGAGGGGGCGGGCTGGAGCAAGATCAACAACTTCTCCAGCGACATCAAGGCACGTGGGGGGCACGCGGGGGGGCGGGGGGGGGGCATGGGGGGGGGGAATGGGGGGGGGGATGGGTGGGACAAGGGGACACAAGGAGGGTGGGGGGGGGGAGCACGTGGGATACGGGGGAGGGGTGGTACTGGGGAAAAAGGGGGGGGGGGTGCACAGAGGAGGCACGAGAGCATGGGGAGACCCGGGTAGGACACGGGGGCGGGGGGGGGCATGGCATTGGGGGGGGGGGGGGGGGGGATGGGGGGGAATGGAGAGACAGGGAGACACACGGAGAGTGGGTGGGGGGGCATGTGGGATACGGGGGGGGGGCACTGGGGGAGGGGTGGTACTGGGGTAGGGGGGGTGCATAGAGGCGATATGAGAGGAGTCACGTGGGCATGGGGAGACATGGTTTGAGACCGGCGCAGAAAAAGTTGCTAAGAATGGTCGAGTCTAGAGCCGGTGTCCTGAGAAGCGGCGTTACTTTGAAGCCATCCTAAACGTCGAAGGGGCAATCGCAGTCTTCCAGTGACCTGTTACAGAGATCCTGGAGAAATGATCTTCTTGGTTCTTTCGGTAAAGTCACGTAGAAGGTAAATAAGAAAATAATAAAAAGAAAACGTAATAAAGAACCAAGAAGATGAATCCCTGCAGTCACGAAAGCTTTAAATCGAAAGGAGAAATGATCTCGAAGGGGTTGGGGCAGGAAAAGAATCAAGAGGATAAAAGGTGTCGTGAAATTCGTTTATGAATTGAGTCGATTCAGAGACGGAAAGTTCAGAGAAGACGGCTAATTACCGTGACCTTGAAAGGTGGAGAAGGGACGGTGATTGGCGGGGAGGAGTAATTGAGACCAGATGCAGAGTACACGTGGAGCTGAATCTTCCACATGTCCGTGTGACTCTGTGGTGTCCATGTCTCTCTGTGGATGTGTGACTCTATCCGTGTGTCTGTGTGTCTGTCTCAGAGGTCGCAAATGGGGTTTGATTCCTTACCCGTACCCGGCCGCACCAGGGTCGCAAACGGGTACCCGTACCCTACCCGTACCGTACCCGGCCGGGTACGGGTAGGGTACGGGTATCGGGTACCTGATTGCGACCTCTGGGATGAAGCCATGTTGCAGGCGCGGGTCGGTTGATTCTAGGGAGTTGAATTGTGAGAAGAGACAAGACGTTGGGAAATGAGTGACAAACGGTGACTCACCAGTGACTTACGGCCTACCCGTACCCGTACCCGGCCGCACCAGGGTCGCAAACGGGTTCCCGTACCCGGCCGGGTATCGGGTAGGGTACGGGTATCGGTTACCCGATTGCGACCTCTGGTCTGTCTCTGTGTGTTTATGGTGATGTCTGTGTGTGTTGGCTAATTGCACGTGTGTCCATGTGTCTAACTGTGCGTGTGTCCACGTGTGTGTCCACGTGTGTGTCCACGTGTGTGTCCACGTGTGTGTCCACGTGTGTGTGCGTGTGTCCATCAGGACTCCAAGGCGTACTTCCACCTGCTCAACCAGATCGCTCCCAAGGGGGAGGACAGGGTGGACATCGACATGTCTGGCTTCAACGTGAGTCACCCCCTCCACCCACCACCCCCACCCACCACCTCCACCCACAACCCCCACCCACCCCCCTCCACCAACCACCCCCACCCACCACCTCCACCCACCACCACCACCAACCACCTCCATCCCCACCCACCACCTCCACCCACCACCACCCACCACCTCCACCCACCACCTCCACCCACCACCTCCACCTCCACTCACCACCTCCACCCACCCCCACCCCCAACTCCACCCACCTCCACCCACCACCTCCACCTCCACCTCCACCCACCACCTCCACCCACCCCCACCCCCACCTCCACCCACCACCTCCACCCACCACCCCCACCCACCACCTCCACCCACCACCTCCACCAACCACCTCCACCCACCACCTCCACCAACCACCTCCACCCACCAACTCCACCCACCACCTCCACCCACCACCTCCACCCACCTCCACCCACCACCCACCACCTTCACCCACCTCCACCTCCACTCACCACCTCCACTCACCACCTTCACCCCCACCCACCACCTCCACCCACCACCACCACCCACCACCTCCACCCACCACCTCCACCCACCACCTCCACCTCCACTCACCACCTCCACCCACCCCCACCCCCAACTCCACCCACCTCTACCCACCACCTCCACCCACCACCTCCACCCACCCCCACCCCCACCCCCACCCCCACCTCCACCCACCACCTCCACCCACCACCTCCACCCACCACCTCCACCCACCACCCATCACCCACCACCTCCACCCACCACCTCCACCAACCACCACCACCTCCACCCACCACCCCCACCCACCACCTCCACCCACCACCACCCACCACCTCCACCCACCATCACCCACCACCTCCACCCACCACCTCCACCACCTCCCACCACCCACCACCCCCACCCACCACCTCCACCCACCACCACCCACCACCTTCACCCACCTCCACCCACCACCTCCACCCACCACCACCACCACCCACCACCTCTACCCACCATCACCCACCACCTCCACCCACCACCTCCACCACCTCCCACCACCCACCACCTCCACCCACCATCACTCACCACCTCCACCCACCACCTCCACTACCTCCCACCACCCACCACCCCCACCCACCACCTCCACCCACCACCACCCACCACCTTCACCCACCTCCACCCACCACCTCCACCCACCACCACCACCACCACCCACCACCTCTACCCACCACCTCCACCCACCACCTCCACCCACCACCTCCACCCACCACCACCACCCACCTTTACCCACCACCCCCACCCACCACCTCCACCAATCACCTCCACCCACCACCTCCACCAACCACCACCACCCCCCACCCACCACCTCCACCCACCACCACCAACCACCACCTCCACCCACCTCCACCCACCCCCTCCACTCACCACCACCCACCACCTCCACCCACAACCTCCACCCACCACCACCTCCACCCACCACCACCCACCACCTCCACCCACCATCACCCACCACCTCCACTCACCACCTCCACCCACCACCTCCACACACCACCTCCACCCACCCACCCACCACCTCCACCCACCACCTCCACCCACCACCCCCTCCACTCACCACCACCCACCACCACCAACCACCACCCCCACCCACCACCACCTCCACCCACCACCTCCACCTCCACCCACCACCCACCACCTCCACCACCACCACCACCCACCACCCCCACCCACCACCACCAACCACCACCTCCACCCCGCAGGAGGTAGAGCACGTGGGGCGTGCGGAGGCGATGCTGCAGCAGGCGGAGCGTCTGGGCTGTCGGCAGTTCGTGACCCCCATGGACGTGGTACGAGGCAACCCCAAGCTGAACGTCGCCTTCGTGGCCAACCTCTTCAACCGACACCCGGCCCTCATCAAGCCCACCGACATGGACATCGACTGGACCTTGCTAGAGGGTGCGTGTGTGTGTGTGTCATTGTGTGTGTGAGCGTGTGTGTGTGTGTGTGTGTCAGCATGCATGTGTGTGTGTGTCAGTGTGTGCGTGTGTGTGTCAGTGTGTGTGTGTGAGCGTGTGTGTGTGTGTGTGTCAGCGTGCATGTGTGTGTGTGTCAATGTGCGCGTGTGTGTGTCAGTGTGTGTGTGTGTGTCAGCGTGTGTGTGTCAGCGTGTGTGTGTGTCAGTGTGCGTGTGTGTGTCAGTGTGCGTGTGTGTGTCAGCGTGCGTGTGTGTGTCATCGTGCGTGTGTGTGTGTGTCAGCGTGTGTGTCAGTGTGTGTGTGTGTCAGCATTCGTGCGTGTAGTACTGGCCAACCACCCCCTCGTGTGCCGTGCCAGCCTTCATAGGTGCTACTCGTTAACAGCACTTGACCTAACGATCTGTCAAGGCTACACGAGAAATCTTTGTCTTTGTATAACTTGTCCAAAGGTCTTCTAAATTCTGCTGATACTGCAGCTGATGATGATGATGATCCTGCAGCTGATGACGATACTCCTGCAGCTGATGATTATGCTGATGATAATAACGCTGCCATTGTTATTGATGCTACTGCCGAGTCTGGCAAAGCTGCTGCTGATGATCATGATGCCGCTGCTGATGATGATGTTGCTGATGATGATGCTGCTGATGATGATATTTGCAGGAGAGACTAGGGAAGAGCGGACGTTCCGAAACTGGATGAACTCGCAGGGAGTGAATCCCTACGTGAATCACCTGTACAGGTGAGGAGGACCTCCTGCCTGGACATTCCACGTTCCCATGACAGGGATCAGTCCATCGGTCTCTCCATAGTGGAACAAAAGCTGCTGACCCTCACTCACTAAGGGGTTATAGCCATTCTGTTAGACCCCATGGGTGATGAGTGGGGTGGTGTTGATGATTGTGCTGCTGATGATGATAGTGGTGGTGATGATTGTGCTGATGATGATCGTGGTTGGTGATGATGGTTGTGCTGCTGATGATGATAATGATGATGATTGCGCTGCTTCTAATGATGATAGTGGTGGTGTTAATGATTGTGCTGATGATGATAGTGGTGGTGATGATGATTGTGCTGCTGATGATGATAGTGATGATGATTGTACTGCTTCTGATGATAATAGTGGTGATGATGATAATGGTGCTGATGATGATAGTGATGATGATTGTGCTGCTGATGATGATAGTGATGATGATTGTACTGCTTCTGATGATGATAGTGGTGTTGTTAATGATTGTGCTGATGATGATAGTGATCATGATTGTGTTGCTGATGATGATAGTGATGATGAATGCACTGCTGATGATGATGATAGTTGTGGTGATGATGATTGTTCTGCTGATGATGACAGTTATGCCGCTACTGCTAATGATGGTGGTGGGGAGCGGTGGTGCAGCAGTTAGCGCTACGCTGCGCTACGAACCCGGCGACCCGAGTTCGATTCCCGCTCACGACCAACAGCAGTGACGATTATCTGAACCGGTCCTAGGCCTCCCTTAGGTCTGCTCAGCCTCAATTGAGTACCTGGTGCAGTGTGTAGTGAACATTGCCACTGGGGAGACAAAGGCGGCCGGGCGTGGTGTTGGCCACCCACCCCCTCGTGTGCCGTTCCGGCCTTCATAGATGCTACTCGCTAACAGCACTTGCCCCAAGAGTTTGTTAAGGATATACGGGGTATCTTTGCCTTGGTGGTGGTGATGATGCCGATGATAGTGGTGGTCTTGATGATGATGGTGATGATGATCAATATGCTGTTGATGGTGTAGTGTGGTTCAAGGAGGTTTGGACGACGTAGTCGGAGGCACACTCATTTATTCAACACAGTTGTATCTACAGGCCGAGATAGACAACACTCGGAGGGGTATCGGCCCCTCCACCCGTCGAACTGGGAGATCGACAACCTATGTTACAGCTAGCCTACTCCTAGGTCCTCCACTACCGGGCTAGGGGAGGCTAGCTAACCCAGCCCTGGTTAAGCTGGGATTACGGCACCCTGAGTTCTCAGACCGGCTCTTACAAGAACAACGGCTCTGGGCTCTTGGGGCCACGCCACTGGCTGGCCTTGGTCGGTCCTGAGAAGGACAGCGATCCAGGGGAGTCCCAGGGCCTATCTAGCAGGTCTTCTTGCTTCTCTGGTTAAAGCTGAACACTCAACCCCGAGCCCTCTGGCTCACCGCCTTATATAGCAACTCCCCCCTGAGGGGTGGGGCCGCGGGGCATCCCAGCGCCGTATTAGCCCCCCAGGCTTAAACGGTGCGGACGTCGATGTAAGCACCTGCTCGCGTACAGACATAGCCACGCCCAGTGTGTTTGTTTCCCATCCGTAACAACTCTATAACACCCCCTCCGTACCACCTCTACAATGGTGACGATGATGCTGCAGATTCTGAGTTCAGGCAGCAGAGGGCGAGAGAGACTCAGGGTGCGAGCAGAGAGACGCCCAGACCCTGGGCTCGAACCCATGAGAGAGAGAGAGACCCAGACCCAGGGCTAGAACCCATGAGAGAGAGAGAGAGACCCAGACCCAGGGCTCGAACCCATGAGAGAGAGAGAGACCCAGACCCAGGGCTAGAACCCATGAGAGAGAGAGAGAGACCCAGACCCAGGGCTCGAACCCATGAGAGAGAGAGACACCCAGACCCAGGGCTAGAACCCATGAGAGGGAGAGAGAGACCCAGACCCAGGGCTCGAACCCATGAGAGGGAGAGACCCAGACCCAGGGCTAGAACCCAGGTTGTCAGCGGTACGGCCACCGTGAGCCTGGTGAGGGAGGGAGTGAGTGAGCGATTGAGTGGCCGAGTGAGTGAGTGATTGAGTGAGTGGTTGAGTGGTTGAGTGAGTGGTTGAGTGAGTGTGTGAATGATTGAGTGGTTGAGTGATTGAGTGGTTGAGTGAGTGAGTGGTTGAGTTAGTGAGTGACTGAGTGAGTGGTTGAGTGAGTGATTGAGTGAATGAGTGGTTGAGTGAGTGAGTGGTTGAGTGAGTGACTGAGTGAGTGATTGAGTGAGTGGTTGAGTGAGTGGTTGAGTGTGTGAATGATTGAGTGGTTGAGTGATTGAGTGGTTGAGTGAGGGAGTGTTTGAGTGAGTGGTTGAGTGAGTGAGTGTTTGAGTGAGTGGTTGAGTGAGTGATTGAGTGAATGAGTGGTTGAGTGAGTGAGTGACTGAGTGAGTGGTTGAGTGAGTGATTGAGTGAATGAGTGGTTGAGTGAGTGAGTGGTTGAGTGAGTGACTGAGTGAGTGATTGAGTGAGTGGTTGAGTGAGTGGTTGAGTGTGTGAATGATTGAGTGGTTGAGTGATTGAGTGGTTGAGTGAGTGAGTGTTTGAGTGAGTGGTTGAGTGAGTGAGTGATTGAGTGAGTGATTGAGTGACTGAGTGAGTGGTTGAGTGAGTGAGTGGTTGAGTTAGTGAGTGACTGAGTGAGTGGTTGAGTGAGTGATTGAGTGAATGAGTGGTTGAGTGAGTGAGTGGTTGAGTGAGTGAGTGGTTGAGTGAGTGACTGAGTGAGTGATTGAGTGAGTGGTTGAGTGAGTGGTTGAGTGTGTGAATGATTGAGTGGTTGAGTAATTGAGTGGTTGAGTGAGTGAGTGTTTGAGTGAGTGGTTGAGTGAGTGAGTGATTGAGTGAGTGATTGAGTGACTGAGTGAGTGGTTGAGTGAGTGAGTGGTTGAGTTAGTGAGTGACTGAGTGAGTGGTTGAGTGAGTAATTGAGTGAATGAGTGGTTGAGTGAGTGAGTGGTTGAGTGAGTGACTGAGTGAGTGATTGAGTGAGTGGTTTAGTGAGTGGTTGAGTGTGTGAATGATTGAGTGGTTGAGTGATTGAGTGGTTGAGTGAGTGAGTGTTTGAGTGAGTGGTTGAGTGAGTGAGTGATTGAGTGAGTGATTGAGTGACTGAGTGAGTGGTTGAGTGAGTGAGTGGTTGAGTTAGTGAGTGACTGAGTGAGTGATTGAGTGAGTGATTGAGTGAATGAGTGGTTGAGTGAGTGAGTGGTTGAGTGAGTGACTGAGTGAGTAATTGAGTGAGTGATTGAGTGAGTGGTTGAGTGAGTGGTTGAGTGAGTGGTTGAGTGACTGAGTGAGTGGTTGAGTGACTGAGTGAGTGGTTGAGTGAGTGATTGAGTGAGTTGTTGAGTGAGTGGTTGAGTGTGTGAATGATTGAGTGGTTGAGTAATTGAGTGGTTGAGTGAGTGTTTGAGTGAGTGGTTGAGTGAGTGAGTGAGTGATTGAGTGAGTGATTGAGTGACTGAGTGAGTGGTTGAGTGAGTGAGTGGTTGAGTTAGTGAGTGACTGAGTGAGTGGTTGAGTGAGTAATTGAGTGAATGAGTGGTTGAGTGAGTGAGTGGTTGAGTGAGTGACTGAGTGAGTGATTGAGTAAGTGATTGAGTGAGTGGTTGAGTGAGTGGTTGAGTGAGTGGTTGAGTGACTGAGTGAGTGGTTGAGTGACTGAGTGAGTGGTTGAGTGAGTGATTGAGTGAGTTGTTGAGTGAGTGGTTGAGTGTGTGAATGATTGAGTGGTTGAGTGATTGAGTGGTTGAGTGAGTGAGTGTTTGAGTGAGTGGTTGAGTGAGTGAGTGATTGAGTGAGTGATTGAGTGACTGAGTGAGTGGTTGAGTGAGTGAGTGGTTGAGTTAGTGAGTGACTGAGTGAGTGGTTGAGTGAGTGATTGAGTGAATGAGTGGTTGAGTGAGTGAGTGGTTGAGTGAGTGAGTGGTTGAGTGAGTGACTGAGTGAGTGATTGAGTGAGTGGTTGAGTGAGTGGTTGAGTGTGTGAATGATTGAGTGGTTGAGTAATTGAGTGGTTGAGTGAGTGAGTGTTTGAGTGAGTGGTTGAGTGAGTGAGTGATTGAGTGAGTGATTGAGTGACTGAGTGAGTGGTTGAGTGAGTGAGTGGTTGAGTTAGTGAGTGACTGAGTGAGTGGTTGAGTGAGTAATTGAGTGAATGAGTGGTTGAGTGAGTGAGTGGTTGAGTGAGTGACTGAGTGAGTGATTGAGTGAGTGGTTTAGTGAGTGGTTGAGTGTGTGAATGATTGAGTGGTTGAGTGATTGAGTGGTTGAGTGAGTGAGTGTTTGAGTGAGTGGTTGAGTGAGTGAGTGATTGAGTGAGTGATTGAGTGACTGAGTGAGTGGTTGAGTGAGTGAGTGGTTGAGTTAGTGAGTGACTGAGTGAGTGATTGAGTGAGTGATTGAGTGAATGAGTGGTTGAGTGAGTGAGTGGTTGAGTGAGTGACTGAGTGAGTAATTGAGTGAGTGATTGAGTGAGTGGTTGAGTGAGTGGTTGAGTGAGTGGTTGAGTGACTGAGTGAGTGGTTGAGTGACTGAGTGAGTGGTTGAGTGAGTGATTGAGTGAGTTGTTGAGTGAGTGGTTGAGTGTGTGAATGATTGAGTGGTTGAGTAATTGAGTGGTTGAGTGAGTGAGTGTTTGAGTGAGTGGTTGAGTGAGTGAGTGATTGAGTGAGTGATTGAGTGACTGAGTGAGTGGTTGAGTGAGTGAGTGGTTGAGTTAGTGAGTGACTGAGTGAGTGATTGAGTGAGTGATTGAGTGAATGAGTGGTTGAGTGAGTGAGTGGTTGAGTGAGTGACTGAGTGAGTAATTGAGTGAGTGATTGAGTGAGTGGTTGAGTGAGTGGTTGAGTGAGTGGTTGAGTGACTGAGTGAGTGGTTGAGTGACTGAGTGAGTGGTTGAGTGAGTGATTGAGTGAGTTGTTGAGTGAGTGGTTGAGTGTGTGAATGATTGAGTGGTTGAGTAATTGAGTGGTTGAGTGAGTGAGTGTTTGAGTGAGTGGTTGAGTGAGTGAGTGATTGAGTGAGTGATTGAGTGACTGAGTGAGTGGTTGAGTGAGTGAGTGAGTGGTTGAGTTAGTGAGTGACTGAGTGAGTGGTTGAGTGAGTAATTGAGTGAATGAGTGGTTGAGTGAGTGAGTGGTTGAGTGAGTGACTGAGTGAGTGATTGAGTTAGTGATTGAGTGAGTGGTTGAGTGAGTGGTTGAGTGAGTGGTTGAGTGACTGAGTGAGTGGTTGAGTGACTGAGTGAGTGGTTGAGTGAGTGATTGAGTGAGTTGTTGAGTGAGTGGTTGAGTGTGTGAATGATTGAGTGGTTGAGTAATTGAGTGGTTGAGTGAGTGAGTGTTTGAGTGAGTGGTTGAGTGAGTGAGTGATTGAGTGAGTGATTGAGTGACTGAGTGAGTGGTTGAGTGAGTGAGTGGTTGAGTTAGTGAGTGACTGAGTGAGTGGTTGAGTGAGTAATTGAGTGAATGAGTGGTTGAGTGAGTGAGTGGTTGAGTGAGTGACTGAGTGAGTGATTGAGTGAGTGATTGAGTGAGTGGTTGAGTGAGTGGTTGAGTGATTTTGGTTGGGCATTTTCGTTCTTTTGTCTATCATGTGTATTAGAGCTTCCCTCCCCCTCTCTGCCCATTGTGTTGGCGTGTGCGGCAGTTGGCCGCTTGCGCATAATCGCTTGCACGCCGTCGCCCACCCTTTTGGCCTCGCCCCCCCTCCCTCCCGATACGTTCCATTCATTGGCTACCATAGTCTGATGAGCTCCCCCCTCCCTCTCCTCCCCCCCTCAACTCGCTTTTAAGGGATTACATCTTGAATCATTGCCTCACTTGATGCAGCTAATCTGGCTGTGACGGTCCCACCTGATGACGGAGACTTGTGTTGCCTCCGAAACGTCGTGATTTTTTATTTTATTTTATTTTCATTCATTTTGATGTTTTACCTACGTGACTTTACCGAAAAAACCTAAGAAGATGGTTGAGTGAGTGGTTGAGTGACTGAGTGAGTGGTTGAGTGACTGAGTGAGTGGTTGAGTGAGTGATTGAGTGAGTTGTTGAGTGAGTGGTTGAGTGTGTGAATGATTGAGTGGTTGAGTGATTGAGTGGTTGAGTGAGTGAGTGTTTGAGTGAGTGATTGAGTGAGTGATTGAGTGAGTGGTTGAGTGAGTGAGTGGTTGAGTTAGTGAGTGACTGAGTGAGTGGTTGAGTGAGTGATTGAGTGAATGAGTGGTTGAGTGAGTGAGTGGTTGAGTGAGTGACTGAGTGAGTGATTGAGTGAGTGATTGAGTGAATGAGTGATTGAGTGAGTGAGTGGCTGAGTTAATGGTTGAGTGACTGAGTGAGTGAGTGAATGAGTGATTGAGTGAGTGATTGAGTGAATGAGTGATTGAGTGAATGAGTGATTGAGTGACTGAGTGACTGAGTGAGTGATTGAGTGAGTGAGTGGCTGAGTTAATGGTTGAGTGGCTGAGTGAGTGACTGAGTGAGTGATTGAGTGAGTGACTGAGTGACTGAGTGAGTGTCTGCCGCGTGTTGCCGCGAGCGCAGCGACCTGCGGGACGCCCTCGTCATCATCGAGCTGCTGGAGAAGATCCGCACTCCCGTGGAGTGGGAGCGCGTGAATAAGCCCCCCTACCCCCGCCTGGGGGCCAACATGAAGAAGGTGGGCAACCCCCCCTACCCCCACCACACCAACCCCGCCCCTACCCCCCCCCAACCCCGCCCCTCCACCCACATTACCGACCCCCCAACATGAAGAAGGTGGGCAACCCCCCCTCACCCCACCCCCCCCCCAACCCCGCCCCTCCACCCACCTTACCGCCCCCCCCCAACATGAAGATGGGCAACCCCCCCTCACCCCATCCCCCCCAACCCCGCCCCTCCACCTACCTTACCGCCCCCCCAACATGAAGATGGGCAACCCCCCTCTCTCTCCAACCCCCCAACCCCACCCCCTCCACCCACCTTACTGACCCCCCAACATGAAGAAGGTGGGCAACCCCCTACCCCAATCCCCTCCCCCCAACCACCCCACCCCCTCCAACCCCGCCCCCTCCACCCCCCTCCCCGCCTCCCCAACATGAAGGTGGGCAACCCCTCCCTCCCCCCGTCCCCTCCCCCCAACCACCCTCCCCCACCCATTCCCCCCACACCCTCCACCCCCCTCCCCGCCCCCCCACCAACATAGAGAAGATGGACCCCCCCCCCCATCCCCTCCACTACCCCAACCCACCCCACCCCACCCCGCCCACATTGATCATCCTCTAGCAGTGGGTAGACCATGGTGGTGATGATGTTCACGCCGGGTGTGTGTGTGTGAGTTAGAGAACACACGCAGCGTAGAGGCCTCGTCATCACATTGATCTCTATCCAGCGGTGGATGGAGCATGGTGGTGATGATGTTGATCGAGGCGATTGTACAACCTTCATGCAGCGGTGGATAGAGCATGGCAGAGGGGGAACTGTGCCCCTGAACTCTCTCACCACATCCTGACACGTGTGTGTGTGTAGATGTGTGTGTGTACACGTGTGTGTGTGTAGACGTGTGTGTGTGTGTGAACACGTGTGTGTGTAGATGTGTGTGTGTAGATGTGTGTGTGTGTGTGAGACACGTGTGTGTGTGTGTGAGACACGTGTGTGTGTGTACACGTGTGTGTGTACACGTATAAGTATGTGTGTGTGAGACACGTGTGTGTGTACATCAGCAACATCATCATCATCATGCAGCTGATGATGCTGCTGATGTCAATGCAGCTTCTGCTGATGATGGTAAATGGGATGATGATGATGAAGATAGATCTGAGTTCTGCTGGTGCTGATCCTACTGCCGGTGTTACGTCGACTGTCTACTGCTGCTGATGATGATGATGCTGCTGCTCATCACGATCAAAATAACGATGATGATGACAATGATGATGATGACAATGATGGTAGTGCTGGGGATGCTGCTGAATTTGTTGATGCTGCTGATGATATTTATACTGCTGCTGATTATGATATTTATACTGCTGCTGATGCTTATGATATTTATACTGATGGTGATGCTGCTGATGATATTTATACTGCTGCTGATAATTATATTTATACTGATGTTGATGATATTTATACTGATGCTGATGCTGCTGATGATGATATGTATACTGATGCTGATGGTGCTGATAATGAAATTAACGCTGCTGCTGATGCTGATGACTGTTGATGCTGCTATTGCTGCTGCTGATGATGATGTTGATACTGCTTTTGATCATATTTATACGGATGGTGATGCTGCTGATGATGATATTTTAGCTGATGCTGATGGTGCTGATAGTGATATTAAGACTGATGCTGATGCCTGTTGATGTTGCTGCTTGCTATTGCTGCTGCTGCTGATGATGTTGTTACTGCTGCTGATGATGATGTTGTTACTGCTGCTGCTGATGATGTTGATACTGCTGCTGATGCTGCTGCTGATAACGACCTTCATGCTGCCGATGACGAGAACAAGCAGAGCCAAACCCGTGACCCGCTCACCCCGCCACCCCGAGTTGAACTCACGCTCCTCCCAATTGGCGGGACATCTCACACACTCACCCAGCCTGATGATGGTGATGATGATGATGGTGGTGGTGGTGATGGTGGTGGTGATGGTGGTGATGGTGGTGGTGCTGGTGGTGGTGATGGTGGTGGTGATGGTGGTGGTGGTGGTGGTGATGATGATGATGGTGGTGATGGTGGTGGTGGTGATGGTGGTGGTGGTGATGGTGGTGGTGATGGTGGTGGTGGTGATGGTGGTGGTGATGGTGGTGGTGGTGATGTTGGTGATGGTGGTGGTGATGGTGATGGTGGTGGTGGTGGTGATGGTGGTGGTGGTGGTGATGGTGGTGGTGATGGTGGTGGTGGTGATGTTGGTGATGGTGGTGGTGATGGTGGTGGTGATGGTGGTGGTGGTGGTGGTGGTGATGGTGGTGGTGGTGGTGGTGGTGGTGATGGTGGTGGTGGTGGTGGTGATGGTGGTGGTGGTGGTGATGGTGGTGGTGGTGGTGATGGTGGTGGTGGTGATGGTGGTGTTGGTGGTGGTGATGGTGGTGGTGGTGGTGGTGGTGATGTTGGTGATGGTGGTGGTGGTGATGGTGATGGTGGTGGTGATGGTGGTGGTGATGGTGGTGGTGGTGATGGTGGTGGTGATGGTGGTGGTGTTGGTGGTGGTGGTGATGGTGATGGTGGTGGTGATGGTGGTGGTGGTGATGGTGGTGGTGGTGGTGGTGGTGGTGATGGTGGTGGTGATGGTGGTGGTGGTGATGTTGGTGATGGTGGTGGTGGTGATGGTGGTGGTGGTGATGGTGGTGGTGATGTTGGTGATGGTGGTGGTGGTGATGGTGGTGGTGGTGGTGGTGGTGATGGTGATGGTGGTGGTGATGTTGGTGATGGTGGTGGTGGTGATGGTGGTGTTGGTGATGGTGGTGGTGATGGTGGTGGTGGTGATGGTGGTGGTGGTGGTGATGGTGGTGGTGGTGATGGTGGTGTTGGTGGTGGTGGTGGTGGTGATGGTGGTGGTGGTGGTGATGGTGGTGGTGGTGATGGTGGTGGTGGTGATGGTGGTGATGATGATGATGGTGGTTCTCGCCTGATGGACGATGCCTGTCTCTCTGGCACCAATTAGCGGAGCCTCCAATGCCGTGGACCTCTCCCGGAGCTAAGAGCCACCTGGAATCAATTAGCAACATCAGCGAAGGCAAAGGTCCCCCGTGTAGCCTCCATAGGACTCTCGGGGCAAGTGCTGCTAGCGATCAGCAGCACCCTATGAAGGGCGGCACGGCACACGGGGGGTGGGTGGCCAGCATCGCCACGCCCGACCGCCTTTGTCTCCCCAGTGGCGATGTGTTTTTTTACACATTGCACTGGATACTCACACAAAGACAAAGGTCCACCGTGTAGCCTCAATAGGACTGTCGGGGCAAGTGCCGATGATGCTGTCGCTGCTGATGATGTGATGATGATGAATCTGCTGCTGCTGCTGATAATGACGATGCCACAGTTACTGCTGCTGCTGCTAGCAGAACTTGCTAAAGGCTACACGGGGGACCTTTGTCTCTATGTGTGTGTGTGTGTCTCTCTCTTCAGCTGGAGAACTGCAACTACGCCGTGGAGCTGGGCAAGGCGAGCAAGTTCTCCCTCGTGGGCATCGCTGGCACGGACCTCAACGAAGGGAAACCGATGCTCACCCTGGCGCTCGTTTGGCAACTCATGCGCAGGTGAGCGGCGGGGCACCATCATCTTCATCACCATCATCTTCATCACGACCACGACCACCATCATCTTCAACTCTACCATCCCACTACCATCATCAGCGTCACCATCATCACCACGACCACTACCACCATCATCTTTAACTCCACCATCCCACTACCACTTTCACCGTCACCATTATCATCTCCACCATCACCACCATCATGATCATCACGACCACTACCACCATCATCTTCAACTCCACCATCCCACTACCACCATCACCGTCACCATTATCATCTCCACCATCACCACCATCATGATCATCACGACCACTACCACCATCATCTTTAACTCCACCATCCCACTACCACTTTCACCGTCACCATTATCATCTCCACCATCACCACCATCATGATCATCACGACCACTACCACCATCATCTTCAACTCCACCATCCCACTACCACCATCACCGTCACCATCATCATCTACACCATCATCATCTCCACCATCACCAACACCATCATCATCTCCACCATCATCATCATCAGCGCCACGATCATCAGCACCACCATCATCACCACGACCGCTACTACTACCACCACCATCATCATCTTCAACTTCGCCACCATCACCACCACTACTACCACCATTATCATCATCATCATCAACTCTACCATCACCATCATCACCATCATCATCTCCACCATCACCACCATCATCATCAGCGCCACCATCATCATCACCACGACCGCTACTACTACCACCACCATTTTCATCTTCAACTCCACCATCACCACCACCATCATCATCTTCAACTCCATCATCACCACCACCACCATTACTACTACCACAATCATCTTCATATTCAACTCCACCATCACCACCATCACCACCACCACTACTACTACCATTATCATCATCATCATCATCAACTCTACCATCACCATCATCGCCACCACCACTACTACCACCGCCATCATGTTCATCATCTTAAACTCCACCATCACCATCATCATCATCTTCACCTTCACCATCACCACCGCCACCATCATCATCAACTCCACCATCGCCACCACCATCATCATCACAGCAACCACGACTACCACCATCATCATCATCACCACTACCTCCACCACCATCTTCAACTCCATCATCATCATCACCACTACCTCCACCACCATTATCATCATCAACTCCACCATCATCTTCATCACCATCATCATCATCATCATCATCTCCACCATCACCATTATCATCTTCAACTCTATCATCACCACCATCACCACCATCATCATTTTCAACTCAACCACCATCATCATCACCACTACCTCCACCAACACCACCAACCACCATCATCATCACCACTACCTCCACCACCATCATCATCTTCAACACCACCATCACCATCATCATCATCTCCACCATCACCATTATCATCTTCAACTCTACCATCACCACCATCATCATTTTCAACTCAACCACCATCATCATCACCACTACCTCCACCAACACCACCAACCACCATCATCATCACCACTACCTCCACCACCATCATCATCTTCAACACCACCATCACCATCATCATCATCTCCACCATCACCATTATCATCTTCAACTCTACCATCACCACCATCATCATTTTCAACTCAACCACCATAATCATCACCACTACCACCACGACCAACCACCACCAACCACCATCATCATCACTACTACCTCCACCACCACCACCACCACCATCATCATCACCACTACCTCCACCACCACCATCATCATCTTCAACACCACCATCATCATCATCATCATCTCCACCATCACCATTATCATCTTCAACTCTACCATCACCACCATCATCATTTTCAACTCAACCACCATCATCATCACCACTACCTCCACCACCACCATCATCATCACCACTACCTCCACCACCACCATCATCATCACCACTACTCCACCACCACCACCATCATCATCATCTCCACCACAACCACCACCATCATCATCACCACTACCTCCACCACCATCATCATCTTCAACTCCACCACCACCACCATCATCATTACCACCATCATCATCTCCACCATCACCACGACCATCATCATCACCACTACCTCCACCACCACCACCATCATCATCTCCAACACCACCAACACCACCATGACCACCATCATCATCATCATCACCACTACCTCCACCACCACCATCATCATCTCTAACACCACCATGACCACCGTGCTCACCGTCTCCCCAGGTACACCATCAACGTGCTGGAGGAGCTGGGCGATGGCGAGAAGGTCAACGACGACATCATCATCGCTTGGGTCAACAAGACGCTCGCCTCCGCAGGGAAGTCCTCCTCCATCTCCAGCTTCAAGGTGAGACACGGGGGGGGGGGGGGGGGACACGCGAGGAGCATGGGAAATACACTCACCCACTCACCCATTCTTACACTCACCCAATATCATACTCACCCACTCACTCACCCACTCACCCACTCTTCCACTCTTACACTCACCCACTCTCATACTCACTCGCCTACTCTTACACTCACTCACTCACTCACCCACTCACCCACTCACTCACCCACTCACCCATTCTTCCACTCTTACACTCATCCACTCACTCACTCACTCACCCACTCACCCACTCACTCACCCTCTCACCCATTCTTCCACTCTTACACTCACCCACTCTCATACTCACTCGCCTACTCTTACACTCACTCACTCACTCACCCACTCACCCACTCACTCACCCACTCACCCATTCTTCCACTCTTACACTCATCCACTCACTCACTCACTCACCCACTCACCCACTCACTCACCCTCTCACCCATTCTTCCACTCTTACACTCACCCACTCTCATACTCACTCCCCTACTCTTACACTCACTCACTCACCCATTCACGCACTCACTCACCCACTCTCCCACTCCCCCACTCCCCAACTCACCCTCTCACCCACTCTTCCACTCTCATACTCACCCACTCTCACACTCTCCCACTCACTCACCCACTCACTCACCACTCACTCCCCCACTCATCCATTCCCCTACTCTCCCAATCCCCCACTCATTCACCCACTCACTCACCCACTCAATCCCCCACTCACCAACTCTACCACTCACTCACTCACCCACTCACTCACCCACTCACCCACTCACCCACTCACTCACCCACTCACTCCCCCACTCACTCGAGTTCGATTCCCGTTCACGGCCACCAACACCAAGTGACAATTATTTGAACCGGTCCTGGGCCTCCCCTAGATCGACTCGGCCTCAAATGAGTGCCAGGTGCGGTGTGTAGTAAACATCGCCATTGGGGGAGACAAAGGCGGTCGGGCGTGGTGGTGCGGGCCATCCGCACCCCCTCGTGTGCCACAGTGCCGGTAGGCTTCATAGGCGATGCTGCTACTCGCTAACAGCACTTGCCCCTATAGTCTGTTACAGGCTACACGGGGGTGGGGAGATCTTTTTTGTTTATGGGTGGAATTTTCCATTTTCTCCCCACAAACCAACCCACCCATCCACCAACCAACCTACCCCCCAAACCACCCACCAACCCACCAACCCACCCACTAACCCACCAACTCACCCACCCACCCACCAACCCACCCACCAACCTACCCACCCACCCACCGACCTACCCACTCACCAACCCACCAACCCACCCACCCATCAACCAACCCACCAACCCACCCATCCACCAACCAACCTACCCCCCAAACCACCCACCAACCCACCAACCCACCCACTAACCCACCAACTCACCCACCCACCCACCAACCCACCCACCAACCTACCCACCCACCCACCGACCTACCCACTCACCAACCCACCAACCCACCCACCCATCAACCAACCCACCAACCCACCCACCCACCAACCAACCCACCCACCCACCCACCAACCCACCCACCCACAAACCCACCCATCCACTACTTTACACACACGCACGAAACAAACCTATTTAAATATACAAACTAGCGATTGAATTCATTCATTGCGGACCCATAAGAGCTGGGCGATTATCCTGGAATGTTGACTTATCTCTGGGTTGTAAATCCGCCCCAAACTGCTCCTCTCTCTCAGCTCAGCTGGGAGTAGTGAGCATCTTTAAAAAAAAAATTTAATTAAACAAAAATGTAAGTTAGCATTTTATCTATTTATTTTATACCTACGTGACTTTGCCAAAAGAAACAAAGAATGTGATTTCCTGCAGGGGCCGTCCATAAATGACGTCACGCACCTAGAGGGGGGGGGGGGGGGGGTGGTCAGACATTTGTAACGATGTGTGACGAGGAGGAGGGGGGGGGGGGGTTGAGAAATGTGACGTCACATCAAAATGCGCAACTTTAAATAAATATAGACAAACACGTTCTACTTAATTAAAGACTTTGTAATAAATGTTTTCTCCTACAACATCAGAGTGCAGCGCCACATTAAACACGCACTACAATGACAATAGTTTAAAGCGATTTGAAGCATGTTTTTTTTGGGGGGGGGGGAGCTTTGTGACGTCATATTTGAGGGGGGGGGGTCGTCGTCACATTGATCTCCATCGAGCAGTGGAGAGATAAGCTCCCCCCCCTCCTCCCCCCTTAACTTGCATTTAAGAACTTGCATCTTGGAATCCAGTGGCGGCTCCTGCAAAATCTCTCAGGGGGGGGCAAATGTCTGGATGATTTATAAGGATAAGGTCCACCCATGCAATGGATAAATTAACAGCGTAAGCATGTAAAGGCAACTTCACTTCTTTAATATTAATGAAAAATAAAGTGACTCTTACAATACATCTTGTTTGTTTCTATACTCACTATAAATACAATCCGCTCAAGTTTCTTTTATTAAAGATTCCACTAGGTGGCGACAAATAATATTGTTGGATGCAACGTGCTTACGTATGATGACGTAAGCACGTTAGTGCGAGCCCTCCCGGAAGCCATAGAGAATGCATTGCAGCGCCCCCCGTTCGAAAAAAAACATCTTTGAATGTAAGTCTATGGGACCACACGGGGCGGTTCTCAGCCGGAGGGAAATCGCCCAAAAAGAGGCGGTACTCCACAGAACGTGACATGACGCTGATTGGACTATATCCAGAGGCACAGTGACGGCGAGCGTGACTCTGTGGTTGAATGACATTGGTGGTGCGTCGCCCAATCGCCCTAATGAAGAAACCGCCCCTGTTGGAATCCTTGCCTCACTTGATGCAGCAAATCTGGCTGTGACGGTCCCACCTGATGACGGAGAACTGTGTTGCCTTCGAAAAAAATCGTGATTTTATTATTTTATTTTTTATTAATTTTAATTTCATTTTTTACCTACATGGTGACTTTACCGAAAAAACTAAGAGTATGAATTCTTGAAGTCACGAAAGCTTCAAATCTAGAATTAATACACCGAGAGAGACAGGGCCGCGTGGTGTTGGCGGATTTTGATTTTATTTTGACGAACCGTCGAAACACCGGATACATTTACACAACGTGTAAACATGTGCATACAACGGTGAATAAATACATAAATAGGCGGAGAATTTTAATATCGAGTTGGTTTTTTTTGTTTCTGTAACTACCGAATTCGATTTTTTTTTGGTCTCTGTCTTTTAATTTTGGTTGTCAGATCCCAGTTTACCATGGGAGTCCAGTTTACCATGGAAGTTCAGTTCACCATAGATGTCCAGTTCACCATGAAAGTCCAGTTCACCATGGAAGTCCAGTTTACCATGGAAGTCCAGTTTACCATGGAAGTTCAGTTTACCATGGAAGTCCAGTTCACCATGGAAGTCCAGTTTACCATGGAAGTCCAGTTCACCATGGAAGTCCAGTTAACCATGGAAGTCCAGTTTACCATGGAAGTCCAGTTTACCATGGAAGTCCAGTTCACCATGGAAGTCCAGTTTACCATGGAAGTCCAGTTTATCATGGAAGTCCAGTTTACCATGGAAGTCCAGTTTAACATGGAAGTTCAGTTCACTATGGAAGTCCAGTTTACCATGGGAGTCCAGTTTACCATGGAAGTCCAGTTTACCATGGAAGTCCATGGGAGTCCAGTTCACTATGGAAGTCCAGTTCACCATGGAAGTCCAGTTTTCCATGAAAGTCCATGGAAGTCCAGTTCACCATGGGAGTCCAGTTTACCATGGAAGTCCAGTTCACTATGGAAGTCCAGTTCACTATGGAAGTCCAGTTCACCATGGGAGTCCAGTTTACCATGGAAGTCCATGGGAGTCCAGTTCACCATTGAAGCCCAGTTCACCATGGAAGTCCAATTTACAACGTAGACAACTCATCCAGTAGTAGATCGAGCGTGTCTCTCCCCACCCCCCACCACCCCCCCCCCACCTGTCACCGACTCCATCCAGCAGTAGATCGAGCGTGTCTCTCCCCACCCCCCCACCACCCCCCCCCCCCACCTGTCACCGACTCCATCCAGCAGTAGATCGAGCGTGTCTCTCCCCACCCCCCCACCACCCCCCCCCCCACCTGTCACCGACTCCATCCAGCAGTAGATCGAGCGTGTCTCTCCCCACCCCCCCACCACCCCCCCCCCCACCTGTCACCGACTCCATCCAGCAGTAGATCGAGCGTGTCTCTCCCCACCCCCCCACCACCCCCCCCCACCTGTCACCGACTCCATCCAGCAGTAGATCGAGCGTGTCTGTCTTCCGTCAGGACAAGAGCATCGCGTCGTCGATGGTGGTTCTGGACCTCATCGACTCCATCCAGCCGGGCTCCGTCAACTACGAACTCGTTCCAGCTGACGGGGAGCGCAGCGAAGGGGAGCAGAACTTGAGCAACGCCAAGTACGGGGCAGCGTGTGTCTATGTGTGTGTCTGTGTGTGTGTGTGTCTGTGTGTGTGTGTCTGTGTGTGTGTGTGTCTGTGTGTGTCTGTGTGTGTGTGTCTGTGTGTCTGTGTGTGTGTCTGTGTGTGTGTCTGTGTGTGTGTCTGTGTGTCTGTGTGTGTGTCTGTATGTGTCTGTGTGTGTGTCTGTGTGTGTGTCTGAGTGTGTGTGTCTGTGTGTGTGTGTTTGTGTCTGTGTGTGTACAGACGTGTGTGTGTGTCTGTGTGTGTGTTTCTGTGTGTGTGTCTGTGTGTGTGTGTTTGTGTGTGTGTGTCTGTGTGTGTGTGTTTGTGTGTTGTCTGTGTGTGTCTGTGTGTGTGTGTGTCTGTGTGTGTGTGTGTCTGTGTGTGTGTGTCTGTGTGTCTGTATGTGTCCACACGTGTGTGTGTTTGTTTCTGTGTGAGCCTGTGTGTGTGTGTCTCTGTGTGTGTCTGTGTGTGTCTACACGTGTGTGTCTGTGTGTGTGTCTGTGTGTGTCCACACGTGTGTGTCTGTGTGTGTGTTTGTGTGTGTGTGTGTGTGACCTGGTCAAGGCCTATGATACCATCAGTAGGCCTGGGCTCTGGGTTGTTCTTCGTGCTTTCGGAGTCCCTGACCCTCTGCTCACGATCATTAAGGACCTTCATGATAGTGAGCGGGCCCGGGTAAAACTACGTGGCCGGGAGTCAGAGCCTTTCCCTGTACACCGTGGGGTGCGACAGGGATGTCCTCTGGCTCCCACATTATTTAACATCTATTTTGACCGCGTAGTTCGTGAAGCCTTCAATAGCTGTACCGGGAGAATTTCCATTTGGTACAGATATAATGGGAGGCTGATCGACGCCTGGGTGCGATCAAGGGATGGCTCCCTATTGGTCAACCACGTTATGTATGCCGATGATTTGGTAATAGCTGCTCATTCAGAAGAGGAGTTGGAGACGCTGCTGCTGAGACTGGAGCGTGCCACTAAGAGGTGGGGCCTTACCATCAGCCCCACCAAAACTAAGCACCTGCCTGGGTATTTTGTACCATCGGACACTCCACCCCCACAACTCCCAATCGGTGATGGGGCAGTTGTGGAGAGAGTGGAGAGTTTCCCATACCTGGGCAGTATACTTATGACCGGCTCCAGTTTAACAGCAGAGGTCTCACTCCGAATCAGTCGAGCGGCAATATCTTTTCATCGGTTGCGTAACGCTGTGTGGAAGCTACCTGGTCTGTCGCTCCGCACGAAGCTTCAGGTCTTCTCGGCCACAGTCATTCCCTCCCTTCTCTACGCTTGCAAAACGTGGACCCCCCTAGTGGAGCATCTTCGCCGGTTGGAAACATTTAGGCTGGCCTGCCTACGATCCATCCTGGGTTTAACCAGGCTGGATTGCGTGAGGAGCTCACAAATCCTTGAAAGATCTGGGCAAAGTCCCATCGGTGAGCTCCTCCGGCAGGCAAGGCTGCGTTGGCTGGGTCATGTAGCCCGCATGCCCAGCCACCGCATGCCTAAACAGCTTTTGTTCGGCCGGATTGAGGGGGCTAAACGGGCGCGGCACGGGCTAGAGAGGAGATGGAGTGATGTGGTACAGGAGGACGTGTAGCTGAGTGGACTTGCCGATGACTGGTACCAGCGGTGTCAAGATCGGCCTCAGTGGAGGAGGCTCGTGAAGGACGCTACTAGGCAGTTGGAGGCAGTCGCCCTCCAACAACAACGGAGGGCGGAGGAGCGACGCTCACAACAACGAGCGGAGCGCCGGGTGGATAAAGCACAGCAAGTTGGCACAGTAGGGGGCACAGGTGGTGCATCAGCCAGTCATCTCAGTCAGTCGACCCGTGGCACCTGGGTCTGCCCCGTGACCTCCTGCCAGCGGGCGTTCGACACTTCATGTGGTCTCAAGGTGCACTTAGCCTGGCACAAGCGTCGTGGTGACGTCACCGCCACTTAGTGGCGAATGGCGGTTGTTGTTGTCTGTGTGTGTGTCTGTGTGTGTGTCCACACGTGTGTCTGTGTGTGTGTCCACAAGTATGTGTGTCTGTGTGTGTCCACACGTGTGTCTGTGTGTGTGTCTACACGTGTGTGTCTGTGTGTGTCTACACGTGTGTGTCTGTGTGTGTCCACACGTGTGTCTCTGTGTGTGTCTACACGTGTGTCTGTGTGTCTACACGTGTGTCTGTGTGTGTGTCTACACGTGTGTCTGTGTGTGTGTCCACACGTGTGTGTCTGTGTGTGTGTCTGTGTGTACCCACGTGTGTGTCTGTGTGTGTCCACACGTGTGTCTGTGTGTGTGTCTACACGTGTGTCTGTGTGTGTGTCCACACGTGTGTGTCTGTGTGTGTCCACACGTGTCTCCTCCCGTGTCTCTCCGTGTCTCTCCGTGTCTCCACGTGTCTCTGCACGTCCCCACGCGTCTCCCCATATCTCCTCTCGTGTCTCCCCGTGTCTCCCCCGTGTCTCCCCGTGTCTCCCCGTATCTCCCCCGTGTCTCCCCGTGTCTCCACGTGTCTCCCTGTACCCACCCCCGTGTCTCCACATGTCTCCCCGTACCGCCCCCCCCCGTCTATCCCCATATCTCCCCCGTGTCTCCCCGTGTCTCCACATGTCTCCCCGTACCCCCCCCCCCGTGTCTCCCCGTGTCTCCACACGTCTCCCCGTGTCTCCACGTGTCTCCCGGCGTGACTCCCCGTGTCTCCCCACGTGTCTCCTCACGTCTCCCCGCGTGTCTCCGTGTCTGTTGAGCCTCTGCACGAGTTCGCGTGGGGAGCGGTGGCGCAGCGGTTTGGCGCGCCGCACTGCGAACCCGGCGATACCGAGTTCGATCCCCGCTCACGGCACCACCGACATAAATTACAGCGATCATCCGAACCGCTCCGCATTGAATCGCTACCGTGCCTGTTGCAGCGTGTCAACATCATCACTGGGGAGACAAAGGCGGCCGGGCGTGGTGCTGGCCAACACAATTGCCCTGCCCGGCAGTCGGTTAGAGGCTACACGGGCGTGAGGGGGGGCCTTTGTCATTGTATATGACCGTCTGTGTAATTATATAAGTGAGGCTGTGGGAGGTGAGGTTTAGGGTGAGTGAGTGTTTGTGTCGTGCCCTCTGTGTTTTGTTTCAGATTGTGGGAGGTGGGGTTTGGGGTGAGTGTGTGTGTGTGTGTACGTGTCTGTGTGTATGTGAAGTTATGTGGGGAGCGGTGGTGCAGCGGTTAGCGCTACGCTGCTCTACGAAGCACGGCGACCCGAGTTCGATTCCCCGCTCACAGCCACCAACACCGCTCAGCGACAATTATCTGAACCGGTCCTGGGCCTCCCCTAGGTCGACTCAGCCTCAAATGAGTACCTGGTGTAGCGGTGTGTAGTAAACGTCGCCACTGGGGAGACAAAGGCGGCCGGGCGTGGTGCTGGCCACCCACCCCCTTCGTAGGTGCTGCTCGCTAACAGCACTTGCCCAAACAGTCTTTTAAAGCTATACGGGGGGGCTTTGTCTTGGTATACGATGATGGTCGTCGATAAGTGAAGGTGATGTGGTGGTGATGGCGGTGATGGTGGTGGTGATGTAGCCGTGTGTGTGTGTGGGGGGAGCGGTGGCGCAGTGATTAGCGCCCTGCGCTACGAAGCACTGCCGACCCGAGTTCTGTTCCCGCTCACGACCCTACACCTGGTCCTGGGCCTCCCCTAGGTCTGCTCAGCCTTAAAACGAGTACCTTGTGCGCTGTGTAAACATCGGCACCGGGGAAACAAAGGCGGTCGGGCGTTATGCTCGCCACCCACCCCCTCGTGTGCGGTCTTTGTGCCGCTGTGTAAGCGCTGAGGTTGCGTTTTTTCCTCTGTGAGCTGAAGTTGACCCGGGTCTGTGCGCCAAATCGTTTCTGATTCCTTTCCAAACCGCCTCCTCCCCCCTCCTCCTCCCCCTCCTTCTCCCCCTCCTCCTCCCCCTTCTCCTCCCACCCTCCTCTTCCTCCTATTCCCCCTCCTCCTCCTCCCCCTCCCCCTCCTCCTCACCCGCCTCCTCCTCCTCCTCCCCCCCATCCTCACCCTCCTCCTCCCCCTCCACCTCCTCCCCCCCTCCTCCTCCTCCCCCCCTCCTCCTCATCCTCCTCCGTCATCCCTTCGTTATCCTCCTCCTAGAACGAGGGAGCGTGGGAGGGGAGTGATGGTGGTTGTGATGAGTGGTTGTGGTGGTAGTGATGGTGGTGGTGATGAGTGGTTGTGGTGGTAGTGATGGTGGTGGTGATGAGTGGTTGTGGTTTCAGTGATGTTGGTTGTGGTGAGTGGTTGTGATGGGAGTGATGGTGGTTGTGATGAGTGGTTGTGGTGGTAGTGATGGTGTTGGTGATGAGTGGTGGTGGTGGTAGTGATGGTGGTGGTGAGTGGTTGTGGTGGTGGTGGTGAGTGGTTGTGGTTTCAGTGGTGGTGCCGTGGTGGTGGTGATGAGTGGCAGTGGTGGGAGTGATGGTGGTGGTGAGTGGTTGTGGTGGGAGTGATGGTTGTGGTGATGAGTGGTTGTGGTGGTAGTGATGGTGGTGGTGATGAGTGGTTGTGGTGGTAGCGATGGTGGTGGTGATGAGTGGTTGTGGTGGTAGTGATGGTGGTGGTGATGAGTGGTTGTGGTTTCAGTGATGTTGGTTGTGGTGAGTGGTTGTGATGGGAGTGATGGTGGTTGTGATGAGTGGTTGTCGTGGTAGTGATGGTGGTGGTGATGAGTGGTGGTAGTGATGGTGGTGGTGATGAGTGGTTGTGGTTTCAGTGATGTTGGTTGTGGTGAGTGGTTGTGATGGGAGTGATGGTGGTTGTGATGAGTGGTTGTCGTGGTAGTGATGGTGGTGGTGATGAGTGGTGGTAGTGATGGTGGTGGTGAGTGGTTGTGGTGGTGGTGGTGGTGAGTGGTTGTGGTTTCAGTGGTGGTGCCGTGGTGGTGGTGATGAGTGGCAGTGGTGGGAGTGATGGTGGTGGTGAGTGGTTGTGGTGGGAGTGATGGTTGTGGTGATGAGTGGTTGTGGTGGTAGTGATGGTGGTGGTGATGAGTGGTTGTGGTGGTAGTGATGGTGGTGGTGATGAGTGGTTGTGGTTTCAGTAATGGTGGTGGTGGTGATGAGTGGTGGTGGTGGTAGTGATGGTGGTGGTGGTGAGTGGTTGTGGTGGTAGTGATGGTGGTGGTAGTGAGTGGTTGTGGTGGTAGTGATGGTGGTGGTAGTGAGTGGTTGTGGTGGTGGTGGTGGTTATGGTGGTGGGTGGTTGTAGTGATGGTGTTGAGTGGTTGTGCTGGTAGTGATGGTTGTGGTGATGAGTGGTTGTGCTGGTAGTGATGGTGGTGGTGATGAGTGGTTGTGGTGGTAGTGATGGTGGTGGTGATGAGTGGTTGTGGTTTCAGTGATGTTGGTTGTGGTGAGTGGTTGTGATGGGATTGATGGTGGTTGTGATGAGTGGTTGTGGTTTCAGTAATGGTGGTGGTGATGAGTGGTGGTGGTGGTAGTGATGGTGGTGGTAGTGATGGTGGTGGTGAGTGGTTGTGGTGGTAGTGATGGTGGTGGTAGTGAGTGGTTGTGGTGGTGGTGGTGGTTATGGTGGTGGGTGGTTGTAGTGATGGTGTTGAGTGGTTGTGCTGGTAGTGATGGTTGTGGTGATGAGTGGTTGTGGTGGTAGTGATGGTGGTGGTGATGAGTGGTTGTGGTTTCAGTGATGTTGGTTGTGGTGAGTGGTTGTGATGGGATTGATGGTGGTTGTGATGAGTGGTTGTGGTTTCAGTAATGGTGGTGGTGATGAGTGGTGGTGGTGGTAGTGATGGTGGTGGTAGTGATGGTGGTGGTGAGTGGTTGTGGTGGTAGTGATGGTGGTGGTAGTGAGTGGTTGTGGTGGTGGTGGTGGTGGTTATGGTGGTGAGTGGTTGTAGTGATGGTGTTGAGTGGTTGTGGTGGTAGTGATGGTCTTGGTGTTGAGTGGTTGTGGTGGTAGTGATGGTGGTGATGATGAGTGGTTGTGGTTGCAGTGATAGTGGTGGTGATGAGTGGTTGTGGTGGGAGTGATGGTGGTTGTGATGAGTGGTGGTGATGAGTGGTTGTGATGCGTGGTTATGGTTGCAGTGATGGTGGTTGTGGTGAGTGGTTGTGGTGGTAGTGCTTGTGATTGTAATGATGGGAATGGATTGTGTCTTTGTCTTTGCATCACTCTTTTTCCCGTGCCGTTGTCCCCGCGGCGTCTCCGTGCTGTCCCATCTTGTCCCAGTGGTGTCCCAGTAGTGACCCCGTGGTGTCCCCGTGTGTGATGACGTTGGTGGTGACGTTGGCGGTGACGTTGGCGGTGACGTTGGCGGTGATGGATTGTGACGCGTCTCTCTCTGTTGCCCCCCGTAACATTGCTGTGTCTGCCCCCCCCCCCCGGCCTCTACCCCCCCCACTAGGTACGCGATCTCGATGGCTCGCAAGATCGGAGCGCGTGTCTACGCACTGCCCGAGGACCTCGTGGAGGTGAAGCCCAAGATGGTGATGACCGTGTTCGCCTGCCTCATGGGCCGTGGCATGAAGCGCGTGTGACGGAGACACACGGGGGACACACGGAGGAGGAGACACGGGGACACGGGAAGGAGACACACGGGGGACACGTGGAGGAGACACAGGGACACACGGGGTGGGGGGGGGGGAGGGGACACGTGGAGGAGACACGGGGACATGGGACGGAGACAGACGGGGGACACACGGAGGGGAGGAGACACACGGGGACACGGGAAGGAGACACGGGGACACGGGAAGGAGACACAGGGACACACGGGGGGGGGGGGGGGGGAGGGGACACGTGGAAGAGATTACAGGGACATGGGCAGGAGATACTCGGGACACGGGGAGGAGACACGGGGACATGGGGACTGGGAGACACAGAGACACGGGGATACAGGGACATGGAGACACAGATACACAGAGACACAGAGACATGGGGATACAGGGACATGGAGACACAGAGACACAGAGACACGGGGACACAGATACACAGACACAGAGACATGGGGATACAGGGACATGGAGACACAGAGACACAGAGACACGGGGACACAGGGACATGGAGACACAGAGACACAGAGACACGGGGACACAGGGACATGGAGACACAGAGACACAGAGACACGGGGACACAGGGACATGGAGACACAGAGACACAGAGACACAGGGACATGGAGACACAGAGACACAGAGACACGGGGACACAGAGACATGGAGACACAGAGACACAGAGACACGGGGACACAGGGACATGGAGACACAGAGACACAGAGACACGGGGACACGGGGACACAGAGACACAGAGACATGGGGATACAGGGACATGGAGACACAGAGACACAGAGACACGGGGACACAGGGACACAGAGACACGGGGACACAGGGACATGGAGACACAGAGACACAGAGACATGGAGACACAGAGACATGGGGACACAGGAACAGGAGCTGCGGCCAAATCTGGGCTTCTTCGATGATTTTACATGTTTCTTCTCTATAACTTGTATTCTGTGGCGACTAACTCTACACTTGACCCCGGCTCCTCACAAGCGATGAGTAAATACCAATTAAAATCGGAGCTTTCACACCCTGCGCCCCGTCTCCATCTCTCGAACGGGGGTGAGGGGGGGCGTGGTGAGGATCGTGGTGGGTGTCACGTGCTGTTGAGGATCGTGGTGGATGTCACGTGGCGTTGAGGATCAGAATGAGTGTCACGTGGTGGGTGTCACGTGGTGTTGAGGATCGTGGTGGATGTCACGTGGCATTGAGGATCAGAAAGGGTGTCACGTGGTGTTGAGGATCAGAATGGGTTCTAGACTTGATACAGCTATCGTGGTGTGACGGTTCCACCTGAAGACGGAAGCTTGTGTTGCCTCCGAAACGTCGTGATTTTTATTTTATTTTTTATTTTACTTTTATTAAAAAAAATTTACCTACGTGACTTTACCGAAAAAACCTAAGAATATCATAATGGATGTCACGTGGTGGGTGTCACGTGGTGTTGAGGATCAGAATGAATGTCACCTGGTGGGTATCACGTGGTGGGTGTCACGTGGTGTTGAGGATTGTGGTGTATGTCACGTGGCGTTGAGGATAATGGGTGTCAAGTGGTGGATGTCACGTGGTGGGTGTCACGTGGTGTTGAGAATGATAATGATATCACGTGGTGGGTGTCACGTGCTGTTGAGGATCAGAATGAGTGTCACGTGGTGGGTGTCACGTGGTGTTGAGGATCGTGGTGGATGTCACGTGGTGTTGAGGATCAGAATGGATGTCAAGTGGTGGATGTCACGTGGTGGGTGTCACGTGGTGTTGAGGATCGTGGTGGATGTCACGTGGTGTTGAGGATCAGAATGGGTGTCACTTGGTGGGTGTCACGTGGTGTTGAGGATCGTGGTGGATGTCACGTGGTGGGTGTTACGTGCTGGGAGTCACGTGGTGGGTGTCACGTGGTGTTGAGGATCAGAATGGATGTCACGTGGTGGGTGTCACGTGGTGTTGAGGATCGTGGTGGATGTCACGTGGCGTTGAGGATCAGAATGGATGTCACGTGGTGGGTGTCACCTGGTGTTGAGGATCATAATGGGTGTCACGTGGTGGGTGTTACGTGCTGGGGGTCACGTGGTGGGTGTCACGTGGTGGGTGTCACGTGCTGTTGAGGATCGTGGTGGATGTCACGTGGCGTTGAGGATCAGAATGGATGTCACGTGGTGGGTGTCACATGGTGTTGAGGATCGTGGTGGGGGTATCCCGTTCTGCCCGCGGCCTTCGCCCGTTGTTGTTGTGGTTGTTGTTGTTGTTGTTGTGGTTGTTGTTGTGGTTGTTGTGGTTGTTGTTGTGGTTGTTGTTGTGGTTGTTGTTGTTGTGGTTGTTGTTGTGGTTGTTGTGGTTGTTGTTGTGGTTGTTGTTGTGGTTGTTATTGTTGTGGTTGTTGTTGTGGTTGTTGTTGTTGTGGTTGTTGTTGTGGTTGTTGTTGTTGTAATGTTCGCACCGCGAGTGGTGGCAGGGAGAGAAAGAGACAGATCGAGGCGCCCCGCTGCGGTTCCGCCGTGCCTCTTTTATTCCTCCGGCGGGGGGTGACAACCTCGCCGGGCAACCGACGTGGGTTCGGGTCCGGCGTGGTGCGAGGCGACGCGTCAACGTTGCCCTACTTGCGATTACCATTTTTGTGTGTGCTCGTTAAAATAGAAACCACAACAAAGAAGCGTCTATAAAGTTGTTCGTGCGGCCTGACCTCGCGCGAAACTGGATTACTCAACGCGTCCTTTAACAGCGACGCCGCTCCGTGCATCAGTGGAGACGTTATAAACAATCAAACGATTTTCTTGAGCTATTTCTTATTTTACCAGGTAAGCCCCCCCACACTGAACTACATAGCTCTTTTTCAAAAGCGAACCGGCCACAGATGATAGCTCAACGAAGTGGCTAATCGTCACCACGCGGACAATTCACAGCAGCCAAATACCATGAACGCGTGACGTTGATAACGAAGCGTGGAGGGAAGAAACTGGAGGACCCAGAGAAAAAAACCACGCGACCGCTGGGAGAGGGAGAGACACGCAAACTCCAAATATACAGCAGCAGGCGTCAGGGTCAGAAACCGACGACCTCCTGTTCACCAGGCGAGGAAGTTAACATCTCCTAGGCACCGTGATGATGATGAAAGAGAGACCGCTGCCACCAACGCGACGTCGCCGGTGACGTCTCCGGCGACGTCACCGGCGACGTCACCGGCGACGTCACCAGCGACGTCATCAGCGACGTCACCAGCGACATCACCAGCGACATCACCAGCGACATCACCAGCGACATCATCAGCGACATCATCAGCGACATCATCAGCGACATCATCAGCTGACAAACCCCTGAGCCGGTAGCGGAAACTCCACGTCCCTACGGCGGGGCGAGTATCTTCCGCAGGACAACCACTGCTGAATTGCGAGCTGCGTTCGCATCATCTCAACACGTTTGAAAGGGGGCACCCCCAGCGGCAGCTGTCCCTTTGCCGGATACTCAGCAATAATGGTGCCAAGGTTGGTTAGGAGATGTTAACAACCTCGCCTGGTATACAGGAGGTCGTGGGTTCCACCCCAACCCTGACGCCTGCTGGCTATTTGGCGTTTGCGTGTCTATCTCTCATCATCACGGTGGCTAGGGGATGTTAATTACCTCGCCTGGTATACAGGAGGTCGTGGGTTCCATCCCAACCCTGACGCCTGCTGGCTATTTGGAGTTTGCGTGTCTCTCTTTCTCTCACCGTGGTCGCGTTGATTCTTCTCCGGGTCCTCCCGTTTTTTCCCCACACGACGATGATGATGATGGGGATAATAAGCCCACTTCGTTGAGCCGTCATTTGCCGATAGCCAGGGGTCGCCTCTGAAAAAGGCCTACGCAGTCCAGCGGGGCCTTACACCTGGTACAATGAACATACTTTCGTTTTGGTTTTTGGGGTTAACTTCATCGTGAAAGCGCGGTCACGAGTCTCCTGGCGTGACCCCAAGGGATGGGAGAGGGGGAGAGATTGGTGGAGAGCGGACAGGGAGCGAGGGGGGAGCGAGAGGGGAGAACAAGAGGAGATGGTGGAGGGAAGGAAACGTTTTTTTCTTGAGCTACGTGGTCAAAATAGATGTAAAATTACGTGGGAGCCAGAGGACATCCCTGCCGCACCCCAAGGTGAACAGGGAATGGCTCCGACTCCCGGCCACGTAGTTTTACCCAGGCCCGCTCACCACCATGAAGGCCCTTAATGATTTACCAGGTAAGGCTCACTGATCTACGATGTAGCCCTAATGACAAATGATAGCCCCAACCCAAGTGGCCGATGGCATCGCGTGGAAACGTGTAGCGGCAGCCAACTATGCTTTAAAATGCGTGATGTTGAGCCTGAAACGTGGAGGGAAAGACTGGAGGATGCGGAGAAAAATCCACGGCGCATCAGGGTCGGGATGGAGCCCACGACCTCCTGCATAGCAGACGAGGTCGTTAACATCTCACTGCCTTGCCCATCGCCTTCTCTGCCTGCTCCTCCCTCTCAACTCCTCCTCCTCCTCATCCACGCTACTCCACCTCCTCGCGACTGCTCCACCTCCCGACCCCTCCTCTTGCTCCTCGCAACTCCTCCTCCTCCTCCTCACTCCTCCTCATCCTCCTCGCAACTCCTCCTCCTTCTCCTCACTCCTCCTCCTCCTCCTCACTCCACCTCACTCCACCTCCTCCTCGCTACCCCTCCTCCTCCTCCCCCTCGCGACGACCCTTCAACTTTCCTCCCCCCGTGCCCCTCCCCGCCAGCCACGCCCCGCCAGCCCCCCCACTCTCAGCAGGGGTTGCGGTTCTTGATGTTGCTGAGCGCCGAGCGGAGGGTCGGTTTGTAGTTGACCACGAAGCTCGAGGGCACCACCACGGCCCGCCCCTCGGCGTCCACGTGGCCCATCAGGATGTAGCTGCGGCCTGGAGACACGTGGGGGGGGAGGGGGGAGCGGGGAGGGGGGAGGGGTGGTGAACAACACGGGGGGGGGGGCGTGGGGGGGGGGGGAGACAAAGAGGAGAAACGGGGGGAGTTACGGGGGATAATTGGATAGGTATGGGAGAGTCAAAAAGAGACATTGGAAGACACTGGGGAGACGCGAGGGAGACACGGGGAAGAAACGGGGGAGACAAGGGGGAGACATAGGGGAGACACGGGGGAGATGCGGGGGAGACGCAGAGGAGAAACGGGGGGAGACAAGGGGGAGACGTGGGGGAGACACGGGGTAGACACGGGAGAGACGCGAGGGAGACACGGGGAAAAAACGGGGGAGACAAGGGGGAACCACAGGGGAGACACGGCGGAGATGCGGGGGAGACGCAGAGGAGAAATGGGGGAGACAATGGGGAGACGCGGTTGGAGAAACGGGGGTAGACACGGAAGAAACGCGGGGGAGACGCGATCCAGAGTCTGAGACCAGGAAAGGCACCGGGTAGAGATGATCTCCCAAGCGAAATGCTGAGGGAGGGTGGCGTTTGTGCACAGACTGCCCTACATGACATAATAACAACAGTCTGGACCACTGGACGGGTTCCGCAGAATTGGAAGGATGCCCTGGTGGTCCCCCTCTTTAAGAAGGGGGACCGCACAAACTGTAACAACTACAGGGGCATCTCACTCCTCAGTGTGCCGGGAAAGGTCCTGGAAAAGATTATTCAACATCGCCTTGCTAGGCACGCTGAGGCCCGGATAAAACTACGTGGCCGGGAGTCAGATCCATTCCCTGTTCACCTTGGAGTGCGACAGGGATATCCTCTGGCTCCCACATTATTTTACATCTATTTTGACCACGTAGTTCGTAAAGCTTTCGATGGCTGTACCGGAGGAATCTCCATCTGGTACAGATACAATGGGAGGCTGATCGATGCCCGGGTGTGGTCAAGGGATGCTCACTGTTGTGTGGGTTTGTGGGTGGTGTGTGTGTGTGGGCAGTGTGGTTGATGTATGTGTCTTGGTGGTGTGGGTATGTGGGAGATGTGGGTGGTGTGTGTGGTGTGGGTGTGGGTTTGTGGGTGGTGTGTGTGGTGTGGGTGGTGTGGGTGTGGGTGTGTGGGTGATGTGGGTGGTGTGTGTGGTGTGGGTGGTGTGTGTGTGTGGGCAGTGTGGTTGATGTATGTGTGTTGGTGGTGTGTATGGTGTGTGTGTGGTTTGTGTGTGGTGTGGGTTTGTGGGTGATGTGTGTGGTGTGTGCGTGTGTGTGTGGGCAGTGTGGTTGATGTATGTGTGTTGGTGGTGTGGGTATGTGGGAGATGTGGGTGGTGTGGGTGGTGTGGGTTTGTGTGTGGTGTGTGTGTGTGTGGTGTGTGGACAGTGTGGTTGATGTATGTGTGTTGGTGGTGTGGGTTTGTGGGTGATGTGGGTGGTGTGTGTGGTGTGGGTTTGTGGGTGATGTGTGTGGTGTGTGTGTGGGCAGTGTGGTTGATGTATGTGTGTTGGTGGTTCGGGTATGTGGGTGGTGTGTGTGGTGTGTGTGGTGTGGGTGTGGGTGATGTGGGTGGTGTGTGTGGTGTGTGTGGTGTGTGTGGTGTGTGTGGTGTGTGTGGTGTGGGTTTGTGGTTGATGTGAGTGTTGTGGTGGTGGTGGTGGGGGGGGGCTGAGTGTAATTGCCCCACCACCCACACCCCCCCAAGCCCCCCCCCTCCACCCCCCCCCCCGCCCCGCCCCCCGCCTACCGGTCTTGATCTTGGGGCAGCGGGAGCAGGCGACGATGAGCCGCGCGGTGGCGGCGCGCCCGGCCTGCTCCACGGCGAGGCCCTCGGCGCGGAACGAGGCGAGCACGGCCACGTCGAACTCCAGCGACGAGCGGCCGCGGCGACGCCCCGCACTCGTCACCTTCGCCGCCATCGCTGCACGGACACGGGGGGGGGGGGGGGGGGGTCAGCCGTTGGGGTCAGGCAGAGGGGTCAGACAAAGGGGGTCAGACAAGGGGGACAGACAAGGTGGTCAGACAGCGGGGTCAGCCAGGGTTCAGCCAGGGGGGGGGGGGGGGTCAGCCGTTGAGGTCAGGCAGGGGGGACAGACAAGGGGGTCAGATAAAGGGGTCAGCCGTTGGGGTCAGGCAGAGGGGTCAGGCAACAGGGTCAGCCGTTGGGGTCAGGCAGAGAGGTCAGCCGGGGGGAGGGGTCAGCCGTTGGGGTCAGACAAAGGGGTCAGACAAAGAGGTCAGACAGTGGGGTCAGCCAGGGGTCAGCCGGGGAGGGGGGTCAGCCGTTGGGGTCAGGCAGGGGGGTCAGACAAGGGGTCAGGCAACAGGGTCAGCCGTTGGGGTCAGCCGGGTGGGGCGAGGGTTGACGAGGTGGCTGAGCCACAACCACCGTCACCACAACAACCACAACTATCCTCACCACCATTACCACCACCGTCACCACCGTCACCACCACCATCACCACCACTACCACAAACGTCACCACCACCATCACCACCGTCACCACCGCCATCACCACCGTCACCACCGTCACCATCACCATCACTACCACCACCACCATCACCACCACCATCGCTACCACCACCGCTACCACCACCACCACTGTCATCACCACCGCCACCACCGCCGTCACCACCGTCACCACCACCGTCACCACCTTCACCACCGTCACCACCACCTTCACCACCGTCACCACCACCACCGTCACCACCACCACCACCGTCACCACCTTCACCACCGTCACCACCACCTTCACCACCGTCATCACCACCACCGTCACCACCACCGTCACCACCACCACCACCACCACCGTCACCACCACCACCGTCACCACCTTCACCACCGTCACCACCACCACCGTCACCACCACCACCACCGTCACCACCACCACCACCACCATCACCACCGCCACCACTACGTGGTTGTGCTTCTTACCGAATTTGCTGGCGCAGTAGTTGGTCTCCAGGTTGCCCTGACGCTTGCAGGGCAACTCGCAGGGCTCAGGGGTGGGCGCGACTGTGGCAACAACAACAAAGACATCATCAACAACGAGCCATCAACAACGACATCAACATCAAAAACGCCAGCTATAACAACAACAACGACATCAACATCGCCAGCAATAACAACAACAACGATACCATCAACAACAACATCAACAACAACAACAACGACATCATCAACATGGAGCCATCAACAGCATCAATAATGCCAACATCAACAACAACGATACCATCAACAACAACAACAATGACATCAACAACAATGACATCAACAACAATGACATCAACAACAATGACATCACCAACAATACCATCAACACACACCTGTACACACACCTGTCAAAGATCCCCCGTATAGCCTTAACTGACTGTAGGGGCAAGTGCTGTTTGCGAGCACCTATGAAGGAACGGTCCACGAGGGGGTGGGTGGCCAGCACCACGCCCGACCGCCTTTGTCTCCCCAGTGGCGATGTTTGCACATCGCAACAGGTACTCATTTGAGGCTGAGTCGACCTAGGGGAGGCCCAGGACCGGCTCACATAATCGTCTCTGTGGTGTTGGCCGTGAACGGGAATCGAACCCGGGTCGCCAGGTTCATAGCGCAGCGTAACACTAACCGCTGCACCACCGCTCCCCATCCTCCACACTTAGAATAAAGATGCGTTTCGAGTATTTGGCTGTGATGAAATTCCACACCACGATGATGATGGTGGGAAGCCAACTTCGTTGGGCCATCATTTGCGATAATCACGTCTCTTCTTCAAAAGAGCCACACAACTCAGTGGGACCTTACCTGGTAAAAATAAAACGTAGTTTTTAAAACGTAGTAAAATAGTGAAAAACATACGTAGATGCCATTCGCAAACTGCAATTGCCCTCCGCAGCTCGTGAAGGCTACACGGTGACCTTTGTCTACGCGTGTGTATATGTCTATGTGTGAGTGTCTATGTGTGAGTGTACATGTCTATGTGTATGTAATAAGAGCATATGTCGGATTCACGTGGTGATCGGCTTTGCCGGTCCCGCTTTACAGCCAATGGGGGGAGAGCCTGGGAGCATGGCCCCGGCGTGATCACGGGATGTCAGCTAGGTGATTGGTTTCGCTGGTCTTGGCCTCAGCCAATGGGAAGACAAGTCGGGGGCGTGGTCCCGGGAGTTGATGGGGAATCTGGAACATTCGGCGCAGGCTGTTGAGGATTGGCTGGAGTGTACCACGTGACCCAGGCATTAAATAAGGGGAGAGAGGAGAGACACGGGGTCAGACACGGGATCAGACACGGAACGAAGAGAGGGAGAGTCCACGCGCGAGTGGGGCTCTGGGTGCCACGTGGGTGGTGGGTCTCTGGTGGCTGTCTGCCCGCTTCCCGTTGCCTGCCAGCAACGGGGAGTGTTTGTGAACTGCAAGAAGTTAAATAAAAGGACCGATTCTACAAGCCATCTCCAGCGTGTTATTACATTTTGTATATGTGTGAGTGTCTATGTGTGAGTGTACATGTCTATGTGTGAGTGTACATGTCTATGTGTGAGTGTACATGTCTGTGTACATGTCTATGTGTGAGTGTGCACGTGTACAAGTCCACGTGCACAAGTCCACGTGCACAAGTCCACGTGTGCGCGTGACCACGTGCGCTGGCACCAGTGGCTGCGGGTATCTGGGCGGGCGCCGTGGGGGGCTGGGGCGCTCCGTCTCCCTTGCGGCTGGCCACGTCCACGAAGCGGTACTCGGCCATGAAGCCGTCGGCCGGCACGCTGCGGTCCGACACGAAGTGCACGTACAGCTCCCTGCCCAGCGAGGTCACGGGCCTGCCGTGGGAACGGGGAGTTGAAGCCTCAGACGTGGTTGTGCGCGCGCATGGACATGTGTGTGTGTGTGTGTACAGGTGTCTGCACACACGTGTGTGTACAGGTGTGTGTACAGGGAGCGGTGGTGTAGCGGTTGGCGCTACGCTGCGCTACGAACCCGGCGACCCGGGTTCGATTCCCGCGAACGCCGGTGACGATTATCTGAACCGGTTCTGGGCCTCCCCTAGGTCGACTCAGCCTTTAAATGAGTACCTGGTGCGGTGTGTAAACATCGCCGCTAGGGAGACAAAGGTGGTCTGGCGTGGTGCTGGCCACCCACCCCCTCGTGTACCGTTCCGGCCTTCATAGGTGCTCGCTAACAGCACTTGCCCCTACAGTCTGTTAAGGCTATACGGGGGATCTTTGTCTTTATCTTTGTACAGGGAGCGGTGGTGTAGCGGTTAGCGCTGCGCTGCGCTACGAACCCGGCGACCCGGGTTCGATTCCCGCTCACGGCAAACACCCGTGACGATTATCTGAACCGGTTCTGGGCCTCCCCTAGGTCGACTCAGCCTTTAAATGAGTACCTGGTGCGGTGTGTAAACATCGCCACTAGGGAGGCAAAGGCGGCCGGGCGTGATGCTGGCCACCCACCCCCTCGTGTGCCGTGCCGGCCTTCATAGGTGCAGCTCGCTAACAGCACTTGCCCCTACAGTTCTGTACTTGTGAGGCATAAGCAATTAGGAAATGACACTTACTACCCAGGAACAAAAAAAATTGTTACACAGTGTTATTTGAACCTTTCCTGGGCCGCCCCTAGGTCGACTCAGCCGCAAACTCATGTCACAACCACACGCGTATCACACACACACACACACGCGTGTCACACGCACACACACGCACACACATGGGTGTCACACACACACACACACGCGTGGCACACACACACACACGCACACACACACGCACACACACACACGCGTGGCACACACACACACACGCACACACACACACACGCACACACACACACAAGCTCACACGCACACACACGCGTGTCACACACGCACACACACGCGTGTCACACGCACACACACGCGTGTCACACGCACACACACGCGTGTCACGTACTCAGGCACCGTGTCCCCACAGAACTTGGTGGCGCTGCTGTTGATCCCTCCGCCGTCGCCATGGAGAATGGAGACGTAGTCATAGCGACAGAAGGTGTCACGCTCCAGCGAGAACTTGCCGAACGACAGCTCGATCACCTAGGAGACGACCCCGGTCGGGGGTCACGGGGTGGGGTCAGGGGTCAGTGAGTAGGGGTTAGGGTCCGAGGGGAATATGGTTCAGGAGTCAGGATATGTGGTTTGGGGCAGTAGGGTCAGGGGTTAGGGGATAGTTTCAGGGGTTAGGGGATAGGGCCGCGTGGTAGGGTTAGGACCGAGGGGTAGCATTCAGGGGTCAGGATTTGTGGTTAAGTGATAGGGTCAGGGGTTAGGGGATATGTTCAGGATGCAGGGAACAGGGGTCAGGGGATAGGATCAGTCGGTAGGGTCACGGTCCAGGGGTCGTGCTCAGGGGTCAGGATTTGTGGTTAAGCGATAGGGCCAGGGCTTAGGGGTTAGGGTTAGGTTCAAGATGCAGGGAACAGGGGTCAGGGGATAGGATCAGAGGGTAGGGTAGGGGTAAGCGTCCAGTGGTAGCGTTCAGAGGTCAGGATTTTTGGCAAAGCGATAGGGCCAGGTCCCAGGGAAAAGAGTTGGGGTCAGGGTCAGGGTCAGAATGAGGCTTTCCAAGGTGATGTTGTGTGACCGGGCGAGAACAGAAGAGCCCAGAATAGGAGTCTTATTTGCAAGCAGTGAACTCAGCTCGGGTCACTGTTCAGAATGAAGCTGGCATTTGTTCACAACAGGACCAGCGTTTTTTCACAACAGGACCGGTCTTTGTTCAGAACATCACCGGTGTTTGTTCAGAACAGGACCGGCGTTTTTCAAAACATGACCAGTGTTTGTTCAGAACAGGACCGGTGTTTGTTCAGAACATCACCGGTGTTTGTTCACAACATCACCCGTGTTTATTCAGAACAGGACCGGCGTTTTTCAAAACATGACCAGTGTTTGTTCGGAACAGAACCGGTGTTTGTTCAGAACACGACTGGTGTATGTTTGGAACAGGACCAGTGTTTGTTTGGAACAGGACCAGTGTTTGTTCAGAACAGGACCAGTGTTTGTTTGGAACAGAAGCGGTGTTTGTTTGGAACAGAAGTGGTGTATGTTTGGAACAGGACCAGTGTTTGTTCAGAACAAGACCGGCGCTTGTTCACAACAGGACCGGTGTTTGTTCAGAACATCACCGGTGTTTGTTCAGAACAGGACCGGCGTCTGTCAAAACATGACCAGTGTTTGTTAGGACATCACCGGTGTTTGTTCGGAACAGAACCGGTGTTTGTTTGGAACAGGACCGGTGTTTGTTCAAAACAAAACCAGTGTTTGTTTAGAACACGACCGATGTTCTGGTCTTTGTTGAGAACAGGACCAATGTTCTGGTGTTTGTTCAGAACAGGACTGCTGTTTGTTCACCTTGGAGGAGGGAGCCTTGATGTGCCAGGAGCAGGTGATGCCGACAGGATACTTGCTCTGAGGCCAGTTGGGGGTCTTGAAGGAGCCCACCTCCTTCTCCAAGAGCCCCCCACAGTAGCCCTCGGCTGTGACAACATGGACACGTGTGTGCACATGTGTGTGTACACGTGTTTGTGTGTACAGGTGTGTGTACACGTGTGTGTACAGGGGGGTTAGGGGGAGGGGGTTGGGGGTTGGGGGAGAGGGGGTTGGTGGGTGGGGTTGGGGGGAGGGGGTTGGTGGGGGTGGGGGGAGTGGGATGGTGGGGGATCAGGGGAAGGGGTTGGGAGGGGGATCGGGGGTTGGGGGGTTGGGGGAAGGCGGTTGGGGTGGGGAGAGGTGGTTGGTGGGGGTGGGGGGAGTGGGTTGGGGGGGATCAGGGGGAGGGGTTGGGAGGGGGATCGGGGGTTGGGGGGTTGGGGGGATGGGGTTGGGGGGAGGGGATTGGGTGTAGGGGGATTGTGGGGAGGGGGATTGGGGGAGTAGGGGGGTGTGTGTGTGCACTGACCTGCTTGGTGCGGCTGCCCCGCCGTGTAGGCCGCCACGAACCCCCCCTGCTGCCCGCTGCCGTCGCTGTGGAACCTGGCGACCAGCTCGTGCGACGTGGACACGAGGGCGCCCGGGCGGAACGAGCCACAGAAGCGGCCCAGCAGCTGCGGGGGGGCGTCCCCCTGGGAGACCTCCCCGACCCCCGAGAACACCGAGAGGTGGTCGTACCTGGGGGGGGAGGGGGGGCATGGGGGAGATGATAGGGCTCATGGTGGTTCAAGTTCATGTATTTCAAGTTCATTTATTAGGTGTAGCCCTTTTCGATTTAAAGCTTTCGTGACTGCAGGGATTCATCTTCTTGGGTCTTTCGGTAAAGTCACGTAGAAGGGAAATAATACAATAATAAAAATAAAACATAATAAAATAATTATTTTTAAAGCTTTCGTGACTGCAGGGATTCATATTTTTGGTTCTTTCGGTAAAGTCACGTAGAAGGGAAATAATAAAAATATAACATAATAAAATAAGTATATTTAAAGCTTTTGTAACTGCAGGGATTCATCTTCTTGGTTATTTCGGTAAAGTCACGTAGAAGGGAAATAATAAAATAATAAAAATAAAACATGATAAAATAATTATTTTTAAAGCTTTCGTGACTGCAGGGATTCATCTTCTTGGTTTTTTCGGTAAAGTCACGTAGAAGGGAAGTAATAAAATAATAAAAATAAAACATAATAAAATAATTCTCACGACGTTTCGGCCACAACGCAAGCAGCCGTCCTCAGGTGAAGGACGGCTGCTTGCATTGTGGCCGAAACGTCGTGAGAATTATTTTATTATGTTTTTTTTTTATTACTTCCCTTCTACGTGACTTTACCGACAGAACCAAGAAGAGGTGTAGCCCTGTGAGCCATTCGGCTCTTGAATCGGAAGTCTTCAATAATCGGAGTCACAGTTATGACGACCTCTTTGCTCTACTTGCGACCGGGAGCTGGTAGATCTCTTCATAATTCTGGAAAAATCGCCCGATGATTACCAACGAAACGTCGTACTCAAATTGTAAATGTTGTGGGTTCAAGTTCAAGTTCATGTATTAGGTGTAGCTCTGTGAGCCATTCGGCTCTTGAATCGGGTGCAACCGCAACAAACAAAAAAACTAAAACGTGAACAAAAAAACTATGTGACTGAGTGCAAAAAGAAAATCCAAGAAAAGACAGCAAAATGTATGGGGTGAGTTTCGCGAAAACCCTGGGTGTGCTGGCAAGACCCGCTGTTGGCTAAATTTAAAGCCTTAGGGTCCGTCCATAAATGACGTCACGCGATTTTTGATGATTTTTGACCCCCCCCCCCCCATCGTCACACGGCGTCACTAAAAGTCAGACCCCCCCTCAAATATGACGTCACAAAGCTCTGCCCCCCCAAAAGGAAAATAAAACATGCTTCAAATCGCTTTAAACTATTGTCATTGTAGTGCGTATTTAATGTGGCGCTGCACTCTGATGTTGTAGGAGAAAACATTTATGAAAACGTCTATTTAATCAAGTAGAACGTGTTGTCTATATTTATTAAAAGTTGCGAATTTTCATGTGACGTCACATTTCTTAACCCCCCCCCCCCCCTTCGTCACACATCGTCACAAATGTCTGACCCCCCCCCCAGGTGCGTGACGTCATTTATGCACGGCCCCTTATGGCAAACAGGGGGTTAGACTCCGCGTCTGCGGTTAACAATCTCATTAAAGTCTAACATACGCATCCTGTTCATTCAGTAGGCATGAGAAACACATTGTCCTGCGGAGGGAGCTGGTAGGAACGTCGGGTTGCTCGGTCAATGGCCAGGGTCAACGGCGGCGTGGTGTAATCCGCAAATATGCCCGACTGTGAGGGCGGGCACAAGCCGGCGTGAGTAGGTTAAACGTTGAGTTTTATAAGGGCACCACGGGGTGACCAGCCCCTCCCCACCCAGCCCCACCCCTCCCTCCCCTCGCCCAGCCCCACCCTCCCCACCCAGCCCCTCCCCACCCTCCCCACCCAGCCCCTCCCCACCCAGCCCCTCCCCACCCTCCCCTCCCCACCCAGCCCCACCCTCCTCACCCAGCCCCTCCCCACCCTCCCCTCCCCACCCAGCCCATCCCACCCCACCTCTCCCTGCACGATGGACGGACGGACACAATAATCCCCTGTGGGCTGGTGTAACTAGGAGGTTCCTACCAGTAATATGTGGTGTATTGGCCAACCACGTTATGTATGCCGATGATCTGGTAATTGCCGCTCACTCAGAGGCGCTGCTGCTGAACCTGGAGCTTGCCACTAAGAGGTGGGGCCTTACCATCAACCCCACCAAAATTAAGCACCTGCCTGGGTATTTTGTACCATCGGACCCTCCACCCCCACAACTCCCAATCGGTGATGGGGCAGTTGTGGAGAGAGTGGAGAGTGTCCCATACCTGGGCAGTGTGCCCATGACCGGCTCTGGTGGTGTGTGTGTTTGGTGTGTGTGGTGTGTGTGGTGTGTGTGTGTGGTGTGTGTGAGTGTGTGTGTGGTGTGTGTGGTGTGTGTGTGGTGTGTGTGTGTAGTGTGTGAGTGTGTGTGTGGTGTGAGTGTGTGTGGTGAGTGTGTGAGTGTGTGTGGTGTGTGTGTGGTGTGTGTGTGTGGTGTGTGTGTGTGGTGTGTGTGTGTGGTGTGTGTGTGAGTGTGTTATGTGTGTGTGTGGTGTGTGGTGTGTGTGTGTGGTGTGTGTGGTGTGTGGTATGTGTGTGGTGTGTGTGGTGTGTGTGGTGTGTGGTGTGTGTGGTGTGTGTGGTGTGTGGTGTGTGTGGTGTGTGTGTGTGGTGTGTGTGTTTGGTGTGTGTGTGGTGTGTATGTGTGTGGTGTGTGTGTGGTGTGTGTGTGTGGTGTGAGTGTATGTGGTGAGTGTGTGTGTGGTGTGTGATGTGTGTGATGTGTGAGTGTGTGTGTGGTGTGTGTGATGTGTGGTGTGTATGTGTGGTGTGTGTTGGGTGTGGTGTGTATGTGTGGTGTGTGTGGTGTGGGTGTGGTGTGAGTGTGTGTGTGGTGTGTGTGTTATGTGTGTGTGGTGTGTGTGTGGTGTGTGTGGTGTGTGTGAGTGTGTGTGTGGTGTGTGTGTGTGTTCAATGCACCTGCAGTGTGGGTCACTCTCCAGGTCAAAGAATCGAAAAGAGAGGAAGACGACTCGATCTTTTGGAACCTGCAATCACACACACACAGACGCACACCAAATACAAAGGTCCCCCGTGTAGCCTGGAACAGACTGTTGGGGCAAGTGCTGTTAGCGAGTAACACCTACGAAGGCCTGCACGGCACACGAGGAGGTGGGTGGCCAGCACCACGCCCGGCCGCCTTTGTCTCCAAAAGGGCGACGTTTACTACGCACCACACCAGGTGCGAATTGAGGCTGAGTCAACCTAGGGGAGGCACAGGACCGATTCAGATAATCGTCACTGGTGTTGGCTGTGAACGGGAATCGAACTCGGGTCGCCGGGCTCGTAGCATAGCCTGGCAACCACTCCCCAACCACCACCGCCACAACCACAACCACCACCACAACCACAATCACCACAACCACCACCACTGCTGCCCAGCAATGATAGCCTCAAGCCTAACCAATTGGGGTTGGGGGCAGGGTGGGGGCAGGGTGGGGCAGGGTGGGGGCAGGGTGGGGGCAGGGTGGGGCAGGGTGGGGGCAGGGTGGGGGCAGGGTGGGGGCAGGGTGGGGCAGGGTGGGGGCAGGGTGGGGGCAGGGTAGGGCAGGGTGGGGGCAGGGTGGGGGCAGGGTGGGGCAGGGTGGGGCAGGGTGGTGCCGTGCGTCTCATCCCAGCCGCGTAACTTTTTGTAGTAACTCCACAACTGGGGGGGATGTGTGTGGGTGTACGTACGTTATGCACCTTGAACGTCTTTCTATGGGTAGTGTTGAGTCTATGGGCAGTGTTGAATCTATGGGCGGTGTTGAGTCTATGGGCAGTGTTGAGTCTATGGAAAGTGTTGAGTCTATGGGAAGTGTTGAGTCTATGGGCAGTGTTAGTCTATGGGCAGTGTTGAGTCTATGGGCAGTGTTGAGTCTATGGACAGTGTTGAGTCTATGGTGCAGTGTTGAGTCTATGGGTGGTGTTGAGTCTATGGGCGGTGTTGAGTCTATGGGCAGTGTTGAGTCTATGGACAGTGTTGAGTCTATGGTGCAGTGTTGAGTCTATGGGCAGTGTTGAGTCTATGGGCAGTGTTGAGTCTATGGGCAGTGTTGAGTCTATGGACAGTGTTGAGTCTATGGTGCAGTGTTGAGTCTATGGGTGGTGTTAGTCTATGGGCAGTGTTGAGTCTATGGGCAGTGTTGAGTCTATGGGCAGTGTTGAGTCTATGGGCAGTGTTGAGTCTATGGACAGTGTTGAGTCTATGGGCAGTGTTGAGTCTATGGGCATTGTTGAGTCTATGGGCAGTGTTGGGTCTATGGGCAGTGTTAGTCTATGGGCAGTGTTAGTCTATGGGCAGTGTTAGTCTATGGGCAGTGTTGAGTCTATGGGCAGTGTTAGTCTATGGGCAGTGTTAGTCTATGGGCAGTGTTAGTCTATGGTCAGTATGGATGGATGGTGAACTTCTTTCGCACCGTACGTAGCCAACCTAGTCAGAGGTGCGTGAATGGTGTGCGAGCGCACACAGCCAGGCCCTGTTATTGAACGCAGTTCGGGGGTCAAACTCGCTGTATCGATAAACCCCAGAGCAGCGAGCGAGGGAGCAGCCGGCGAGCGTGACCTCTGGGCGTGCTCCAGCCATGTCCAAGAGGTCATTTACGGGGTCAAGTAGTAGGAGGTCGCGCCTCGGAGGTCACGCCCACAGGTCACGTGCGGAGGTCACGTGCGGAGGTCACGCCCAGAGGTCACGCACAAAGGTCACGTGCGGAGGTGAAGCACAGAGGTCATGAACAGAGGTCACGTGCGGAGGTCACGTTCGGAGGTTACACCCAGAGGTCACGCACGGAGGTCACGCCCAGAGGTCACGCGAGTTCACGCGAAAAGGTCAAGCACAGAGGCCATTAACGGAGGTCACGTGCGGAGGTCACGCCCGGAGGTCACGCCCACAGGTCACGTTCGGAGGTCACGCCCACAGGTCACACTCGAAGGTCACGCGAGGTCACGCGAGGAGGTCACGCACCGTGATCCTCCACTCACAGTCCTGCTCCGGGAGGTATTTCTCGGGGAACCCCGGACTCCCGAAAAAGCCCGACTCGCCGGACAGATGCCCTCCACACGCAAAGTTGGGCCTGCGGTGGCAACAGCATCATCAGTAGCAGTATCATCAGCATCAGCAGCATCAGCAACAACATCATCATCAGCAGCAGCATCACCATCGCCCACATCATCAGCAGCAGCATCAACATCGCCCACATCATCAGCAGCATCAGCAACAACATCATCATCATCAGCAGCAGCATCAGCATCGCCCACATCATCAGCAGCATCAGCAACATCATCATCATCAGCAGCAGCATCAGCATCGCCCACATCATCAGCAGTATCAACAACAACATCATCATCATCAGCAGCAGCAGCATCGCCCACATCATCATCAGCAGCATCAGCAACAACATCATCATCATCATCAGCAGCATCACCATCGCCCACATCATCAGCAGCATCAGCAACAACAACATCATCAGCAGCAGCATCAGCATCGCCCACATCATCATCAGCAGCATCAGCAACAACATCATCATCATCAGCAGCATCAGCATCGCCCACATCATCAGCAGCATCAGCATCGCCCACATCATCATCAGCAGCATCAGCAACAACATCATCATCATCAGCAGCATCAGCAACAACATCATCATCAGCAGCATCGCCCACATCATCAGCAGCATCAACAACAACAACATCATCAGCAGCATCGCCCACATCATCAGCAGCATCAACAACAACATCATCATCAGCAGCAGCATCAGCATCGCCCACATCATCATCAGCAGCATCAGCAACAACATCATCATCATCAGCAGCATCAGCATCGCCCATATAATCAGCAGCATCAGCAACAACATCATCATCATCAGCAGCATCAGCAACAACATCATCATCATCAGCAGCATCAGCATCGCCCACATCATCAGCAGCATCAGCAACATCATCATCATCTTCAGCAGCAGCATCAGCATTGCCCACATCCTTAGCAGCATCAGCAACATCATCATCATCTTCAGCAGCATCAGCATTGTCATCGAATCTCCCCACAGATCCCCTTTGCACGCAAAGTTGGGCCTGCGACGGCATTATCGTCAGCATCACCATCAGCAGCATCAGTATCAGCGTCAGCTTCATTATCATCATCATCAGCATCAGCCTCATCATCAGCATCATCAGCAGCATCATCAGCATCATCAATATCATCATGATCATCAGTAGCATCATCAGTAGCATCAGCATTGGCATCATCATCAGCAGCAGCATCATCATCATCATCAGCAGCAGCATCATCATCAGTATCATTAGCAGCATCAGCATCAGCCTCATCATCAGTATCATCATCATCATCAGTACCATCATCAGTAGCATCAGCATTGGCATCATCATCATCAGCAGCATCATCATCATCAGCATCATCAGTATCATTAGCAGCATCATCAGCAGCATTGGCATCAGCAACATCATTGACACAGTGAATTTAATGTTGCCGCATGTAACAATCATCACCATCAGCATCCGTGTTACTACCCTTGTTGTTGCTATGGTTGCAGCTGCTGTGGTTGTAATTGTTGTGGTGGTTGTGGTCGCAGTCGTCAATGTGGTGGCTGTTTCGGTTGTTGTGGTGGTAATGTTAGTTGCAGTGGTGGTTGCGGTAGTATCTAATGTGGTGGTGGTTGTGGTGGTATTAGTTGTGGTCGTGATAGTTGTTGTGGCAGTTGCTGTGGTAGTCGTGGTGGTTGTGGCATTTGTTGTGGTCGTGATAGTTGTTGTGGTAGTTGCTGTGGTGGTGGTAGTAGTTGCGGTGGTAGTTGCTGAAGTAGTTGTTGAAGTCTCACCCAGCCACTTGCGCATGAACGTGTGGCACCACGATCATCATCATCATCAGCACCATCATCAGCACCATCATCAGCACTCGTGACGCCATCGCGTGGCCTGTGAGGAGGTGGCGAAGGTAGAAGAGGTGGAGGAGGAGCAAGAGGAGGAGGAGGAGTGGAGAGTGAACAATGAGGCACTGCTGCTGCTGCTGCTGCTGCTTCTGGGGGCTTCTGGTGGAGCTGCTGCTGCTTCTGCTGATGCTTCTAGTGGAGCTGCTGCTGCTTCTGGGGGCTTCTGGTGGAGCTGCTGCTGCTTCTGCTGATGCTTCTAGTGGAGCTGCTGCTGCTTCTGGGAGCTTCTGGTGGAGCTGCTGCTGCTTCTAGTGGAGCTGCTGCACCTGCTGCTTCTAGGAGCTTCTAGTGGAGCTGCTGCTGCTTCTGCTGCTGCATCTAGTGGAGCTGCTGCTGCTGCTGCTTCTAGGAGCTTCTAGTGGAGCTGCTGCTGCTTCTGCTGATGCTTCTAGTGGAGCTGCTGCTGCTTCTAGGAGCTTCTGGTGGAGCTGCTGCTGCTGCTTCTAGTGGAGCTGCTGCTGCTGCTTCTAGGAGCTTCTGGTGGAGCTGCTGCTGATGCTTCTAGTGGAGCTGCTGCTGCTGCTTCTAGGAGCTTCTAGTGGAGCTGCTGCTGCTGCTTCTGCTGATGCTTCTAGTGGAGCTGCTGCTGCTTCTAGGAGCTTCTGGTGGAGCTGCTGCTGCTGCTTCTAGTGGAGCTGCTGCTGCTGCTTCTAGGAGCTTCTAGTGGAGCTGCTGCTGCTGCTTCTAGGAGCTTCTAGTGGAGCTGCTGCTGCTGCTGCTTCTAGGAGCTTCTAGTGGAGCTGCTGCTGCTGCTGCTTCTAGGAGCTTCTAGTGGAGCTGCTGCTGCTGCTGCTTCTAGGAGCTTCTGGTGGAGCTGCTGCTGCTGCTTCTGGGAGCTTCAAATGGAGCTGCTGCTGCTGCTTCTAGTGGAGCTGCTGCTGCTGCTGCTACTGGGAGTTTCTGCAGAACCGGCCCTAGACCTTTGGGGGCCCTAAGCAAAATTTGGTTGGAGGCCCCTTTGATGTATGATTGTTTTCACCCACTAGCTAGCAGTGACTCTAGGGGGCCCTCTGCTGGCCACGGGGCCCTTTGCAATTGCAAGGGTCGCTTAGTGGCTGAGCCGGCTCTGAGTTTCTGCTACTACTTCTAGTGGAGCTACTGCTGCTGCTGCTGGGAGCTTCTAGTGGAGCTGCTGCTGCTGCTTCTGGTGGAGCTGCTGCTGCTTCTAGTGAAGCCGCTGCTGCTGCTGCTTCTAGTGAAGCCGCTGCTGCTGCTGCTTCTGGTGGAGCTGCTGCTGCTGCTGCTTGCAGTGCTGCGTGTGAGCAAGGCGCGTGCGGCGCTGCGGCTTCACGTGAGACGAGCGAGGAGCGAGTGAGCAGCGAGCGCGCCGAGTGAAATGTTTAGCAGATGGAAGCAGCGCTGCTGGCCACGTGCAACGCGTCTGGACTCGCAGGGGAGAGAGGCCCGAACATTCCTCCCCCCCACCACACTCCCCCCCACCACACTCCCCCCCACCACCACACTACCCCCCACCACCACACTCCCCCCCACCACACTCCCCCCACCACCACACTCCCCCCCACCACCACACTCCCCACACCACACTCCCCCCCACCACACTCCCCACCACCACACTCCCCCCCACCACACTCCCCCCCACCACACTCCCCCCACCACCACACTCCCCCCACCACACTCCCCCCCACCACCACACTCCCCACACCCACGCCGCCAACTCTCGTGCGATGGGTGTGGGGTCGTCCATAAATGACGTCAGACCCCTCCCCCTCAAATATGACGTCACAAAGCTCTGTCTTTCCCCCCCAAATAAAACTGCTTCAAATCTTGATTTAAAGCTTTTGTTACTGCCGGGATTCATATTCTTGGTTCTTTCGGTAAAGTCAAGTAGAAGGGAAAAAATAAAAAAATAAAACATATATTATTATTAATAAAATAAGAAAAATATATATTATTATAAAAAATGTAAAACATATCTTATTAATAAAATAAGAAAAATATATATTATTAATAAAATAAACATATTATTATTAAAAAAAGAAAAAAATATATCATTAATAAAATAAATATTATTTTTATTATTTTGTTATTTCCCTTCTACGTGACTTTACCGAAAGAACCAAGAACATGCTTCAAATCGCTTTAAACTATTGTCATTGTAGTGCGTATTTAATGTGGTGCTGCACTCTGATGTTGTAGGAGAAAACATTTATTAAAAAGTATTTAATTAAGTAGAACGTTCTAGATTTGAAGCTTTCGTGACTGCAAGGATTCATATTCTTAAGTTTTTTCGGTAAAGTCACGTAGGTAAAACATTAAAATTAATAAAATCCTGGAGTCTACAAATTGAGTTGCATTTGTGGTAATTGCTACATTGGAGACACGAAACGTCATCTTTCTGATCGTGTCCGCGAGCACAAGTCAGATCTGAAACACGGCAGAACTGATTCTTCGGCCGTTGCCGATCATTGCTACAACTCGGTGGGCTCTCATGAAATTGTCTTTTCCGAGACCAAGGTTCTCTGCAAACCTCCTGGCTACCATCAAAGGTTTGTACACGAAGCCATACAAATATACAAACACAGACATAATTTCAACCGTGATGATGGTTACAAACTGAGTATTTGACAGAAAACTATTACAGGTTACTGATAGACAGCCAGTTTTGTTTTACCATGTTTAGCTTTCTACCAGGTTAAGCTTTCTTTTTTCACACTTTTGTTATGCAGGCCAGGCGTAGTCACAAACCGAACCTCTCCATAATAAAGGCTCAGTCTTTTGTATTGCAGTCTATTCATAGTCTCAAGCCGCACCTTTAATCATTGGAAAGATGTGATTAACCATGCAAAAAATATTTAACTACACTTATTTGAACCATCTTATTTGACAGAAAACTATTGCAGGTTACTGATGGACAGCCAGTTGTTTCACCAGGTTTAGCTTTCTACCAGGTTTAGCTTTCTTCTTTTTTCACACTTTTATTATGTAGGCTAGGCGTAGTCACAAACCGAACCTCTCCATAATAAAGGCTCAGTCTTTTGTTATGCAGTCTATTCATAGTCTCAAACCGCACCTTACCATAATAATAAAGAGTGGGCCATCCCTGCCCCCCCCTCAACCATTATATATACGGAGTGGTATCTCCTGTAATCTCTCATTTACTTGATACAGCTGTCGGGCTGTGACGGTTCCACCTGAAGACGGAAGCTTGTGTTGCTTCCGAAACGTCGTGATTTTTATTTTATTTTACTTTTATTAATTTTAATGTTTTACCTACGTGACTTTACCGAAAAAAACCTAAGAATAAGTAGAACGTGTTGTCTGTATTTATTTAAAGTTGCGAATTTTGATGTGACGTCACACATCTTCACAAATGTCTGACCCCCCCCCCTAGGTGCGTGACGTCATTTATGGACGGCCCCTCAGTAGGGTGCGCTAGGTGCAGGGTGCAGGGTGCAGAGTGCAGTGTGCAGGGTGCAGGGTGCAGGGTGCAGTGTGAGGGTGCAGGGTGCAGTGTGCAGTGTGAGGGTGCAGTGTGCAGTGTGCAGGGTGCAGTGTGCAGGGTGCAGTGTGAGGGTGTAGGGTGCAGGGTGCAGGGTGCAGTGTGCAGGGTGCAGTGTGCAGGGTGTAGGGTGTAGGGCGCAGTGTGCAGGGTGCAGGGTGCAGTGTGTAGGGTCCAGGGTGTAGGGTGCAGGGTGCGGGGTGGAGGGTGCAGGGTGCAGGGTGCAGTGTGCAGTGTGCAGTGTGCAGTGTGCAGGGTGTAGGGTTCAGGGTGCAGGGTGCAGTGTGCAGGGTGCAGGGTGAGTGTGCGGTGTGAGTGTGCAGGGAGCAGTGTGCAGGGTGAGTGTGCAGGGAGCAGTGTGCAGGGTGAGTGTGCAGGGTGCAGTGTGAGGGTGAGTGTTCAGGGTGGAGGGTGCAGGGTGAGTGTGCAGGGTGAGTGTTCAGGGTGGAGGGTGCAGGGTGAGTGTGCAGGGTGAGTGTGCATGGTGGAGTGTGCAGGGTGAGTGTGCAGGGTGAGTGTTCAGGGTGGAGGGTGCAGGGTGAGGGTGCAGGGTGTAGGGTGCAGGGTGCAGTGTGCAGGGTGAGTGTTCAGGGTGGAGGGTGCAGGGTGCAGTGTGCAGGGTGAGTGTTCAGGGTAGAGGGTGCAGGGTGAATGTGCAGGGTGAGTGTTCAGGGTGGAGGGTGCAGGGTGAGTGTGCAGGGTGAGTGTTCAGGGTGGAGGGTGCAGGGTGAGTGTGCAGGGTGAGTGTGCATGGTGGAGTGTGCAGGGTGAGTGTGCAGGGTGAGTGTTCAGGGTGGAGGGTGCAGGGTGAGGGTGAAGGGTGCAGGGTGCAGTGTGCAGGGTGAGTGTTCAGGGTGGAGGGTGCAGGGTGCAGTGTGCAGGGTGAGTGTTCAGGGTGGAGGGTGCAGGGTGAATGTGCAGGGTGAGTGTTCAGGGTGGAGGGTGCAGGGTGAGTGTGCAGGGTGAGTGTGCAGGGTGCAGGGTGCAGGGTGAGGGTGCAGTGTGCAGGGTGCAGGGTGGAGTGTGCAGGGTGCAGTGTACAGGGTTCAGTGTGAAGGGTGCAGTGTGCAGGGTGCAAGGTGAGGGTGCAGGGTGCAGTGTGCAAGATGAGGGTGCAGGGTGCAGGGTGCAGGGTGCAAGGTGCAGGGTGCAGGGTGAGGGTGCAGGGTGGAGGATGCAGGGTGCAGTGTGCAGGGTGAGGGTGCAGTGTGAGGGTGCAGTGTGAGGGTGCAGGGTGCAGGGTGAGGGTGTAGGATGCAGTGTGGAGGGTGCAGTGTGCAGGGTGCAGTGTGCAGTGTGGAGGGTGCAGTGTGCAGGGTGCAGGGTGCAGTGTGGAGGGTGCAGTGTGCAGGGTGCAGGGTGCAGGGTGCAGTCTGCAGGGTGTAGGGTGCAGGGTGCAGGGTGCAGTGTGAGGGTGCAACGTGCAGGGTGCAGGGTGAGTGTGCAGGGTGGAGGGTGCAGGGAGCAGTGTGCAGGGTGAGTGTGCAGGGTGAGTGTGCAGGGTGAGGGTGCAGGGTGCAGTGTGCAGGGTGAGGGTGCAGTGTGCAGGGTGCAGTGTGCAGGGTGAGGGTGCAGGGTGCAGTGTGCAGTGGGAGTGTTCAGGGTGGAGGGTGCAGGGTGCAGTGTGCAGGGTGAGTGTTCAGGGTGGAGGGTGCAGGGTGAGTGTGCAGGGTGAGTGTTCAGGGTGGAGGGTGCAGGGTGAGTGTGCAGGGTGCAGGGTGCAGTGTGCAGGGTGAGTTTGCAAGGTGCAGGGTGCAGGGTGCAGTGTGAGGGTGCAGTGTGCAGGGTGGAGTGTGCAGGGTGGAGTGTGCAGGGTGCAGGGTTCAGTGTGAAGGGTGCAGGGTGCATGGTGCAGTGTGCAGGGTGCAGGGTTCAGTGTGAAGGGTGCAGTGTGAAGGGTGAAGGGTGCAGGGTGCATTGTGCAGGGTGCAAGGTGAGGGTGGAGGGTGCAGGGTGCAGGGTGCAAGGTGAGGGTGGAGGGTGCAGGGTGCAGTGTGCAGGGCGGAGGGTCCAGGGTGCAGTGTGCAGGGTGAGGGTGCAGGGTGGAGGGTGGAGGGTGCAGGGTGAGGGTGCAAGGTGAGGGTGCAGGGTGCAGGGTGATGGTGCAGGGTGGAGGGTGCAGGGTGCAGTGTGCAGGGTGAGGGTGCAGTGTGAGGGTGCAGGGTGCAGTGTGAGGATGCAGGGTGCAGTGTGCAGGGTGCAGTGTGGAGGGTGCAGTGTGCAGTGTGCAGTGTGCAGGGTGCAGTGTGCAGTGTGCAAGGTGCAGGGTGAGGGTGCAGGGTGCAGGATGCAGGGTGGAGTGTGCAGTGTGCAGGGTGCAGGGTGGAGTGTGCAGGGTGCAGGGTGCAGAGTGGAGTGTGCAGAGTACAGTGTGCAAGGTGCAGGGTGCAGGGTGCAGTGTGCAGGGTGCAGGGTGCAAGGTGCTGGTTGCAGGGTGATGGATTGGCAGTGTGCAGGGTGGAGTGTGCAGGGTGCAGTTTGCAGGGTTCAGTGTGAAGGGTGCAGGGTGCATGGTGCAGTGTGCAGGGTGCAGGGTTCAGTGTGAAGGGTGCAGTGTGAAGGGTGCAGGGTGCAGTGTGCAGGGTGCAAGGTGCAAGGTGAGGGTGGAGGGTGCAGGGTGCAGGGTGCAAGGTGAGGGTGGAGGGTGCAGGGTGCAGTGTGCAGGGTGGAGGGTGCAGGGTGCAGTGTGCAGGGTGAGGGTGCAGGGTGCAGGGTGGAGGGTGCAGGGTGCAAGGTGAGGGTGCAGGGTGCAGGGTGAGGGTGCAGGGTGGAGGGTGCAGGGTGCAGTGTGCAGGGTGAGGGTGCAGTGTGAGAGTGCAGGGTGCAGTGTGAGGATGCAGGGTGCAGTGTGCAGAGTGCAGTGTGGAGGGTGGAGTGTGCAGGGTGCAGGGTGCAAGGTGCAGGGTGCAGGGTGATGGATGGAGAGGGTGCAGGGTGGAGGGTGCAGGGTGCTGAGCTGTGATATTGTGAGGTGTGATATCGTGAGGTCACCGTAGTGGCTAAGAGATGTTAACTACCTCGCCTGGTATACAGGAGGTCGTGGGTTAGATCCCGACCCTGACGAAGCCTGCTGCTGTATATTTGGAGTTTGCGTGTCTCTCTATCATCATCATCATCATCACGGTGGCTAGGAGATGTTAACTACCTCGTCTGGTTTACAGGAGGTCGTGGGTTAGATCCCGACCCTGACGATGCCTGCTGCTGCTGTATTTGGAGTTTGCGTGTCTCTCTCTCTCTCATCATCATCACGGTGGCTAGGAGATGTTGACTACCTCGCCTGGTGTGCAGGAGGTCGTGGGTTCAATCCCGACCCTGACGCCTGCTGCTGCTGTATATTTGGAGTCTGCATGTCTCTTTCATCATCATCACGGTGGCTAGTAGATGTTAACTACTTCGCCTGGTGTGCAGGAGGTCGTGGGTTAGATCCGACCCTGACGACGCCTGCTGCTGTATATTTGGAGTTTGCGTGTCTCTCTCTCTCATCATCATCACAGTGGCTAGGAGATGTTAACTACCTCGCCTGGTCTACAGGAGTTCGTGTGTTCGATCCCGACCCTGACGCCTGCTGCTGTATATTTGGAGTTTGCGTGTCTCTCTCATCATCATCACGGTGGCTAGGAGATGTTAACTACCTCGCCTGGTATACAGGAGTTCGTGGGTTAGATCCCGACCCTGACGATGCCTGCTGCTGTATATTTGGAGTTTGCGCGTCTCTCTATCATCATCATCTACACGGTGGCTAGGAGATGTTAACTACCTCGCCTGGTATACAGGAGGTCGTGGGTTAGATCCCGACCCTGACGCCTGCTGCTGCTGTATATTTGCAGTTTGCGTGTCCCTCTCCCTCCCTCCCTCTCCCTGTGGTCGCGTGGATTTTTCTCCGGTCCCTCCGGGTCCTTCCCCCACCTCCAACATCCACGACTATCGTCACGCGTTCACGGAGCGTTTCACTGCCGCCGCAACATTTCCACGCGAAGACGACGACAATCTCACTCCGTCGTGCTGCCATTTGCGGCTAGCCACGGCCGCTGCTGAAAAAGAGCAAAGCTCTACACAGCTTCAGCGGACTTGGTGGTGAACAAAAATAAAGTTTAGTTTAAGTTTGTTTAAAGTTGATTTTTTTTTTCATCGCGACGGTCACGCACGCCCTCGCGAGGACCTGGTTAGTCCCGAACTTACCTGTGTGGCAGCTCCTGACTTTGAAGCGATCCGGCGTAGAGGCTGGCGACGTTTGAGGAGGAGAGAGAGGGGAGAGAGAGAATGGGGAGAGAGAGTGGGAGGAGGAGAGAGTGGGAGGAGAGAGAGTGGGAGGAGAGAGTTAGGGGGAGAGTGAGCGAGAGAGTGAGCGAGAGGTGGGGGTTTTACATAAAGCTAAGTTTAAAAATGTAAAAAAAAAGTGTTTTACGAAATGATGAACGAAGCAAAGTGCCGACTACAGCGAACATCTTCTTGTTTCCACTGATCGTAAATAAAAAGAGAGAGAGTGGGGGGAGAGTGGGGAAAGAGTGGGAGGAGAGAGTGGAAGGAGAGATAAATGAGTGAGGGTCTTGGGAGATGATGGTGGGGAGAGATTAGCGGAGGGAGAGCGAGAGAGAGAGAGAGTTAGGGGGAGAGCGATGAGAGATGGGAGAGAGGGATAAATTGAGCATTGAGGGGATAGATGGAGAGGAGATGGGGGAGGGAGATGGAGGGAGAGGGGTGGAGAGTGCGGAGAAGATGTAAGGAAGGGGGGAGATGGGAGAGAGAGAGTGAGCGAGAGAGAGTGAGCGAGAGGTGGAGGTTTACATAAAGCAAAGTTAAAAAATTTAATTTTAAAAGAGAGCGAGAGGGGTGAATAGTCGCTTCATGTGGTCGGTTTAGCCCCCTCCCTCCCACGCATGGTTGTGTTTTCCCTGTGTCTGCCACATCCGCCTACACACACGTGCACACTCACAAAGACAAAGGTCCCCCGTGTAGCGTCAGCAGACTGTTGGGGCAAGTGCTCTGAGCGAGTAGCAGAACCTACGAAGGCCGGCGCGGCACACGAGGGGGTGGGTGGCCATCACCACGCGCGGCCGCCTTTGTCTCCCAGTGGCGATGTTTCACAACGCACCTCGACCAGGTGCTCATTTGAGGCCGAGTCGACCTAGGGGGAGTCCCACGACCGGTCCAGACAATCGTCACTGGCGGTGTTGGTGACCGTGAGCGGGTTTCGAAAAACCCGGGTCCATAACGCAGCGCGCTGACCGCTACACCACCGCTCCCCCCATACACGAATGCCAACCCCCCCCCCCAGAGGACCTCCTTTGTCTCCACGACCTTTAACCCGCCCGAAGCCCGGCACTCACTCAAGGCTGAGTTGACCTAAGAGGAAGCGTCTTCTTGGTTCTTTCGGTAAAGTCGTCACGTAGAAGGGAAATAATAAAATAAAAATAAAATAATAAAAATAAAACAATATTGTTTTATTTTTATTCATAGTCTTGGTTCTTTCGGTAAAGTCACGTAGAAGGGAAATAATAAAATAATAAAAATAAAACAAAATAAAATAATTCTCACGACGTTTCGGCCACAACGCAAGCAGCCGTCCTCAGGTGAAGAAGAGGAGTGTCGGAAAGGCGCCCTTCCTCCCCTAACCCAGCTTAAATATACGCTGCCAAGCCTGGTGGTGTTCATTCAGACGCTGTCTTCCCGACAGACCTGTTCTTCACCTGAGGACGGCTGCTTGCGTTGTGGCCGAAACGTCGTGAGAATTATTTTATTCTGTTTTATTTTTATTATTTTATTATTTCCCTTCTACGTGACTTTACCGAAAGAACAAAGAAGATTAATCCCTGCTGCAGTCACGAAAGCTTTAAATCGAAATTCTACGAGGAAGTGTCACGTGCGGAACCGGTGGCTGAGCACTTTAGCCGTGACCGGCAATTGAACTCGGCTAACTTAATAATGATGACGACGGCAACAATCATAATAATGTAAACCTCGTGTCTTTATGAGTGGATGAGGGGGGGAGGGGGTGGCTTGCTGGTCACGAACGCGTCGTGTGCCAACACGCGCACATTTGGCACCAGCAGTGAGTGCGAGCGCACAACGTACAGCGACGCCTCGACTTACGGACATTCGATTTACGGACATTCAACTTACGGACATTCGACTTACGAATTCTCAGAGGTGCGAACGAAGCTGCTCCCGTACGTCCATTTGCCTGGTCGGATCGAGAGGCGTTAGTTCAACCGCGATCGTGGCATCTACATCTTTCAGAACGTGAAGAACCAGTGGCATCTACATCTACAGAACGTGAAAAATCAGTGGCATGTACATCTTTCAGAACGTGAAGAACCAGTGGCATCTACATCTACAGAACGTGAAGAATCAGTGGCATGTACATCTTTCAGAACGTGAAGAACCAGTGGCATCTACATCTACAGAACGTGAAGAATCAGTGGCATCTACATCTACAGAACGCGAAGAACCAGTGGCATCTACATCTACAGAACTTGAATAACCAGTGGCATCTACATCTGCAGAACGTGAAGAACCAGTGGGGTCTACATCTACAGAACATCAAGAACCAGTGGTATCTACTTCTGCAGAACATGAAGAACCAGTGACATCTACATCTACAGAACATGAAGAACCAGTGGCATCTACATCTACAGAACGTGAAGAAACAGTGGCATCTACATCTGCAGAACGTGAAGAACCAGTGGCATCTACATCTACAGAACGTGAAGAACCAGTGGCATCTACATCTACAGAACGCAAAGAACCAGTGGCATCTACATCTACAGAACATGAAGAAGCAGTGGCATCTACATCTGCAGAACGTGAAGAACCAGTGGCATCTACATCTGCAGAACGTGAAGAACCAGTGGCATCTACATCTGCAGAACGTGAAAAACCAGTGGCATCGACATCTACAGAACGTGAAGAAACAGTGGCATCTACATCTACAGAACTTGTAGAACCAGTGGCATCTACATTTGCAGAACGTGAAGAACCAGTGGCATCTACATCTACAGAACGTGAAGAACCAGTGGCATCTACATTTGCAAAACGTGAAGAACCAGTGGCATCTACATCTGCAGAACGTGAAGAACCAGTGTCATCTACATCTACAGAACGTGAAGAACCAGTGGCATCTACATCTGCAGAACGTGGAGAAACTGTGGCTTCTACATCTACAGAACTTGAAGAACCAGTGGCATCTACATCTGCAGAACGTGAAGAACCAGTGTCATCTACATCTGCAGAACGTGAAGAACCAGTGGCATCTACATCTGCAGAACGCGAAGAACCAGTGTCATCTACATCTGCAGAACATGAAGAACCAGTGTCATCTACATCTACAAAACGTAAAGAACCAGTGGCATGTACATCTGCAGAATGTGAAGAAACAGTGGCTTCTACATCTACAGAACTTGAAGAACCAGTGGCATCTACATATGCAGAAGCACGGCGTGGGTCAGCCACACATGGCGGAACTCCAGCCCACGCCCTCTCTCTCTCCCCCCCTCTCTCGTTTTTACGTTTGAGATGCCCGCGAAGGTCGGTTTTTATTTTGGCTCCAACGAGGAGCACCGATTTCGTGGAGCAGCGCCGACAAATTGCCCAGTGACGTCGGCAGATTCTGTTAGCGAGCACCTATGAAGGCCGGCACGGCACACGAGGGCGTGTGGGTGGCTAACACCACGCCCGAACGCCTTTGTCTCATACGCTTAGGGTTTTTTCGGTAAAGTCACGTAGGTAAAAAAATTAAGTTAAAATTAATAAAAGTAAAATAAAAAAAATCACGACTTTTCGGAGGCAACACAAGCTTCCGTCTTCAGGTGGAACCGTCACAGCACGATTGCTGTATCAAGTAAAGAGACATTCTAAGAGATCCGACCTTGTATATATACTGGTTGAGGGGGGGAGGAGCCAGGGTAGGCACCTGGATCGGAGTTTTGTCTCCCCAGTGGCGATGTTTACACACAGCACCAGGTACTCATTTTTTAGGCTGAGTCAACCTAGGGCAGGCCCAGGACCTCCAACAAAATCCGACCACGCGGCAGGCCAATCGGATTTTCCGCGCTGCCAGCTGCGGGTGGTCGTCAAACGAACGTCTTCGAGTTTAGCGACGGCTTTTCGAGGCCTCCCTCCAACGGTGGGAGGGCACATGACGATGGGTCAGAGGCAGCTAGCTCGGAGTTGAGGACGGGGGGTGAGTTAGGGGGGTGAGTTAGGGCGGTGAGTTAGGGGGGTGAGTTAGGGGATGGGTGGGCGGTTTGGTTGGTGGGTGGGCGGGCGGGGGGTGTTCTCCCACGCGTTCTGCTCCGTGAGCCGTGCTAGCTTGGAGACAATTCAGCGGTTTGGCGTTCATCACCCCTCCATCTCTCCCTCCTTCTACTCCCTCCCTCCCCTTCCTTTTTTTACGATGCAGAGGAAACAGGAAGATGCTCGGTGTAGTCGGCACTTTGCTTCGTTCATCATTTAGTTTTTAAAAGTTTTTTTTTAATGCTTTGCTTCATGTAACCCACCCCCCTCTATCTCTCTACCCCCTATCCCTCCCTCCCTCCCTATCTCTGCTGTCATCTCTTCTCGCCAACAACTATTCATCTCAAACACTGCCATCTTTCCACATTTTATAATTGCTGCAGTGCCACAGAATAAGGCGCCATACATGAAACTGCTACTGCTGACTACTAAACTCACTAAACTCACGTTTTTATTTTACCACTGAGCCGTGTAGTCTATTTTAACAGACGCGACCTGGCTATCACGCATGATAGCTCAACGAAGTGGCTTTTATCGTCATCACGTGGACATTTACAGCAGAAGTCAAATACTCTCAACGCTATGATATTGATGCTAAATGTGGAGGGAAAAGGCGAAGTAAACATCGCCACTGGGGAGACAAAGGCGGTCGGGCGGAGGTGGTGCTGGCCACCCACCCCCTCGTGTGCCACAGTGCCGGCCTGCATAGGTGCGACTCGCTAACAGCACTTGCCCGACAATCTGTCGCAGGCTATATGGGGGATCTTTGTCTTTGTTATATTTGGGGAGCAGGGAGTTGCTGCAACCACTAACCGCCTGCCCCACCGCTCCTGTCCCAACACTCCTGTCCCACCACTCCTGTCCCACCACTCCTCTCCCACCACCGCTGTCCCACCACTCCTGTCCCACCACTCCTCTCCTACTACCGCTGTCCCACCACTCCTGTCCCGGAGGACCCGGAGGCGTATCCATGCGATCACGGGGAGAGAGAGAGACACGCAAACTCCAAATATACAGCAGCAGGCGTCGTCAGGGTCGGGATCGAACCCACGACCTCCTGTATACCAGGCGAGGTAGTCAACATCTCATAGCCACCGTGATGATGAGAGAGACACGAAAACTCCAAATACACAGCAGCAGGCGTCGTCAGGGTCGGGATCGAACCCACGACCTCCTGTATACCAGGCGAGGTAGTCAACATCTCCTAGCCACCGTGATGATGATGAGAGAGAGAGAGTCACACGCAAACTCCAAATATACAGGAGTCAGGGTCGGGATCGAACCCACAACGTGGCCTTGACTCTGACGCGTTTGCGAGTGTTCAAAAAAATGCATATTTAGTGTGTCCAGTGAGTGCCTTGGCCTATACCGCCCTCTTCCGGAGACTATTAGACGCATACGGTCATCATTCCCATCTGTGGCTTAATTTTGGTGATTTTGAGGACGGTTTGGTCTGGCCATGTTTGTTTGTTGTGGTACAGAGTTGGCCTGATGACGTGAATCTACATTGTCTTGTGGTTGTTATTGTTTGACTTGCATCCCATTGGAATTTTTGCACACAGCGTTGAAATGCGGTGTTTTTTTCTAGAAGACTTTGCTGTTTTTTCCAGGATTTTTTTCTGTGGGACCCCCTCTTTAGCGCCGGTTCTGGCAATCGTTGTCTGTGAATGTCGATGAGTCTTGCAGCGACATCGTAACACCTGACCGCCGACCTGTGCACTGAACACGGCTGTCGAGTTCGATGCCTGCAAGAAAAACCACATCCGAGGACCGAACGGCTGTCAGCCAGCCCCTCCTGAGTTTGCAGTGTCTCTCTCTCCCCGTGGTTCGCGTGGATTTTTCTCCGGGTCCTCCGGTTCCCCCTCCCCCCCTCCTCCACTTTTAGAATCGATATCACGCGTTTAGAGTATTTTTCTGCTATACATTTCCACGTGATAAGCCACTTACGCCGTTACACAAGGACGTCGGGCAGGGGGTTCCCAGGGTCTCTACCGCTGGCCCACAGAGACATCAACATCATCATCACTACCATCACCACCATCAACATCACCACCACCATCATCACCACCACTACCATCATCACCATCACCACCATCATCACCACCATCATTACCACCATCACCACTATCATCATCACCACCATCATTACCATCAACATCACCACCATCATCATCACCACCATCATCACCACCACCATCATCACCAACACCATCATTACCACCATCACCACCACCATCACCACCATCATCATCACCATCATTACCACCATCACCATATCATCATCATCATCACCACCATCATTACCATCACCACCACCATCATTACCATCAAACCACCATCATCACCATCATCATCACCACCATCATCAACATTTTGATACACCTCCCAGGTGTGTCAGCCTCTGGCCACGCCTCCCTTCCAGGGGGGGGGGGGTCTCGGGGGATCCCAGAACACCCCGCAGCCCCCTCCTGCTTTAGGGCTGGGGAATGTCGCGACCCCCCTGCCGGTGCAAGGTAACTGCCCCTGGTGGGCCCTGTCTGCTACTGCAGGTAAGTGCCCGCAGCCCATTTACAGCGCTACAACTGCGAGGCCACCGTGGGCCCTAGGCCTCGGCAAGGTAAGGTAAATTACCCTTTTTACCGGGTAAAAGGGTAAAGGTGTCGACATGCCAAGGGGTAAGGTAAAGGGTAGGGTAAAGGTAGCTCGGAAGAATTACCCGGTAGGGTAAAGGTAGCGCGAAGTATTATCCGGTAAATACGGTGCCTTGTTTACCGCTAGAAGCTCCGTGGCGCAGTCCGTGGCCTCCATTTAATAAGTAATATTTTTTTTTAACTTTTTTTTAAAACACGCTTTTATGAAATGTACGAGTAATGGAAGAACTCCACGACTCCAGGAAGTGGCCCCGAAGCTTGCCATAACGTAAGGGACTGTGGCCAATTACAGCCAACGCCAGTTGAGCGTAGACAATTAGAGCCCAGCCGAAACATAACATATACAAAAGATCGCCTAAAAATATGTATTTTTTTAGTGATATAATATAGTATTGTCACCATTATAACATACGTATACCAAGTTTGCAGTCGATACCACATTAGGAAGTGTGTTAAAATTGAGTTACAAGATTTGAGGATACGACAGCGACGACAACGACAACAATGACAACAACGACAACAATAACGACAACAGACAGAGTGAGTTCAAAGAAAGCGTGTAAAATTGGAATAATCGAGAGTATTCTATATGAATAAAGCACTCTACCTAGCATTTACCGTTATACACCTTTTTCATGTCGTAGTACCCCAGTAATTACCCTGTAATCGGGTAATTTGTATGGGGTAAGGGTAAAAGGTAGGGTAAAATGTATGCTCGTTGCTTTTTACCTTTTATCTTCCCTGCTAAAGGGTAAAAGGTAAGGGTAGAGTGATTGTATTGCGGTAAGGTACAAGGTAGGGTAAAGGTATGCTCGCTGTTTTTACCTTTTAACTTTTACCTTACCTTGCCGAGGCCTAGCGGGCCCACTGGCGGGGCTCCAGGGTCGCCTTCAATGCGGCCCCTGACGAGCGGCCCAACCCGACAGTACACAAATGGTGAAAACGCCAGACCACCACCACCATCATCATCATCGTCGTGACGCTGTCCAAATCCCCACCCATTATTTCAAATGTGTGGCGGCCCTCACACAGAGTGGCGATGTCTTTATCGCCGATAGTGCCCAACACGCCCCTCTGAAAACGAGTCAAGGACACTGGCCTGGAGCATTTGGCTACTTGCTTTAAATGTCCACACAAACGAGGATAAGCCACTCCCGTTGGCCCCCATCGTTTGTGATAGCCAGGCCCGCTTCTGAAGAGAGAGCTACATAGCTCAGTGGGGCCTTACTTGGTAAAATAAAGTTCAGTTTAACTTCTGCTCAGACGACGCATGGCAGTGGCAGTCGTATATGTGACGGCGAGTACCACAGCCACCACCGCCGCGGTATTAACCAGGGCTGCCCGTGGGATTCGAACCGCGCGCCTCTGCAACGAGTGGCGAAGTCGCTCGACCGCCGGTGCCGCGTCACTGGGGCGGGTACCACATCAGATTGCAGTGGATGTGGCCCTACCTCGTACCGCAGTTGTAGTGGTAGTGCCTTACACCAACAACAACAGAAATAAACTCCTCAGCCCAGCACTAGCGACGTCGTTTAATGTACACTCCGGGATCATGATAGAAAGTACACGTGCATCGTTGACACCGCACTGACTTTACTGGAATGTACAAATAAAATATTCACATTAACGTGGTGCGTTTACACTGCGCAACCGCCACGCAACATTTGACTAACCATGTGCAACATTCGAGCAATCAAGTGCAACATTCGACGAACCGAGTGCAATATTTGACTAACAGAGTACAACATTCGACCAAGTGCAACATTCGACCAACGAATTGCAACTTTCGACGAACTTAGTGCAATATTCGACTAACAGAGTACAACATTCGACCAACAGATTGCAACTTTCGACCATAGCTGCGTCCTTGTACTGAATAATCTCGGCTTAGCAACGAGTGGGTCATCTCTACAAATTAAATTCGCCGACTGGCAATCACAAACACAAAGACCCCCCCGTGTAGCCCCCCTTAACAGACTGCGGGGGCAAGTGCTGTTAGCGAGTGACATCTATGAAGGCCGGCACTGTGGCACTCGAGCGGGTGGTTGTGGCCATCACCACACCCGGCCGCCTTTGTCTCTCCAGTGCTGCTGATTTTGTTAACTTTTTTTTTTACCACACACCGCACCAGAAACTCCATTTGAGGCCGAGTCAACCTAGAGGAGACCCAGCGCCGGCGTCGTCCGCGGCCGTGGGCGGGTATCGAACTCGGGTGGCGACACCTCGCCTGGCGCCAGCGGCCCCGTGGGTTGACGGACGACGGAGGCTCTCGTCGTCGACGTTGCCGCGTCTCCAACGCGGGCACTTGCCCCCACAGCGTGTGGAGGCTGCGCGGGTCACCTTTGTCTCGTGCAGTGTTCTTCACTCATTCTCAGAGGAGGGGGTGGGGGGATTGGTGGAGGTGGACACCTTCCCCGATAAGACGTCATCGGTGTGTTTGTGTGTCCGCTACGACATCTGAAACCATTGGGGGGCTTTGTGACAACATCACCCTGATGATGATGATGATGCGGGTGGGGGAATGGGGGGGGTGGTCACCATTTGTATATTTTTCTCCTTGGTTCTTTCGGTAAAGTCACGTAGAAGGGAAATAATAAAATAATAAAAATAAAACATTAAAAAATAATTCTCACGACGTTTCGGCCACAACGCAAGCAGCCGTCCTTGCGTTGTGGCCGAAACGTCGTGAGAATTATTTCACGAAAGCTTTAAATCGAAATTCATTTGTATATTGTCGGGGGGGGGGCCCGTCATAGGAGTCGCACTAAAGGCCACCAGGGCGGGGGGGGGGTCCCCGCCCTGGTGGCCTTGTAGCGAAGAACGCCGCTCTTAAGTGCCAGACTCTCAAAAGTCGTTGGGGTTAAGGCTACACGGGGGTTAGGGGGGGGCATCTTCGTCTCATGCGCTGTGGTCGTTGTTCAGAGACGTCCTCCTGCGCTCTCTGTGCGCGACCACCGCCCGCCACACGGCAGCGCTCTGGCCCACGGTCACCTCGGCGTCGAGGTCCTGCTCCACGAGCCACTCGATGCCCTCGGCCGCCAGGGTCTCCGCCAACCTGGCAAAGGGGACGAAGGGGACGAAGTGAAGGACGAGATTAGAACCGCTGCCAGCCGTGGAGCTCCCTTTGGCCGTCACGAATGGTGGTGGCTTGCTCAACGAAGTGGGCTCGTCGTCGTCGTCGTCGTCGATGATGAGCCCAATGCGTAGCAGAAGTCAAACGACTGTGAACGCCGCGGTGACGTTGGATTCTAAATGTGGAGAGGAGATGCCGGAGGACCCGGAGAAAAATCCACGCGACCACGGGGAGAGAGAGAGAGACACGCAGCCTCCAAATATACAGCAGCAGGCGCCAGGGTCGGGATCGAACCCACGACCTCCTGTAGACCAGGCGAGGTAGTTAACATCGCATAGCCACTGTGATGATGATTATGAGAGACACGCAGCCTCCAAATATACTGCAGCAGCAGGCGCCAGGGTCGGGATCGAACCCATGGCCTCCTGCACACCAGGCGAGGTAGTCAACATCTCCTAGCCAACGTGATGATGATGAGAGAGAGACACACAAACTCCAAATATACAGCAGCAGGCGCCAGGGTCGGGATCGAACCCTCGATCTCCAGCATACCAGGCGAGGGAGTCTCTATCTCGCCAGCATGGCGCCCAAAGACAAAGGTCCCCCGGGTAGCCTTCAACCGGACTCCTGTGGCAAGTGGTGTTAGCAACGAGCGAGAAGTAGCAGCGCCTACGAAGGCTGGCGCGGCACACGAGGGCGTGGGGTGGCCGGCACCACGCCCGCCCGGCCGCCTTTGTCTCCCCCCGTGCTGATGTTCATTGCCCACCAGGTGCTCGTTTAAGCCCGTGTCCACCCACTACCCTCGCCGGCGAGTTACCCTCATTCAAGTTCAAGTTCATTGATTAGGTGTAGCCCTGTGAGCCATTCGGCTCTTGAATCGGGTGCAACCGCAACAAACAAAAAACAAAAACATGAACAAAAAAACATCTTAAAGTGAATATGTGACTGAGTGCAAACAGAAAATCCAAGAAAAGACAGCAAAATATTGCAGAAAAAAACACCGTACACCAATGCAGTGTGCAAAAATCCCAGTGGGATGCAAGTCAAACAACCAACAACAACCACAAGACAACTTAGATTAAGGCCATCAGTCTAACTCTGTACTACAACAAACAAACATGGCCAAACCAATACACTTTTCGAAATCACCAAAATAAAGCCATGGAACCAATGAAACAGTGATCGTAGGAACTGTGATGGAATTTTCACAATAAACGGCATAAACAACATGTACATTATACTCTAAGTTCTTTCGGTAAAGTCACGTAGGTAAAAAATGAAATAAAAATTAATAAAAATAAAACAATAAAAATCACGACGTTTCGTAGGCAACACAAGCTTCCGTCTTCAGGTGAAACTGTCACAGCAAAATATCTGTACCTTATATAGTGGTTGAGGGGGGAGGAGCCAGGAAGGGCAGCGAGGGAGGAGGAGTTGTGAAGTGGTCAATTACTGCTTTTGTTATACTGCTGGGTGGGTAAATTTAACCACGATATAAGGTACAGATATTTTGCTGTGACAGTTTCACCTGAAGACGGAAGCTTGTGTTGCCTCCGAAACGTCGTGATTTTTATTTTATTTTACTTTTATTAATTTAAATTTATTTTTTACCCACGTGACTTTACCGAAAGAACTAAGAGTATGAATCCTTGCAGTCACGAAAGCTTCAACATGTACATTACCCCCCCGCCCGCCCGCCGCCCCATCCGGTGGCGAGTCGCCTTACCCCCAGTGGGCGTCATGAGCCCCCCTGCGGCACAGCGCCAGGAGGATGAAGCCGTGCAGCGCCAGCGCCAGGGCCGACAGCGCCCCACCAGAGCGGCCGACGAGCAGCGCGCTCAGCCGCTCCTCCTGCGCGGAGCTCAGCGGCTCGTGGTAGCTCTCCGAGGGCAGCCGTGGGAACGGCTCCTGGCACGCGGCGGGGCAGAGGTCGCAAACGGGTTTTGATTCCTTACCCGTACCCGTACCTGGCCGCACCAGGGTCGCAAACGGGTACCCGTACCCGTACCCGGCCGTACCCTACCCGTACCCGGCCGGGTATCGGGTAGGGTATCGGGTACCCGATTGCGACCTCTGGGATGAAGCCATGTTGCAGGCGCGGGTGGGTTGATTCTAGGAACTTGAATTGTGAGAAGAGACAAGACGTTGGGAAATGAGTGACAAACGGTGACTCACCAGTGACTCATGGCCTACCCGTACCTGTACCCGGCCGCACCAGGATCGCAAACGGATACCCGTAACCGTACCCGGCCGGGTACGGGTAGCCGGGTATTGGGTAGGGTACGGGTATCGGGTACCCGGTTGCGACCTCTGCGGCGGGGTCGGCGGCGTCATGCGGGCGTTGGTCGGCAGATGTAGCTGCGTCTCTCCTTGGGTGCGTCCGTCCGACTGTCCGTGCGTGCGTCTCTCAGTCTGTCCGTGCGTGCGTCTGGTCGTCCATATGGGTCTCAATGGGTCTTTGAATGCAATCTCTATGGGTCTCTGTGTATCTCTATGCATCTCTATGGGTCTCTATGCATCTCTATGTACTTCTAAGTTTCTGTAAGGGTCTATCTCTACGGGTCTCTATGCATCTCTGTGGGTCTCTATGCATCTCTGTGGGTCTCTATGTATCTCTGTGTATCTCTATGTATCTCTACGGATCTCTATACACCTATATGCATCTCTACATATCTCTATGGGTCTCTAAGAATCACTAAGTATCTCTAAGGGTATCTATGGGTAACTGTATCTCTAAGGGTATCTATGGGTCACTGTATATCTCTAAGGATCTCTATGGGTGTCTATATATCTCTATGGGTGTCTATGCATCTCTAAGGGTATCTATGGGTCACTGTATATCTCTAAGGATCTCTATGGGTGTCTATGTATCTCTATGCATCTCTATGGGTCTCCATGTGTCTCTGTAATCTGAGCGAGACGTGCCCCGTTAGTCGAGTTCGGAATCAGAATCGGAATATGTATTGATGCTGCAAGAGGAATCCGATGAGCAATGAAGCTCTTTCGTCACAGGGACTTCAGGACGTTATGACAACAAACGCGATACAAACAAAAACATGATCGTGGTGCAAAGCGCCAACAGAGGTAAACATTCATAATAAAGGTTTTTGGGTTAGATCGCGTTATTTATAAATGTGTCGTAACCCTCCACCACCCGACACGGCCAATTGCCCGGAGATGCTGGATGTGATTACCAGCGAAACGTCGAATTCAAATTCTAAATGATTCATCTTCTTGGTTCTTTCGGTAAAGCCACGTAGAAGGGAAATAATAAAATAATAAAAATAAAACTTAATAAAATAATTCTCACGACGTTGCGGCCACAACGCAAGCAGCCGTCCTCAGGTGAAGAACAGGTCTGTCGGGAAGACAGCGTCTGAATGAACACCACCAGGCTTGACAGCGTATATTTAAGCCGGGTGGTGTTCATTTAGACGCTGTCTTTCCGACAGACCTGTTCTTCACCTGAGGATGGCTACTTGCGTTGTGGCCGAAACGTCGTGAGAATTATTTTATTTTGTAAAAGTTTTATTATTTTATTATTTTCCTTCTACGTGACTTTACCGAAAGAACCAAGAAGATGAATGCCTGCAGTCACGAAAGCTTTACATCGAAATCTAAATGATGAATTCTGCAAACACACCGGTGGGCCTGAAGAAGTCACTAATTGGCGTTTTGTCAACGTGACACATTTTTTACTGATGTCGGGTGGTGGAGGGTTGCGACACATTTATAAATAACGCGATCTAATCCAAAAACCTTTATTATGAATATAATACTGTTCGCGAAAGCCTACGTGTTAAACAGAGGTGAACAAATCGCTCAAACACACACAACTAAAACCATCCCCTCCCCAAGGCCGTCTCACCTGGTTATTCAGTAGGAAGTGCTCGGACCGCATGGCTGAGAGCACGTGCCACAGCGAAGTCACGTGCTTGAGTCGGCATGCCTCGAGCACCTGCAGTGGAATGGGGGGGGGGGGATCGCACACACGCAAACTTTAAACAAACTTAAAGATTTCGATTTAAAGCTTTCGTGACTGCAGGGATTCATCTTCTTGGTTCTTTCTGTAAAGTCACGTAGTATGGAAATAATAAAATAATACAATAACAAAAATTAAACATAATAAAATAATTCTCACGACGTTTCGGCCACAACACAAGCAGCCGTCCTCAGGTGTCTTTCCGACAGACCTGGTATTCACCTGAGGACGGCTGCTTGCGTTGTGGTCGAAACGTCGTGAGAATTATTTGATTGTTTTATTTTTATTATTTTATTATTTCCCTTCTACGTGACTTTACCGAAAGAACCAAGAAGATGAAAATTAAAGATATATTGACATTGTACCAGACGTGAGGCCCCACCGAGCTACGTGGCGATGGGTCGTGAACAGGGACGCTGATCGACGATGGAGAGTTTCTACCGCGCTCCCAACGAAGTAAAACAAAAACAACGAATAAATCGGCAACGTTGCGGCAGAACGAACGCGTCGGTCGGGTTTGGGGGGGCGGGGGGGCGGCCACCTGCAGCACGTGCGGGGAGAGCTGGTTCATGCGGATGGTGTCGCACAGAAACGGGCGCAGGCCGCTCTCGCCGTCGCCGCCGCCGGATGCCAGGAAGCCGGCGACGATTTGCACCGCCGAGTGGGCCTCCGTCGTGTAGAGGAACGACCGCAGCTGGCCACGGACACGATCCTGCAGGGCGCTGGGCAGAGCCACCTGGCGCGTGGCAGGGGGGGGGGGAGGAAACGGGGCGGGGGGTGGCAGGGGGGAGGAGGAAACGGGGGGAGGGATCGGGGGAGAGACGGGGGGGGGGGAAGACAGGGGGGGAGGGAGAGGGACAGGGGGGAAGAGGAAACGGGGGGGGCAGGGGGGAGGAAGAAAAGGGGGGGGAGGGACAGGCGGGGAGGGATGGGGGGGAGGGGGAAACACGGGGAGGGGGAAGAGTAGGAAACAGGGCGGGGGGGGGGAAATGATGGGGGAGTTGTGATGGGGGAGCGCGGGGTGTTGGGTGATGGGGGAGAGGGGTTTGGTGGGGAATGGGGGGGAGGTGGGGGATGGGGCGGGGAGGGGTGGTGGGGGATGGGGGGGGGTGATGGGGGAGAGGGGTGGTGGATGATGGGGGATGGTGGTGGTGGTGTCGGGAAAGGGGTGGTGTGGAGGGAAGGTGGGTGGGGTTTAGGGGGGAGGTTACGTGGTTGGGCTGGGTGCAATTTGTTACCTGGGGCAGTTTGAGGCGCAGATCGCTGAAGAGGACCGAAAAGTCCCGGTCCTGGGGGAAGACGAGTGTGGGCAGATCCTGAAACACAAAAAGACAGAGATCCCCCGTGTAGCCTTACAGGCTGAGTCGTCCTAGCGGAGGCCCAGAGAACAGTTCATATCGTCGTCACCGAAATTGGCCGCGAGCAAAAATCTAATTTGGGTCATCGGGTTCTAAACACAGTGCGCCAACCACTGCACCATCGCTCCCCAAAAAATGAACAACAGCCGCAATTGGCATCACCCCGATCCTTGTACCACGCGAGGTGCATTTTGAGGCCATGTGATGTGTGAGAGGCTCATTGGCAGAAGGGCACGGGACAGACCCGGGTGCCATGGGTTGACTGACTGAGATAACTGTCAGATGCACCACCCGTGCCCCCTACTGTGCCAACTTGCTGCGTTTTATCCACCCGGTACTCCACTCGTTGTCCTGAACATCGCTTCTCCACTCTCCATTGTTGTAATAGCCGGTACTAAAGATGAATTACCAAAGCTATCAATAGAAGGTGCGCACCGGATTAGTTGCTCCTGTGGCCAATGCTATGTTGGCCAAAACAGGAAAAAATATTAGCATAAGACTAAAAGAACATACATCTTTAATACTCACAAACATAATTGTCGGCAGTTGCAGAACATACTTTACATCGAGGACACTCGATGAAAAAGAGAGCTGTGGATGAAGGAGGGAGCTGTGGATTAAGGAGAGAGCTGTGGATGAAGGAGGGAGAGCTGTGGATGAAGGAGAGAGCAGTGAATGAAGGAGAGAGCTGTGGATGAAGGAGAGAGCTGTGGATGAAGGAGAGAGCTGTGGATGAAGGAGAGAGCTGTGGATGAATGAGGGAGCTGTCGAGGAAGCATAGAGCTGTGGATGGAGGAGGGAGCTGTGGATTAAGGAGAGAGCTGTGGATGATGGAGAGAGCTGTGGATGAAGGAGAGAGCTGTGGATGAAGGAGAGAGCTTTGGATGAAGGAGAGAGCTGTGGATGAAGGAGAGAGCTGTGGATGAAGGAGAGAGCTGTGGATGAAGGAGAGAGCTGTGGATGAAGGAGAGAACTGTGGATGAAGGAGAGAGCTGTGGATGAATGAGGGAGCTGTCGAGGAAGCATAGAGCTGTGGATTAAGGAGGGAGCTGTGGATAAATGAGAGAGCTGTGGATGAAGGAGAGAGCTGTGGATGAAGGAGAGAGCTGTGGATGAGGAGGGAGGGATGTGGATGATGGAGGGAGCTGTGGCAGAGAAAGTAGAATAAAAGAAAACCCTCACCTGTCTCCGTGTGTTGGTGAGAAGAGTCGGCTACACAACATTAATGGTGCTGTTTTTTGCTGGCCGTAGCATGGTGGACTTCTAGTTCATGGACAGAATCCCTCTTAGGGCAGACATATAAATAACAGATGTAATTGTGAAGTACGATGGGAAGAAGCTATGGTTACTGTCAGCCCGAGGGGACACTATCATGGAACGCCGGCACACCGCGCTCTCACCGTCACATCGATACGCGGGCGTCCACGGATGAAGCGGTGGACGATCTGCCGCTGCAGGCCGTGCAGGTGGAGGTTGTCGGCGGCAGCCGCCGGCTCCGCCGCCGCGTAGCCCCGTGCCGACGCCAGCAGCGGCAGAAGCTCCTGGTCGGCGTCGTACGACACGACGTAGGGCTCGCACACGGCGCTCACCGGCACCGGCAGCCTGGAGGCGGGCACAGAGGACGTGACGACGGCGAGACGAGGATTCAGCACCAATTGAGACGAGGCTCAAAAGAAAGCCGTCTCTGGTGTTGACCAATCAATTTCAAGGACAATGCATATATTCCACCGGTCAAAAAAATTAAAAAATTTGGCCTGGAATTTTGCAGCTGTTTTAGACTAATTTCAGGGTGCTGATTCCAAATCTGATCTCAGATTTGCTCTATCACATCTCATTTTTATGCTATCGGCATACCCCATTTTAATTAATTTTACCCGAAATTAACTCTTATGATGGCAAGTTGTTGCGAGTCAGTGACTGCTTTAGTGTTAAAATATGGTGCTGTATTTTTAGGATAGTGTGTTTATAATATCATTTTATGTAGATATCCACATTTATTTAATGTTTTTCTTCTGCAGTTTTTATTGAAAATGCAATATTTGATATCTCAAAAACCTGATGTGATAGACAAAAACTGATGCCAGATTTGGAATCGGCACCCCAAAATTACCTTAAAACCGTTGGAAAACCTTATGCCAGAAAAAGTATGTTGACCAGTGTTATCAGGGTGTGTTTTTTGTTTGCATTTTGACCACAAGTATTGTGGATAATGCAGACGTGATTCCTCGTAAAAAGGTTTCAGTTTTGTTGCCAGATAAAAAAGGGGAAAAACCCCTAATCTCATATTTTGGTACTGGCAAAGGAGGTCCAATGATGATGATTCTCCCATTATAGCGTACGCAGGCATATGGCCAGTTGCCTCCTTGTCGATCTTCTGTTGCCACTGCCATGGTTGTGGTTCCCCGTGTTTAATTTCAGCCGAGAAGACTATTCCGGGAATTCCCTTGGCAACGGAATGTCGGGTAGAATATATGTTGTTACGGGTAGGAATACTGGGTACTCTAGTGGTAGTGCCTTATGCCGATAATCCCTACTCCAAGGCAGCCGAGCAGCATTCCATACAAATTTCAGCTAGAAATTAAGCCCCGCGTGTTCCCATGAACTTCACTCGATGATTCCTCCACTCGTGCTGAGGCCTCTCTACCGGAACACTGACTATTTGACGTCATCCACTACACTGTGTTCAACAACTACCACCACCACCACCACCAGCACCACACACTGTTCAACAACTACCACCACCACACTGTGTTCAACAACTACCACCACCACCACACTGTGTTCAACCACCACCACTACCACCACCACCATACTGTGTTCAACCACCACCACCACCACACTGTGTTCAACAACCCCCACCACCACCAGCAGCACCACACACTGTTCAACAACTACCACCACCACCACACTGTGTTCAATCACCACCACCACACTGTGTTCAACCACTACCACCACACTGTTCAACCACCACCACACTGTTCAACCACCACCATCACTGCCACCACCTCCACAGTGTTCAATCACCACCACCACACTGTGGTCAACCACCACCACCACACTGTTCAACCACCACCACCACACTGTTCAACCACCACCATCACTGCCACCACCTCCACAGTGTTCAATCACCACCACCACACTGTGTTCAACCACCACCACCACCACCACACTGTGTTCAACCACCACCACCACACTGTTCAACCACCACCACAGTGTTCAACCACCACCACCACCACCACCACCAAAGTGTTCAACCACCACACTGTTCAACCACCACCATCACTACCACCACCTCCACAGTGTTCAATCACCACCACCACACTGTTCAACCACCACCACCACCACAGTGTTCAATCACCACCACCACACTGTTCAACCACCACCACCACCACCACCACACTGTTCAACCACCATCGCTCAATTTGGATTTCTAGTTATGCCTGCTCTTTACCCATAATGCTGCAGTGCAACAGGGACCGAGCTCGAGGTGAATGTGCAAGCATGTGGGATATGTGACCACGTGCAAGAAGACAATTCCGGTTGCACGATGCATGAAGAAACAGAGCAGAGCTCTGTGTCTCCGCACAAAAACATCAACATGTCAATGAATCATTTGGCCTAGCGGCTTTACCAGGCCAATGTTAAACTTAACTGTATTAACCAGGTAAGGCCCCACTGAGTTCTATGGCTCTTTTCAAGAAGCGACCTGGCGACCACAAACGAGAGCTCAACGACGTGGCTTATCATCATCACGTGGAATCGTAGAGCAGCCAAAGACCCTAAACGCAGGCTTCAAAATGTCGAGGCAAAAACCGTGGGGACCTGCAGAGAAATCCACACGACCACGGGGAGAGAGACACGCAAACTCCAAATATACAGTCAGGGTCGGGATGGAACCCACGACCTCCTGTATACAAGGCGAGGGAGTTAACATCTCCTAGCCACCGTGATGAATATCTGCCGACCGAGTCGCCCCTTTTAAAATCAGTTTCTTAGCTTTACTCGGCACCGTGGCACTAAAAGACAAAGGTCCCCTGGGTAGCCTTCACCCGGACTCTTAGGGCAAGTGCATTTGAAACCATATGGACAACAGATGGAGGATGGGGAAAATTCTAGAATGAACAGCGACGCGGTCGCGGACCGATCACCAACCCCAGCGCCTCGATGCCCACCGATGGGGAGGAAGGGAGTTTCTCAACATCTGTGCGTGATCTGTCAACCCTCGCTGCTGCCTCCACAGCGCGGGTTGGGGTTCACTACAGGCAGCCGCGTGCAGCAGCCAGCGTAGCCACCGCCACCACCGAAGCAAACGAAACGGGCTACTGGCCAAATAGGGGCAGAGGCGACGGGGCACTGGGCACAGAGAGCGGAGAGGAACGCACGGGACGTCGTGAGCGTCGGAGGTCTCGCTGGCCGCCACCACGCGGTTGTGCAGGGCGACGAGGCGCGACAGGAGGGCGGTGGCGACGAGGCCGGGCCCCGTGCGACGAGGCAGCAGCACGAGCGCGTCGCTCTCCACGCTCAAGTCCTCCTCCAGCAGCGACGCGGGGACGCCCAGCTCGTCTGGAAGGCACGTAGGGCACGGGGAAATTACGCGTGCTGCGGGGCGGGGGGGGGGCCAGACTCCTGCTGAGACACTGTGACAACTTTGCTGCGATTTAGCTGCTTCGCTCGTTGTCGTAAGCGTCGCTCCTCCGCCGTCGCTGGAGGGCGACTGCCTCCCAACTACCCAGTAGCGTCCTTCACGGGCCTCCTTCATAGCGGCCGATCTCGACGCCGCTGGTATCAGTACACTCAGCTCCACGTAAGTCCATCTCCTCTCCAGCCTCCTCTATCCGGTCCAACAGAAGCTGCTTGGGCAGCATGCCGTGTGGCTGGGCATTCGGGCTGCGTGACCCGGCCGACACAGCCTCGCCTGCCGAAGGAGCTCAACAATAATTAATGGGGACCGTGTACAGATCTTTCAAGGATTTGTGAGCTCCTCACACTCTAATCCAGCCTGGTTAAACCCGGGATGGATAGTCGGCAAGGTAAGCCTGATGGTTTCAAACCAGCGCTCGGTGTTCTGGTGAGCGAGCGAGCGCGCTGCTCTTACTCTCATCCCTGATGGCCGTCCTCAGCTGGTTCCACACGCTCACGAACAGCTCCGCCTTGGCATAGAGATCGTGCTGCACGGCGCCTGCAATGGTGGGACCACACGGGGACACATATGGAGACACAGAGACACAGAGGTGCAGAGAGACACGGGGAGACACACGGGAGACAGAGACGAACACTGTCACTTATCCCAATTATACCCACGACTGCTATCGGTGTCACGTGACCACACAAAGAAGCCATTTGGAAATCTCGCAGGGCAGGGCAGGGCACCCCTTCACGATTGGAGCACGGCTCGCGGAAGCGGATATCACAGAGCTACCGCCTCCTCCCCCTCCTCCTTCTTCTTCTTCACACACAGCAGTGGGCAGCAGTCTCCCCACCCGCCCCGCCACATGAGAGTAGTGTTCTCGGTCGGCGTGACGGCTGAACTGATGCTTTTAAAAGTCATCGAGCCGGAGCATAGCCACGGCGAGCGAGTTGTTTCGTGTAACTGGACGTCTGTGAAAGGGCGTTTCAATGGCTCCCTCATTGCATTCCTCCTCCAGGAAAAATACAGATTCAAATTCTGAGAAATCGAGATGCCGGGCGAGGTCCCCCCCCCCGCCCCATGTTGAGGTGGTTCAGGCACCTGCTAAGGATGCCCCCCCCCCCCCGCCAGTAGACTCCCCCTGGAAGTCTACCAGGCAGCACGGCCCCACTGAGCGAAGAACCCGGGGCCGGGCCAGGACACGCTGCTTGCAGGACGATGTCGCTCGGCTGGCCTGGGAACGCCTAGGAATTCCCCAGGAACAGCTAGAGTCTGTGTATAGTAGTGTAGTGTATAGTGTCGTGTATAGTAGTCTAGTATATAGTAGTGTAGTGTATAGTAGTGTATAGTGTAGTAGAGTATAGTGTAGTGTATAATAATATAGAGCTAGAGTCTGTCGCCAAGGAAGCAGTGTGGCGCGGCGAGGTTGTGGAAGAATACTATAAAACCTTGGATTGCGAGCATAATTCGCTCCGGAAACGTGTTTGTAATTCAAAGCACTCGTATATCAAAGCACTCGTATATCAGTTGTGATCACGTGACGCTCGGCAGACAAAGCGTATGCACATGCTACTCGTATTGCAAGACCTCGCTCGTTTATCAAATTAAGATTTATTTACAATTTTTGCTCGTCTTGCAAAACACTCGCAGACCAAGTTACCCGCAATCCAAAGTTTTACTGTACTGCGGAGCGAGGCGGTAAGGCACGGCTGCAGCTCCCTCTGCAGGACTGCAGAGGGAACTGCAGCCCCGCCTTTGATGATCTAACAAGGCCAGTCGTCTCCTCCCCTTTTTACATCCTTTATATTAAGTTCACTTGCTTGCGCGCTTACGACCATGCAAATCTTTCGGTCGTTTTTTAACCCACTTCCCGTGATCCAATCGAGCTGACATTTTGCACAAAGACTCGTTGTGCGTGACAATTTATTTTCGTGAAAAAAACATTCCAAAATTTTCCACTTTTTAGGAAAATCTTTTTTTCATATTAAATTTAAAATACCAATGTGATAAAAATGAAACTCTTAGTCAAGAAAAACAGAAATGAATAATAAAATAAAACCGATGCCACGCATATAAAGGATTTATAGTGAAAAACTTAGTTTTGACGGGTTAATTTTTTCCTCATCTAACAATGAATTCCCTCGTCATTCACGACTATTTCCGGCGATGGGATTGTATCGTTGATCTTGGGTCGGGGGGGGAGGGGGGTAAATTGTTCAGTTTCCTACATACGGAAATTCGCTGGAACCTAAACCCTTACATAACCCGGGGACTGCCTGTAATTATACGGGAGGTGTTAAGATGCCCCAGCACCAAATAGACGCCCGTTATAACTACAAGGGCATCATCGCTTTAACCGCACATCATGCTCGTGGAAATACGTGCCAACAAAACCGTGCTGCAATAATAATGTTACGCATTAGTACCGATTGGCCTGCACCAGAGCCCACAGCTTCCTCTATGGTCTTGTCTCTGCACCGGTGTTATACCGGAGGACAACTGCCAATAGGCGAGCAGTACAAGGGCAAATGCAAATATCAAAGCGTGATTAGTTCGGCGAGGAAGCCACTGTTATAAAAACACGTGTTTCCGGCGCAAGCGAATGAGGGTCAAGGACGATGCATCGACAATGTGAGAGCATAGGTTTGCATGTTTTACCGAGACCATGGCTACTGCAGACTCGATGCCTTGTGCTAACGGGTGCCCACTTGTTGTTTGAATATCTTAACACCCCTCCTGTTGATCTCGCCAGATTGTTTTTTTTTTGCATCGCCTTGATACCGGCAAAAAGTGGTCCTCATAGATATAATTTCTTTTTTAAGTAAAACAAACAAAAAAAGAAATAGACAACAAAAAAGTAAAGCCATCGTCGTTACGGCCCGTGTCGATCCACTGCTGGATGAGGCCTCGTCACGCTTCGCTTGTCATAAAAGGGCGGTGATGGGCAGCCGGAAGGGACGAGGGGACAGTGGGGGGGGGAGGTGCGTTTGACCATCCAGGAAGGTCTCGGGGGTGGTGGGGGGGTCGAAGGTCGCCAAAGGTGGCACCGAAAGCGGAGCGAGCGTCGCGACGGGGGCCACGTTACCTGGGCACACGGCGGAGAGGTAGCGGCGGATGGACCCGAGGTTGCTCTCGCGATCCGCGAAACAGAAGCGGCTCACGAGCTCGCGAGCCAGAGAAACCAGCGCCGGCAGGTGACGGACCAGGCGCAGCTGGCGCTCCTGGGGTGGCAGCGGGGGGCGGGAGGCGTGAGCGAAGGGGTGGGGGGGCAGGCGCGCCGTAGGGCGCCTCTTTGGTTCCTTTCCGATGTTACGAAGGCACTGGGAAGCTGTGCTGTGCACTTATAGATTATCTACATTCGGAAAAGTCATCATCTTTAGAGATTGATTATTTGGTATTTAGTTGGTCGTCCTTCCCCCGCACCTCCGGTTGGCTACGAACGGTTCGAAAGAAGTTCAACAAACATACATACAAAGTGTGGATTAATCTCCACCACGGATAGGGACCCGTAGACTCCCATAGGGACCCCAGTACCCACAAAGACACAGACTAGCGGAGAGACCCATAGACTCCCATAGGGACCCCTGTACCCACAAAGACACAGACTAGCGGAGAGACCCATAGACTCCCATAGGAACCCCTGTAGCCACAAAGACACAGACTAGCAGAGAGACCATAGACTCCCATAGGGACCCCTGTACTCACACAAAGACACAGACTAGCGGAGAGACCCATAGACTCCCATAGAGACCCCTGTACCACAAAGACACAGACTAGCGGAGAGACCCATAGACTCCCATAGGGACCCCAGTACCCACAAAGACATAGACTAGCGTAGAGACCCATAGACTCCCATAGGGACCCCTGTACCCACAAAGACACAGACTAGCGGAGAGACCAGACTCCCATTGGGACCCCTGTACCCACAAAGACAGAGACTAGCGGAGAGACCAGACTCCCATAGGGACCCCTGTACCCACAAAGACACAGACTAGCGGAGAGACCAGACTCCCATTGGGACCCCAGTACCCACAAAGACAGAGACTAGCGGAGAGACCATAGACTCCCATAGGGACCCCTGTACCCACAAAGACACAGACTAGCGGAGAGACCAGACTCCCATTGGGACCCCAGTACCCACAAAGACACAGACTAGCGGAGAGACCATAGACTCCCATAGGGACCCCTGTACCCACAAAGACTCGCGGAGAGACCGACGAACTCGCACTCGGAGCCTCGTCGCCTCTACATACCGACTCGCAGGCTCGCGGTTCTGCGTCCGTGGTGGAAAACGAAGACGGAAATGCCGAGCGACGGGCGAGAGCGGTCGCTCACCTGGGCGAGGAAGAGCGTGAGCACCGGCAGCTCCTGCTGCAGCTCCTGCTGCTCCAGCAGCGAGGAGAGATGCTGAGCGGAGACACGGGGATGGTAGCGCCACAGTTCATCCTGCTGCTGCTGCTGCTGCTGCTGCTGCTGCATGGGGTCGCCGTACAACATCCGCATGAGCGGGCCGCGCCGGTCATCGCTGACGCGCCGACGCAGGTCCTCGAGGTTCTGCTCCAGGTCCTGGTGGATGGAGAGGGGGGTGGGGGAGGAGGGGAGAGGCGGGCAAAGAAGACCACGAGGTCACAGGAAGTAATGTCTATTGCTCGCTATTAACGAACTAATTTTCATTTTTGCCAGGTGAGGCCAACTCACGGAGGGAGACCTGGGCCACAAATGACAGTTCAGCCAGGTGGAGCAGCGGCCAAAGTAGTTCACATCTCCTAGCCACCGTGATGATGATGAAAGAGAGGGAGGGACACAAACTTCAAATATACAGCAGCAAGCATCAGGGTCAGTATTGAACCCACGACCTCCTGCACACCAGGCGAGGTAGTTAACATCTCAACCCCTGCTGCGCCGATATCCAGAAGCCACTGCCTTCAAGAAGATGATCATGAGCGCGCTTCTTTGGAATGGAGGAAAGATGATATAAAAAAGATGATTCTGAATTTTCCAATGATTCTGAGTTTTCCCGGAAGATTACTCCGAAACATCTGGCGGCACTTCGGAGACAGATTTGGCCAAATCATTACGTACGTATGTCTGTATGTATGTTGAACTTCTTTCGCACCGTACATAACCAACCGTGCTAATCGGAGGCGCGGGGGAATGACCACGAACTAAACACGACAACAAGCAATTCTAAAGAAATTAGTTTTGTTGATTTAAAAGCACGAGGCTCCAGGTGGCTTCAAGATATCGGAATGGAAGAACGTTCCAGACGGCCGCGGAAGTGCATTAGAAAGCGCCGAGCCAGAAGCCGCTGCCACTATGGAAGTGGCCGCACGCCCTGGGCACAGGCCCGGCTCGATTGTGGGGGGCGGGGGGGGGGTGTGAATGAGGGGAACTCGCCTTGAGCAGCGGACTCAGAGCCTGGCGCGTGAAATCGCTCTCCCAGTCCGCCCGCTGCTGGCGGCTCGTCAGCTTCCCGTCGTTTTCGTCTGAGAAGTAGGAATGTTGGGGGGGGGGGGGGTGAGCAAGGAGTGGGAGTCGACAGGGGGAATGGGGTGCACGTGGCTATGATAGCGGTTACCTAGCCCAGCATTATAGAAGACACTGCAAATTTGAGTAAGACTATTGACTAGCTCACGGTACACCCAGCCCGTCCACTCACCCCACAGAACACCCAGCCCGTCCATTCACCCCACAGAACACCCAGCCCATCCACTAACACCACACAACACCCAGCCCATCTACTATCCCCACAGAGGCCCCAGCCCACCGCTGCCGCCGGGCTCCAGGTGCAGTAGTCGAGCCGTCGCCAGGTGAACGAGGAGCAGGGCGTCGTCGGTGCTGCGGCCCAGCGCCGACGACAGCTGCTGCAGGTCCTGCTCCAGGTGGCGCAGCAGGAAGGCCGCCGCGTCGCCCACGCGGGGATCGATGAGGCCGGCGGTGCCCTGCGCAGAGACAAAGACAAAGTTACCCGATCCCACAGCGTAGCCTTCACGGGCCAGAGGGGCCAAGTGCTGTTGGTAGCGAGCAGCGAGCTATGAAGGCACAGCACAGTGGAACACACGATGAGGTGGGTGGGGTGGCCAGCAGCACGCCCCCGACCGCCTTTGTCTCCCCAGTGGCGATGTTTGCTACTCACCGCACCGGGTACTCATTTGAGGCTGAGTCGATGTAGACGAGATCCAGGACCGGTTCAGATAATAGTCATTTGGTGTTGGTGGTGGCCGTGAGCAGGAATCGAACCTGGGTGCCCGGGGTTCATAGTGCAGCGCAGGGTGCTAACTGACGCACCACCGCTCCCCCAAATACAATACAAACATTCCCCGGATAGCCTTAATAGACCGTTGAGACAAGTGCTGTTAGCGAGTAGCACCTATAAAGACCTGCAACGGCACACGTAGGGGTGGGTCGCAAGCACCACGCCCGGCCGCCTTTGTCTTCCCGGTGCTGACGTTCATTTCCCGCACCGGGTGCATTCATTTGAGTCTGAGTCGACCTAGACGAGGCCCAAGGCCGGTCCGGACAATCGCCACCGGAGTTGCTGGCGGCCGTGAGCGGGAGTCGAACCCGGGTCACCTTGGGGTCGGAGATGTAGCCGAGCAGCATGGCGGCGTGGGTGAGCGCTCGCAGAACCCCAAACGCGAGCGCGGGGACACCTCGGTCGGATGTGAGGCCCGAGTCCCGGCGCGACGGATCTCCTAGCACGTGACCCCTCCTGGTGTGCTCCTTACTACATCAACAACAACATCATCATCATCATTAATCATCAATATCATTAACATTAATGTGACTATCAACATCATTATTAACATCGTCATTAAACACAATCAACATCATCATCAACACCATCAACATCATCACCAGCAACATCACTATCACCACCATTATCATCATTAATATCAATATCATTAACATAAATATCACTATCACTATCGTCATTAACACCATCAACATCGCCATCAACAACAACAATACCAACATCATCACCAGTAACATCATAAGCATCATCACCAGCAACATCGCCATCACCACCACATTTAACATCCGCGACACCATCATCAATATTACTTTCAACATCATCAAAGCCATCAACAACATCACCATCAACAAAATCACCATGCCCATCCCTATCAACATCAACATCAACAACATCAAAATCCATATCATCAGCATGTTTGAAGGCACACAATAACCAGGTACGTGCTTAGTTTTGGTGGGGCTGATGGTAAAGCCCCACATCTTAATGGCACCTCCAACTCCTCCTCTGAGTTAGCAGCAATTACCAGATCATCGGCATACATAACATGGTTGAGAAATAAGGGAGGCATCCCTCGACCGCACCCGGGCATCGATCAGCCTCCCATTGTATCTTTCTAGTGACATAGGACGTCACTACTGTGTCGGCCCGTACGAGGGCTAGAGGCCCCAGGGGGGAGCCTGGGGGGTCACTCATAGACACTCATAGAGACTCATAGAGACTCATAGAGACTCATAGAGACTCATAGACACACATAGACACTCATAGAGACTCATAGACACTCATAGACACTCATAGACACTCATATACACTCATAGAGACACATAGAGACTCATAGACACTCATAGAGACTCATAGAGACTCATAGACACTCATAGACACTCATAGAGACTCATAGAGACACATAGAAACTGATAGAGACTCATAGACACTCAGAGACACATAGAGACTCATAGACACTCATAGAGACACATAGAGACTCGTAGACACTCATATAGACACTCATAGAAACTCATATAGACACATAGAGACTCATAGACACTCATAGAGACTCATAGACACTCATAGAGACTCATAGACACTCATATAGACACATAGAGACTCATAGAGACACATAGCGACTCATAGACACTCATAGAGACTCATAGACAATCATAGAGACTCAGAGACTCACAGATACTCATTGAGACACATAGAGACTCATAGAGACACATAGACACTCATAGACACATAGAGACTCATAGACACCCATAGACGGCCACGCCGGAGCGGTTATAAGCGGGGTGTGAACGCAGAGCGGGGCTGTTCAAACCCGAGGTAAAGACGCCATCATCGGTCCTCAAGTCACCGGGTTATCGTCCGTGACCAGGCAGCCCGTTGCCTGCCTGGGTCACGGTGTGTAGTGTTTCAGAGTGTTAGTGAGTTGAGGAAGGTGGTCACCTTATGTACAGTGTTATTTTACTTACCATTCTAATAAAGTGTTGCCTCCAAGCTGTGTGTGCATCTAATTCGAACCCACTACATCTCCAGTACAGCCATGGAAGGCTTCACGAACTACGTGGTGGAAATAGATGTAAAATAATGTGGGAGCCAGAGGGCATCCCTGTCTCACTCCAATATGAACAGGCAATGGCTCCAACTCGCATATTTACCTGGGCCTGCCCACCATTATCATTGTGAGCAGAGAGTCAGGAACTCCGAAAGAATAAAGAAGAACTCAGAGCCCAGGCCTAGTGATGGTATCACAGGCCTTGACCAGGTCAATAAAGCAGAGATGCAGGTCTTGTCGGAATTCCCTACACCTCTGCTGTAGCAGACGGACAGAAAATATGGCATCTGTACAGGACCGCCCTTTCCTGAAACTGCATTGGGGCTCTGCAAGCCTCTCCTCAGCGTGCCTAGCAAGGCGATGTTGAATAATCCTTGCCAGGACCTTGCCCGGCACACTGAGGAGTGAGATGCCCCTGTAGTTGTTACAGTCCGTGCGGTCCCCCTTCTTAAAGAGGGGGACCACCAGGACATCCTTCCAATCTTGCAGAATCCGTCCAGTGGTCCAGACTGTTGTTATGATGTCATGTAGGGCAGTCTGTGCACAAACGCCACCCTCCCTCAGCATTTCGCTTGGGAGATCATCTCTGCCCAGTGTGGTTGTGGTGCCGCCGTGGGTTGGGTGTGGGTGGGTGTGGGCGTGGGTGGGTGTGGGAGTGGGTGGGAGAGGGTCGTCGTGGGTGGCTGTGGATTTCACCCGGGCAGGACGGCGGTGAATCCGGCGACGGGCCTGTGATCCACTCCGCCGACCGCCACGCCGCACTCGATGCACCGCGCCGTCTGCATGGGCGCCCCGCACTGATTGGGATCCGGGTGCCCGGCACGGTGGGGACAGAGGCGGCGGGGTTAGCTACGGCAGTGGCTGTTACAGCGTCGACAGTGCCGATGAGACGCTGGACGTCGAGAACCGGCCCTTGCCGGCATTGGTTTCAAGCAATGCCTGACACTGCTGATGAGACCCTGAACGGTGAAAACCGACGCTTGCCTAGAAAACATCTGGCAGTTGCACAAGAATTGTGGTTTCAAGCAACGCCGGACACTGCTCATGATGAGAAACTGAATGTCAAAACCGGTTCCTGCCCACACACATCTGGCAGTTCACTTGCAACAAATATGTAAACACAATATATGCATGGTATATATATATACACACAATGTAAACATCTAAAAATACATTGTATATACATTGTGTGTATATATGTACATTGTGTATACATTATATGTATAAATTATAAATACACATATACACATTATATATAATTTGTATATACACAATGTATGTGTTTATACATATTGCGTATATGTGTAGAGGTGTAATTGTGTATGGGAGCGGATGGCCAACAAACACAAGGGGCGTGGTTAGGGCCGTACACATAGGAGGTGCTCGCACCGACGTCCGCACCTGCATCCCCCACGGGCCCCTCCCGGGGGGGCCGAGTACTATAAAAGGTGGTGAGCCGGAGGGCTCGAGGTCGAAGTATCAGCTTTAACCAGCGAAGACGGAAGACCAGCTAGAATAGGCCCCGGAGCTTCCCTGGCTCGCTGTCCTTGTAAGGGCTGACCAGGGCTAGCCGGTGGCGTGGCCCCGAGAGCCCAGACTGACGAGCAGGTCTGGGGACTCAGGGTGCCGGATCCCAGCTTGACCAGGGCTGGGACAGGTAGCCTCCCTTAGCTCCCTAGTGGAGGACTTGGGCTTAGGTTAGCGGGGCTTAGATGTCGTGTCTCCCTGTTAGCCGAGTAAGGGGACGTTACCCCTTAGGTCCTGTGTATACTCGTTAACTGTATACAAGTTGTGTTAATAAATAAGTGTGCCTCCGATCCCGTCGTCAAGCCTCCTGAGTACTTACTACATATGTATTGTGTATACAACATATGTATTCACAATATATATACCTATATACACATTATGTACATATACAATATAGATACAATGCATATACAATGAAGATACTATATACACAATGCGAATATATATAGATTTGTAAAATGTATATTTGTTTATAAATTGTACAAATCTATATATTCGACACACTTTATATGTAGACATATTTATCGTGTAATGTTATTGCTCCGATAAAACTCACGTCTCCCACCACACACGGGTGCCCGTTCTTACATTCTGCGAAACAAAAAAAAACAAACAACGTTTGAGAAATCAATTATGGATCCTCGTCAATTCCATCGGGTCCAGTTGCTGCTGGCGTTGTGTGTCGTTCCGATCGTCGCACGGGAGGACAACGCCGCCGTTTCACGCGAGACGCACGCAGGAAGGGGTGGCGATGTTGCTGCTGCTGCTGCGGTCTAGCCTAGGGGGGCACCCCCAGCGGCAGCTGGCCCCGTGCGGCACAAGGTGATCGTCACGCTGGTAGTAGGCACCGCTGCTGCTGGGTCACAGAGGCAGCCCGTGGTGGTTTCACAGTAGGGGGCCGATGTCGCTGCTGCTGCTGTGTGGTCTAGCCGAGGGCGGCACCTCCAGCGGCAGCTGTAATTGTGTGGCACAAGGCGATCATCACGCAGTATGGCGCCACTGTTAAACCCGACTAATGATCCATGCTGGGTTTAACCAGACTGTATTGTGTGAGGAGCTCACAGAACCTTGAAAGATCTGGACACACTCCAATAAGTGAGCTCCTCTGGGAGGCGAGGCTGCGTTCGCTGGGTCGCATAGCCCACATGCCCGGCCAACACTTGCCCAAGCAGATTCTGTTTGGCCGGATAGAGCGAGCTAAACGGGCACGACACAGGCCAGAGAACAGATTGAGTGATGTGGTACAGGAGGATGTGTTGCCGAGTGGACCTGCCGATGATTGGTACTAACGGTGTCAAGATCGGCCTCTGTGAAGGACGCTACCGGGCAGTTGGAGGCAGTCGCCCTCCAACAAAAGCAGAGGGCAAGAGAAGCGACGCTCGCAACAACGAGCGACGTGCCAGGGGGCTAAAATGCAACGAGTTGGCACAGCAGGTAGCACAGGTGGTGCATCTGCCAGTCATCTCAGTCGGTCAACCCATGGCACCACCTGGGCCTGTTCCCTGATCTCCTGCCAGGAGCGAGCCTTCAACATTTCACGTGACTTCAAGGTGCACCTGGCCTGGCACAAGCGCCGTTGTGATGTCACCGCCACTTGTTGTGGGTTCGCGTGACCAGGTTTGTGTCAGCCATAAATGATGTTATTTTGGGGATAGATTGCGTAAATATAAACGTGTCGTAAAACCCTCCACCACCTGACACAGCCAATTAGAAAGGGTTTGTCAGGTAAACAAAACGTGCCAATTCGTTATTAGTACAGCACTAGTGTATAGTGTAGTGTAGTGGTATAGTAGTGTATAGTGTCGTGTATAGTGTAGTGTATAGTGTCGTGTATAGTGTAGTGTATAGTAGTGTATAGTGTAGTGTATTGTATAGTAGTGTATAGTGTAGTGTATAGTAGTGTAGTGTATAGTAGTGTAGTGTATAGTGTAGTGTATAGTGTAGTGTATAGTGTAGTGTATAGTAGTGTATAGTGTAGTGCAGAGGTGGGACAAAGTCATTGTTATGCAAGTCCAAGTCGAGTCGCAAGTCATCAAATTCATGACTCGAGTCTGACTCGAGTCCAAGTCACATGACTCGAGTCCACACCTCTGGTGTAGTGTATAGTGTAGTGTATAGTAGTGTATAGTGTAGTGTATAGTGTAGTGTATAGTAGTGTATAGTGTAGTGTATTGTATAGTAGTGTATAGTGTAGTGTATAGTAGTGTAGTGTATAGTAGTGTAGTGTATAGTAGTGTATAGTGTAGTGTATAGTGTAGTGTATAGTGTCGTGTATAGTGTAGTGTATAGTAGTGTATAGTGTAGTGTATTGTATAGTAGTGTATAGTGTAGTGTATAGTAGTGTAGTGTATAGTAGTGTAGTGTATAGTAGTGTATAGTGTAGTGTATAGTGTAGTGTATAGTGTCGTGTATAGTGTAGTGTATAGTGTAGTGTGTAGTGTAGTGTATAGTGTAGTGTATAGTGTCGTGTATAGTAGTGTATAGTGTAGTGTATAGTGTAGTGTATAGTGTAGTGTATAGTGTAGTGTACAGTAGTGTATAGTGTAGTGTATAGTAGTGTATAGTGTAGTGTACTAGCACAGCGCACCTGTGTGTTGGGAGAGTAAACCCGCAGTGACATTTACAATTAGCGTATGACGTTTTCTGTGGTAATTACAACCAGCATCATCAGGCGACAACCATCTAACCCCCCCAAAACCCCCCCTCTATTATGGTTTAACATTGGTCGCAAAAGCCTAGGTTTGTGTAATGTTACTGAGACCGGAGTCAGGCTTGGGGTGCGTCTCACTTTCCGCGGCGCCGAGTCACCCCGAGAGCACACGGTGACTCACGGTGGATGCACGCACGGGCCGCACCGTTTGACGCGCGAGTCCTCAAATGATGCGTTATAACGGAGTGCGCGTTCCGCGCTATAACGGTGCTTGTGTTCCGCGTCATAACGGAGCACACGATCCGCGTCCTAACGGCGTGCGCGTCACGCATTATAACAGAGTGTGCGTTCTGCGTTATAACGGAGTGCGCATTCCGTGTTGTAATGGGCGTTTGAACATCTTAACACCTCCCGTTTTATTGTCAGAAAGGTAAAACCAATTCTAAGCATGTCTTTTTCCAGTATTGATATCTCTTATCCTGTGTTCATTAACAATTATTAAGTTGCTGTATTTCAAATTATAGCTGTGTTTTCTGGTCTGGCCAAAAATGAAACAAAGTGATAAATAAACAAGGTATGCTGGCTGCGCCATGTGTTAACAACTGCGAGCGACGGACACCATCAGCGGTGGTGATGCAGTGACAGACGAACTATGAATCTTGATTTGAAGCTTTCGTGACTGCAGGAATCCATACTCTTTGGTTCTTTCGGTAAAGTCACGTGGGTAGAAAATAATAATAGATCAAGAAAAAAAGAGGAACAGAGAGACTACATCGATTTGCATGTCAGTTTCGATGTAGTCTCTCTCTTCCTCTTTTTTCTGCCTGAAGACGATTGCTTGCGTTGCGGTCGAAACGTCGTGATCTATAATTTTTTCTACCTACGTGACTTTACCGAAAGAACCAAAGAGTTTCAACTACGGATTCGCCCTTATTGGGACCCATCAGCAGCATGTAGCCAGCAATTGATCGGCGGTTGATCGGCGGCGACGGCGAGGCTGGCGCGCGATTCACTCACCGTACCACCGCGTGAACTCGAAGCTCCCGCTGCCGAGCTCCATGCTGCGGGCCTGGTCCCGAATGTCGTCGGGCATCGTGGCCAGAAGCGAGTCCTGTGGAGCGGGGCCCAAAAGTCGTGACCTTGCCTCAAGGGGGGGGGGAGTTTACAGTCGGGGGCTCGGGCAGCGCAAACGCGCGACGCGACGAGGGTTGGCTTGGGTGTCGCGGGGATAACGGTTGCGAGCCATGGAGGGTGGGTGGGGGGTCTCTATGAGTCTCCGAGTCTCTATGTATCTCGATGAGTCTCTGTATTTCGATGGGTCCCTATGTATCTCTATGGGTCTACGTATCTCTATGGGGGGTCCCTATGTATCTCTATGGGGGGCCTCTATGTATCTCGATGAGTCTCTGTATTTCGATGGGTCCCTATGTATCTCTATGGGTCTATGTATCTCTATGGGGGGTCCCTATGTATCTCTATGGGGGGTCCGTATGTATCTCTATGGGGGGTCCCTATGTATCTCTATGGGGGGCCTCTATGTATCTCTATGGGTCTATGTATCTCGATAGGTCTATATATCTCTATGGGGGGTCCGTATGTATCTCTATGGGGGGCTTCTATGTATCTCGAAGGGTCTCTATGTATCTCGATGGGTCTCTGTATTTAGATGGGTCCCTATGTATCTCGATGGGTGTATATATCTCTATGGGGGGGTCCCTATGTATCTCTATGGGGGGCCTCTATGTATCTCGAAGGGTCTCTATGTATATCGATGGGTCTCTATGTATCTCTATGCGTTTCTATGTATCTCTGTGGGTCTCTATGTATCTCTGTGAGTCTGTTTACATGTGGGTCTCTATGGGTTTACTGTGCGGTCTACAGTGTGAGATGCATGGCCACAGTCGCACTGCTGTGGTTTGTTCATTATGGGTCTCTATGTATCTCGATGGGTCTCTATGTGTCTCTGTGTATGGCTACAGTCACACGACAGCGGCTTGTCTTTCATGTATCGCTGTGAGTCTCTATGTATCTCTATGGGTCTTTTATGAGTCTTTGTATCTATATGGGTCTTCTATGAGTCTCTGCGAGTTTCTGTGGGTTCACTAAACGGTCCATAGTTCGGGTTGTATGGCCACAATGGAACCACTATGGCTGTGTTTTAAATGTCCCATTCATGAAGGAGATGTGGGTGCAGCATCGGTCTGGTGATGATGGTGTTCTGGTTGTGAGCGAGTGGGTGCCTGGGGGATTAAGTTAGTTAGTAGTTACACCAGTGTCTTGGAGGAGGGGGGGAGGAGGAGGAGGAGGGAGAAGGGAGGAGGGACAAGGAGGCAAGAGGAGGGAGGAAGGGTAAGTGGGAGGAGGGGGAAGGAGGGAGGAGGAGGGGAGGAGGGGGCAGGAGAAGGGGAGCAGGCAGGAGGATGGGAAGAGCAGGAGAAGGAGGAGAGAGGAGGAGGCAGTAGGGGGAGCAGGAGGAAGGAGGAGGGGGGAGGAGGGGGAGGGGAGGACAATAACCACTCGACTCAGCTCGTCCAATTCTGGGCCACCTGCAAGGCACGGGGGTCTCTGGCGAGGCGGCGCAGCGGAGCCAGCAGGCGGCTCGCGGGCCTGGCCCGGAGCACGGCGTCCAGGTGGGCCAACGTCTCCAGGTGCGAGCGGCGGGGATCGGCCGCCGCCAGCGGCCCCGCGAACGAGTCCCGCACCAGAGACCGGCACAGGTCGTGCAGCGGGGGGGACGCTCGGAGGAGGTGGCAGTGGGTGGAGAATTCTCGGAGCTGAGCGGCGGAGGCGGAGGCAGGTTGGGGGGGGGGGCGGAGGCGAGAGAGCAGGGCCGGATTAAGCTAGTGCAGGGCCTGTAGAATATGTTATTAAGGGGCCCTAAATTATGGAAAAAAAAACAGAAATATTTAAACACTAATTTTATACTTGTGTAGTATAGTAAACTACGGCGGGAGACCACTTGACGGGTAGCACACTTTATTCACACTTGGGTTGTCACAATAACACGTGTTGTCACTACAGCTCACGCTACACGTTCTACCTGACACGTGTGGTATCTACAGCTCACGCTACACGTTCCACCAGACACGGGTGGTTACTACAGCTCACGCTACCCGTTCCACCCGGCTACACACACACGGGCATTCCAGCCCCGTAGCATCCGGGGGAACCTCTAGACCCACCCCAGCTTGGGTACGGATCACGACCACTGGGTCCCGCGGCCCGGTCCTCACACGGACGTCCGGCCCCCGGGTCCCAAGGTCCCGCCTCTGAGCCACACAGGGCCCCGGTCCTTACAAGGACAGCGGGACTAGGTGTCTCAGGGCCCTATCTCTTCCTCCTCCGTCTTCCGTCTTCACTGGTCACCAACTTCTCCCCGAGCGCCCGCGCGCACCGCCTTATATAGCCCTCCGCTCCAAGGAGACGGAGCCTATGCGGACCGCGATGTGAGCACCCACCCTAGCCGACCAATCATCACGCACTGCCACACGATCCCTTCTTGTGTCAGCGCACATAATCAATCACCACGTGCTGCCACACGATCCATCACTGTCAGCGCGCGTCACCAACACACAGCCAATCACCATAACATAACCCATGACCCCGCGCTGACCTACGATCCCTCACCGTCAGCGCGCGTCACCAACACACAGCCAATCACCACGCGCTACCCCACGATCCGTACTACCAGCGCGTATCACCACTACACTTGCATAGTAAAGTAATTGTTTTTTTCATTTTCTATACAGCCGGATAATTCGACAAAATCGCTAACCTTAAACACCTGGTCGTTCATAAAAGTTGAAGGTGGTATAGTACTATAGTAATAAAGCAAGTGCAGAATCACTGAACCGGAATTGATAGCTTGAAAGCGTTTAGCGCGGGGCCCTTGAAAGTGCGGGGCCCGTAGCATGTTTAGCTACTTTTGCCACGAGGATAATCGGGCTATGCGAGAGGGAGGATTGGGGATGGGGTGCAAGGAGGTGAATATGGTATTGCTATTTTACACGATTTTCTTACACGCTTGGAGTTTGTGCAGACTTCCCTATATGACATCACAACAATATCGGCCACTTTGTTGAGTTATAATTTGCAATGGGCAGGTCGCTTCTGGAAAAGAGCGACCCAGCTCAGGGGGTTCTTAGCTGGTAAAATAAAGATAGTTTAGTTTCGTTTCGCTTATCAAGGACCACCGTCTCGTATTATTGAAATATTGAGGTTTGTTTGAACGAATTTGGCTCTTCTTGTTATTTTGTTTGCCAGCTCCTGGACTACGAGCGTGGAAGTGCACATCACGTGAGAAACGTGTATTCCAAATGCAAGCTCGGGCAAGGCAGCAAACCAACAACAAAATTACAACAAAACGACAACAACACAAAAAAGAGACAACAACAGCAGAACAACAACACAACAACAAATCAACAGCACAACAACAAAACAGCAAAACAGCAAAACAACAGCAAAAACAACATACCAACACAACAATCCAAGCCATTAGCACGAGCTCATGGCTTGGATTGAAGAGTGAGAGATTTAAATGCCTTGTTGGCCGTTTTTTGGAAGGACTGCGACCCCCTCGGGTCCAACTGCCCAGTGCCGGATGATCCTTGTAGCAAAATTTGCTACATATGTAGTAGCTATGGGCCCTGCACTTTGAAGGGCCCCGCGTTAAACGCTTTCAAGCTACAAATTCCGGTTCAGCGATTCTGCACTTGCTCTATTACTATTGTACTATACCGCCTTCAACTTTTATGCACGACCGGGTGTTTAAGGTTAGCGATTTGTCGTTTTATCTGGCTGTAAAGCAAATGAAAAAATACAATTATTTTACTGTGCAAGCAAAACATGTGCGTGTTTTTATTTTACGCGTGTTTTTATTTTATTTAGGGCCCCTTTACAACATATGCTACAGGCCTCGCACTAGCTTCATCCAGCACTGCAACTGCCCCCACCCCCCAACACTCCATCCCCCAACACTCCATCCCCCACCCACCCCCAGCTCCTCACCTGATTGGCCACTCGCTCCTGGGAGGTGGACGTCAGCTCCCGGTACACGGCCAGCACCAGCAGCACCTGCCGCTCGGCATTGTGGGCACCCGACGCCTGTCGGAAGGGAAGGGGATCGTAGGGTCAGGGGGGGGGGGCAGAGGCGGCCGTGGAGGCCACGTGCTGGCTCCAGAGGTCAGGGGTCGCTGCTGAGCCGGCACTGCTGCTGAGATCCTGAGTTCCAATCCGAGTAAATTAACTTTCCTCTCGATCGACTCAGACCATCGGCTTGCTGTCTGTAAGATGCGCCTGCCATTACTTCCACTCCGGTGGTGGGTGTTCAGCTGGGACCCAATTCAAACCCACAGTGGCCTGGTCTCAGCCAGCTGACGAAAGTCGCAAGGGAGAATTTAATCATCGCTTGCAGCTGGGGTTGGGATTGTCCCCCCCCCCTCCTGATGCCGAGGAGAAATTGGCAAGGTTTACGACTGTGGCTCATGCAACTGCAATGGCTGCTTTGGGTACACGGTCCAAATCTCCCCAGAGACCCTGGCTGGTGGAGGAGGTGTTCAGGCTGGCTGAGAAAAAGTGACAGGCCCACTCTCATCGTCTGTAGCATCCCACGTCGGAGAATGAGGAGGCTTACTGCAACCTTTGATTGGAGGATAGGAGGGCCGTGCGGCGCTGCAAGTATGGGTGGTGGTCGCGGGTTGCTGATGAGATGGAATCTGCCGAATCTTCGACCTCCAGGAACAGGTTTGCAGATTTCCTGAGCATTTGTGTGAGGTCTTGGGAAAGGGGAATCCCTCATGGGGCAAAGTGGGGATGACTCTCGTGAGGCTGCGGTTCCTCAAATATTGGAAGAAGTCACCCGCTGCGAGTGGCTGCCTGAAGTACCATCTGTTGAGGAAGGACGGAAGGCGATCCAGAGTATGAGCACAGGAATATCGCCGGGCTAAGGGAGTTTGGCGTTTGTGTGCAGACTGCCCTATATGACACCATTATAAATGTCTGGAGCACTGGACGGGTTTTGCAGGATTGGAAAGATGCCCTTTTGCCCCCCCTCTTTAAAAAGGGGGACTGCACAGACTGTAACAACTAGGGGGCAGCTCCTCTTCAGCTCAGTCCTGCAAAGATGCCGTTTGCTACAGCATGGGTGAAGGGAATTCTAACAATACCCAGATCTCTCTGTATTGACCTGGCCAAGGCCTATGATACCATCGACAAATCAGGGCTCTGGGTTGTTCTCTGTGCTTTCCAGGTCCCTCACTATCTTGCTCACAATCATTGTGGACCATCATGATGGTGGGCAGACCCCGGGTAAAGCCAAGTGGCCTGGAGTCAGAGCCATTCCGTGTTCAACTTGGGGTGCGACAGGGATGTCAGCTGGTGCCCACATTATGTAACATCTATTTCGATCACGTAGTTCGAGAAGCCTTCCATGGCTGTACCAGAGGAATCTCCATCTGGTACATATACAATGGGAGGCTGATCGATGCCCGGGTGCAGTCAAGGGATGGCTCTCTATGGCTCAACCATGTAATGTATGCCGATAATCTGGTAATTGCTGCTCACTCAGAGGAGGAGCTGCTACTGAATCTGGTGCGTGACACTAAGAGGTGGGGCCTTACCATCAGCCCCACCAAAACTAAGCACTTTGCTGGGAATTTTGTACCATCGGACACTCCACCCACACAACTCCCAATCGGTGATGGGGCAGTTGTGGAGAGAGTGGAGAGTTTTCCATACCTGGGCAGTGTGCTCATGACCGGCTCCGGATTAACAGCAGAGGTCTCACTCCAAATCAGTCGAGCAGCATTATCTTTTCATCGGTTGCGTAATGCTGTGTGGAAGCTACCTGGTCTGTCGCTCCGCACAAATCTTCAGGTCTTCTCGGCCATGGTCATTCCCTCCCTTCTCTATGCTTGAGAAACGTGGACCCCCCCTAATGGAACATCCTCGCTGGTTAGAAACATTTAGGCTGGCCTGCCAACGATCCATCCTGGGTTTAACCAGGCTGGATTGTGTGAGGAGCTCTGCCTGCAGGCAAGGCTGCGTTGGCTGGGTCATGTAGCCAGCATGCCCAGTCACCACATGCCTAAACAGCTTTAGTTTGGCCGGATCGAAGGGGCTAAACGGGCGCGGAATGGGCTAGAGACGAGATGGAGTGATGTGGTACAGGAGGATGTGGAGCTGAGTGGACTTGCCGATGACTGGTACCACCGGTGTCAAGATCGGCCTCTGTGGAGGAGGCTCGTGAATGATGCTACTTGGCAGTTGGAGCAGGTCGCCCTCCAACAACAACGGAGGGGAGAAAAGTGACGCTCACAACAACGAGCGGAGCGCCGGGTGGCTAAATCACAGCAAGTTGGCACAGTAGGGGGCACAGGTGGTGCATCAGCCAGTCGTCTCAGTCAGTCGACCCGTGGAACCTGGGTCTGCCCCGTGACCTGCCAGCGGGCGTTCGACACTTCACGTGGCCTCAACGTGCACATAGCCTGGCACAAGCGTCATGGTGACATCACCGCACTTAGTGGCAAATGGCGGTTGTTGTTGGTGATGTGATTAATGATGGTGATGATAGTGATGATGACGATAATGACAGTAATGATGATGGTGATGATGGTGATGACGGTGGTGTGATGGTGATGACAGTGGTGATGACGATGGTAATGACTGTGATGATGGTAGTGATGGTGATGATGGTGATGGTGATAATAGTGATGATGACGATGATGACAGTAATGATGATGGTGATGACAGTGATGATGGTTGTAATGATGGTAATGATGGCGATGAGAGTGATAATGAGGGTAATGACGGTGATGATGATGGTGTTGATGATAGTGATGAACCTGTGGGTTGAATGAGCTGAAGTCAGAATCGATGATCGCTTTGCTGAGTGCTGAACGAGTCGTCCGATAGTCCACGCCACAGGCCAGGAACCAGTCTATCCGTGGCTCCAGTTCCTCCTACACACACACACACAGACACAAATTCCCCGGGTAGCCTTCAACAGACCGTTAGGGCAAGTGCTGTTAGCGAGCAGCAGCATGAGGAGGAGGTCACGGGGACAGACCGAGGTCCCATTGGTTGACCGACTGAGATGACTGGCCGATATACACTCACACACACGGATCCACACTCACAAACTCACGTGCACTCACAACATCGCCCTCGTGACATCACACACACAGAGAACACAGTGATACATTAACGGACACACTCGTGCATCATTGACGGGTGTACACGGTAAACCGCAAATACAAAGATCCCCCGTATAACCTTAACAGACTGTTAGGGCAAGTGCTGTTAGCGAGCACCTATGAAGGTCGGCATGGCACTCGAGGGGGTGGGTGGCCAGCACCACGCCCGGCTGCCTTTGTCTCCCCAGTGGCGATGTTTACACACTGCACCAGGTACTCGTTTGGGGCTACCTACACACAACAACCACCATTCGCCACTAAGTCACGGTGACGTCACCACAGTGCATGTGCCAGGATAAGTGCACCTTTGAGGCTGTCAAGTAAAGTGTCGCTACTGCCAGAGGACGTCATGGGACAGACCCAGGTGCCACGGGTTGACTGCTATGCCAGGCTAGATGCAGGAGGAGGAGCTCACCGGACAGACTCAGACAGAGGCAATGCCGACATGGGGCCATGGCCTTCTAAACTAGTCTATTTTTTATTTTACCAGGTAATGCCCACTGGGCTACGCAGCTCTCTTTCAGAAGTGACCTGGCGAGAAGTGATAGCTCAACAAAGCGACTCATCACGTGGAGATTTGTTGCGGCTAAATACGCTTAAACGCACGTTGAGGTACAGGAGGAAACATTGACGCGACCGTGGAGAGAGAGACATGAAAACTTCAAATATACAGCAGCAGGCATCAGGGTCGAAATCGAACCCACGACCTCCTGCATACCGGGCGAGGTAGTCAACGTCTCCTAGCCACCGTGATGATGATGATGAGAGAGAGAGAGACACGCAAACTCCAAATATACAGCAGCAGGCGTCAGGGTTGGGATCGAACCCACGACCTCCTGTACACCAGGCGAGGTAGTCAACATCTCCTAGCCACCGTGATGATGATGATGAGAGAGAGAGAGACACGCAAACTCCAAATATACAGCAGCAGGCGTCAGGGTTGGGATCGAACCCACGACCTCCTGTACACCGGGCGAGGTAGTCAACATCTCCTAGCCTCCCTCGCCCCTCTCACCTCCCGGCCGTGCAGCTCGGGGGGCAGCAGCCACGGGAAGCGGTGGCAGAGCAACGGGAGCCGGTCGAGTCCGAAGCGACTCGCCAGGGAGCGGAGCAGGTACAGCTGGGGCCAGGCACCTCCCGGCCGCCGGCACAACTCCTCTGCACGCCGCACGAGGCCCTCGCACTCCAACGCCAGAGCAGCGCCCGTCTCTGTGGGTGGATTCATGGTGCGCGTTCCGGGTGAGTCGTCTATGGGGTCTCTGTGTGAGTCTCTGGGTCTCTGTGTGAGTCTCTGGGTCTCTGTGTGAGTCTCTGGGTCTCTGTGTGAGTCTCTGGGTCTCTGTGTGAGTCTACGGGTCTCTGTGTGAGTCTACGGGTCTCTGTGTGAGTCTACGGGTCTTTGTGTGAGTCTACGGGTCTCTGCGTGAATCTACGGGTTTCTGCGTGAGTCTTTATCAGTCTCTGTGTGAGTCTGTAGGATCTCTGCGTGAGTCTGTGGGTCTCTGTGTGAGTCTGTGGGTCTCAAAGACTCTTAGACGCACACAGTGATTCATAGAATCAGGCAAAGACCCATAGACTCACACAGAGACTCATAAATGCGCTCAGTGTGAGTCTATGTGTCTCAGTATAAGTAGTGTATGGGTCTCTGTGCGAGATGTCTGTGGGTCTCGTTTCACACGGTAGATGCATTCCTGAAAAGTGCAGTCATAATGGGGATGTTCCCTGTAATAACAGAACACATTTCGCGTTAGAACAGCGCCTGTTGCGTTATAACGGTGCCCGTTCCGCATTATAATGGTGCGTGTTCAGCGTTAGAACGACGCTCGCTCCGCGTTATAACGGCGTATGCATTCTGCATTACGTGGCCCGTTCCGCCTTATAACTGCGTGCGTTTTCCGTTATAACGGTGCTCGTCCCACGTTATAACGGTGCATCCGTACCGCGTTAGAACTGTCCGTTTCACGTTAGAACGGCGTCCCATTTCACGTTGTAATGGTGTATGTGCCGTCCGTGACACGTGAACATTTTTACCTCACGGAAACGACCGTATCGGAACGAAAGCGTGTTGTCGCGTGAAGACCGGCGCGTCAGGCGAGAACTTATTGCACTGCCAAATAGGGTAGCCAGAGATTAAAGAAAAAACCTCGATCGGTCTCCGGTCCTACAGAGCCATAAACGAGCAGAGTGGGCGGTGGAGGTCGGGGGGACAGCGACGGGTAAGAGAGCGGTAATCTCAATCAGTTCTCAAGCGGAAGCGAAGATTGCGAGCGGACGGAAATCCGGCAGACGCAAGCCCTTCGGTGACATTTTCTCGTCATTTCCCAGTGTCCGTCCTCTCCTTTCTCAACACGAGGTACCAAATTTGGCCGGCGCAACGGACGTCTGCAGATCCTGCGTTGCATCCTGCCCGTTGGAATCTCCCGGTGGGGTTTTGGGCCTGGGCACCCGCGTGCTGCCGCGATAAACAATAACAACAACAATGAATCACCGAGCAGCTGGTGAAGAATCTGCCCGGTCATGTCGAGACACGCCCGGGTTTCGGCCATCTGCTGGAGCGCATGGATGTCGACGGCTGGGAGCGGAGGTTGCAGCGAATGCCGCTGCTGTTGTGGCGGTTGTTGTTGTTGTGGCGGTTGTGGTAGTGGTGGTGGTGGTGTGAACATCAATCCCTGCCGTCGCTGCAGCAACATCCGTGCCGCTTCCTGCGGTCGCGCCGAGCTGTAGCCAGAACAGTGACGCTCCAGCTCGCAGTGTAGCATGTCCTGGGGATAGTAGAGAGACCCGTAGACTCACACAGAGACCCATAGACTCACACAGAGACCCGTAGACTCACACAGAGACCCATAGACTCACACAGAGACCCGTAGACTCACACAGAGACCCATAGACTCACACAGAAACCCGTAGACTCACACAGAGACCCGTAGACTCACACAGAGACTCGTAGACTCACACAGAAACCCGTAGACTCGCACAGAGACCCGTAGACTCACACAGAGACTCGTAGACTCACATAGAGACCCGTAGACTCACACAGAGACCCGTAGACTCGCACAGAGACCCACAGACTCACACAGAGACCCACAGACTTACACAGAGACCCATAGACTCACACAGAGACCCGTAGACTCACACAGAGACCCGTAGACTCACACAGAGACCCGTAGACTCACACAGAGACCTGTCGACTCACATACAGACCTGTAGAATCACACAGAGACCCGTAGACTCACGCATAGACCCGTAGACTCGCACAGAGACCCGCAGACTCACACAGAGACCCATAGACTCGCACCGAGACCCATAGACTCACACAGAGACCCATAGACTCACATAGAGACCCATAGACTCGCACAGAGACCCGTAGACTCGCACAGAGACCCGTAGACTAGCACAGAGACCCGTAGAATCACACGGAACCCCAGAGATGTACATAGAGACCTGTAGACTCACACAGAGACCCATAGACTCACGTGCAGACACATAGACTCACACAGAGACCCGTAGACTCGCACAGAGACCCGTAGACTTACACAGTGACCCATAGACTTAGACAGTGAACCATAGACTCACACATAGACCCGTAGACTCACACAGAACCCCAGAGATTTACAGAGAGACCTGTAGACTCACACAGAGACCTATAGACTCACGTGCAGACACATAGATTCACACAAGAGACGCGAAGACTCACACAGAGACCCGTAGACTCACACAAATATAAGATGACGATGGACGTTCAACTTCTTTAGCACTGCACGTAGCCAACCGTGCTAAATCGGAGGTGCGGTTCAGTGATGAAGACCTCATCACTACGAGCCATGCTCTACTCACTGCTGGGTACTCACCTCGAAGCAGCTGACGATGAGCACGCACAGCTGTGAGAGATCTGCGACCCTAGGGGATGGACGCTGCTGTAGACTGATGAGGTGTCGATCCAGGTGCTCACGCACCTCCTCGCCGCTGCACTCGCATGCACGACGACGATAATGACGAAGGTGAAGCTGATGATGTCAGCAGTAGTAGCAGTGGTGGGGTCATCGTGCCTCGCCAGACTTTATCGTCACTTGCATCCTGCGGCACTTTTCAGGAACGCATCCCAACACTGCTACTACTGCCACTTTTACTCCGCTAGAGCTGCTACTCCTACTGCCGCTTCTACTGCCACTTCTATTGCCCCTACTGCTGTCCCCGCTACAGCTGCTACCACTGCCACCACCGCTGCGGCCGCCGCCGCTAGCGCGTTGAACGAGCACTCGCCGTGCCATCAGCGCCTACGCTCGCCGAGTCCTCGACGGGGCACAGAGCTCTGGAAGTTTTGCGATTCACTCCCCACGCAGAAGCTCGCAGCGGTTTAGGAGCGATCAAAGCAGCACCGCTCGCACTCAAGAGAGGTAGAGATAGAGAGAGAAGAGGGAGGAGGGAGGACGACTCAGAGGCGCCAGGAGGAGGAACCAGCGACAAGCAGGGGGAGGCAGCAGCAGAAGCCACGCGGCGGTGAGGAACCAGCCCTACCGAACATTGCCCAAGTTTTGCGGCCCTCTAGAAGTAGATATGTTTTCGGCCAATTAAATGGGTGCTCTATGCGTCGCAGGAAACTGCAGCGCCCGGTGAAATCACTTCGCGTGCAAGGGGGCAACACTCTATCCCGTAGAGACGAGACAGACGGAGATTCGTGCGCACTTTGCTGTACCGCCTAGCGATCCAAGGGGCACGGCTTCTCCTCGAAGGCCCGAAGGGAAGGGCGTTTCGAAACCTCCGTGTGTGATCCAGCAACCCTCGCCGGTGCCTGCCTAGTGCTGTACTACAGGCAACTACGTGCAGCACAGCCCTGTACTACAGGCAGCGCTGCAGGGTGCGGGACGCTGACGGGGTGGGGGCGGTCGCACGTCGACCCCGGGAACGATTCGCGCGGCGGCCGGGGCAGAGGGAAGGAAGCGACGGCTCTCGGCGCGCTGGGGGCAAAGGCGGCCACTCACGCGTAGCGGAGCAGCAGCTTGAGCAGTGCCGAGCGCAGGGCCGGGCTCGGGCGGATGCAGTCCGCCCAGGGGCTCCCCTCTCCGCACTGCGTCCCCTCTGGAAGGCCGCCAGATGCACGACAACAACAACAACCCCACCGATCGATTAGCGAGCGGTGGGTTTCCACGTGAACGCGACCACATTTTATTCAGGGGCTGTTGTTGTTGTTGCCTTGGTGTGGTCTGGGACTGTTGTTGTTGTCAAGGTGTGGTCTGGGACTGTTGTTGTATTGGTGTGGTGTGAGACTGTTGTTGTTGTCTTGGTGTGTTCTGGGGTTTTTGTGTTGGTGTGTTCTGGAGTTGTTGTTGCCTTGGGGTGGTCTGGGACTGTTGTTGTTGTCTTGGTGTGGTCTGGGAGTGTTGTTGTCTTGGTGTGGTCTGGGAGTGTTGTTGTTGCCTTGGTGTGTTCTGGGGTTGCTGTTGTCTTGGTGTGGTCTGGGAGTGTTGTTGTTGTCTTGGTGTGTTCTGGGGTTGCTGTTGTCTTGGTGTGGTCTGGGAGTGTTGTTGTTGTCTTGGTGTGTTCTGGAGTTGTTGTTGCCTTGGTGTGGTCTGGGACTGTTGTTGTTGCCTTGGTGTGTTCTGGGGTTGCTGTTGTCTTGGTGTGGTCTGGGAGTGTTGTTGTTGTCTTGGTGTTTTCTGGGGTTGCTGTTGTCTTGGTGTGGTCTGGGACTGTTGTTGTTGTCTTGGTGTTTTCTGGGGTTGCTGTTGTCTTGGTGTGGTCTGGGAGTGTTGTTGTTGTCTTGGTGTTTTCTGGGGTTGCTGTTGTCTTGGTGTGGTCTGGGAGTGTTGTTGTTGTCTTGGTGTTTTCTGGGGTTGCTGTTGTCTTGGTGTGGTCTGGGACTGTTGTTGTTGTTGTCTTGGTGTTTTCTGGGGTTGCTGTTGTCTTGGTGTGGTCTGGGAGTGTTGTTGTTGTCTTGGTGTTTTCTGGGGTTGCTGTTGTCTTGGTGTGGTCTGGCACTGTTGTTGTTGTCAAGGTGTGGTCTGGGACTATTGTTGTCTTGGTGGAGTGTGAGACTGTTGTTGTTGTTGTCTTGGTGTGGTCTGGGACTGAAGTGTTGAAGGCGCGTTCAGATAATCGTTACCGGTGTTGGTAGTGAGCGGGAATTGAACCTGCGTAACCAGGTTCGTAGCGCAGCGCGCTAACCACTACACCACCGCTCCGCACACGCCAACACACATGCTTACACACACACTTACACAATAACAATCGCCATTGGCCACTAAGTGGTGGTGACATCACCACGATGCTTGTGCCAGGCTATGTGCACCTTGAGGCCACGTGAAGTGTCGAATGCCCGCTGGCAGGAGGTCACGGGGCAGACCCAGATGCCAGAGGTCGACTGACTGAGACGACTGGCTGTGCCCCCTACTGTGCCAACTTGCTGTACTTTAGCCACTTGGCGCTCGTTGTTATGAGCGTCGCTCCTCCCCCTTCCGTTGTTGTTGGAGGGCGACTGCCTCCAACTGCCCAGTAGCATCCTTCACGAGCCTTCTCCACAGAGGCCGATCTAGACACCGCCGGTACAAGTCATCAGCAAGTTCACTCAGCTCCACATCCGGCCGAACAAAAGCTGTTTAGGCATGCGGTGGCTGGGCTACATGGCCCAGCCAACGCAGCCTTGCCTGCCGGATGAGCTCACCGATGGGACTTTGTCCAGATTTTTCAAGGATTTGTGAGCTGCTCACACAATCCAGCCTGGTTAAACACACCCGGGCATCGATCAGCCTCCTATTGCATCTGTACCAGATGGAAATTCCTCCGGTAGAACTATTGAGGGCTTCATGAACTACGTGGTCAAAATAGAAAGCAGAGATGTAGGTCTTGTTGGAATTATCTATACCTCTGCTGTAGCAGACGGACAGAAAATATGGAATCTGTGCAGGACCACCCTTTCCTGAAACCACATTGGGGCTCCGCAAGCCTCTCCTCAGCGTGCCTAGCAAGGCGATGTTGAATAATCCTTGCCAGGACCTTTCCCGGCACACTGAGGAGTGAGATGCCCCTGTAGTTGTTAAAGTCTGTGCGGTCCCCCTTCTTAAAAAAGGGGGACCACCAGGGCATCCTTCCAATCGTGCGGAACCCGTCCAGTGGTCCAGACTGTTGTTATGATGTCATGTAGGGCAGTCTGTGCACAAACACCACCCTCCCTCAGCATGTCGCCTGGGAGATCATCTCTGCCCGGTGCCTTTCTTGGTCTCAGACTATGGATCACCTTCAGTACTTCCTCAACAAATGATACCTCAGCCAGCCACTCACAGGGGGTGACTTCCTCTTCCAATATTTGAGGCACCGCAGCCTCGGCAGGGTCATCATCATTTTGTCCCATGTTGTTTTCCTGGCAGAGGGATATCCCCTTCCCCAGGACCTCACAGAAATGCTCAGCAAATCTGCAAACCTGTTCCTGGGGGTCGGAGATTGGATCACCGTTTTTCCCCTAATGATGGTAATAGGTGTGGCGCTGCAGGTTATTTTGATGGAATAAAGAGCGATTTGTGATTGCGGGCCATTGAGACTCCATCTCCTCAGAAACCCGCGACCACCACCCTTCCTTGCAGCACCTCACGGCTCTCCGAACCTCTGAGTGAAGGCTGTGGTAAGCCTCCTCATTCTCTGACGTGGGATGCTGTAGCCGATGAAAGTGGGCCTGTCGCTTTTTTTCAGCCGGCTTGAACATCTCCTCTGTCAGCCAGGGTCTCTGGGGAGATCTAGGCCATGTACCCAAAGCAGCCATTGCAGCTGCATGAGCCACAGTTCTAAACCTCGCCCATTTCCCCTCGACATCAGGAGGAGTGGGGGACGATGCCAATCCCAGCCACAAGCGATGATGAAATTCTCGCTTGCAAATTTCATCAGCTGGCTGAGACCATGCCACCTTGGGTTTGAATGGGGTCCTGGGTGTACACCCACAATGGAGTGGAAGAATGGCAGGTGCATCTTACAGATGACAAATCGATGGTCAGTGGGCAGATCAGCTCCACGGTAGGTCCTGGTGTCAAGGACATGGGCCCGCATCCATTGTTCCGTCACTATGTAGTCCAGCAGATGATCTTGCTTGGACCCGGCATGCATCCATGATGTGGTGTGGATGCACCAATGCCGGAACAGCGTCTTGGTAATTACAAGCCCATGGGCTGCACAAAAATCTAGCAGCCTCCTACCGTTGTTATTGAGCTGATCTGGCCCATGCCTTCCAATCACCCCAGCCCAGGTGCCAGCATCATGACCAACTCGGGCATTGAAGTCACCCAACAAGATGACTCTATCTCGAGTGGCCACTTTAGCTAGCACCTGTGACAGGAGGTCATAGAAGGCATCTGACTCATCGGTCTTGCCTGCATCCCTCCACGGATGTTCGTCTTCAGTGGGGGCATAAGTAACCACGACCACCACTCCTCACCTCTGGTTGATGAGAAGGTGAGCCCAAAGTAGCCTGGGCTTACAGCTTCGCACACCTCACCGCCACGCTCCCACGCCCCCTTCATTCTTTTGTTCAGAAGAAGAGCCACTCCCTGTTGTTTGACAGTCTCCTGCCCCGAGTAGAGGACTGTCCACCCCTCATGGTGGCAGGAGCCAGAGCCGGTCCACTGGACCTCCTGATTACCACAGAGATCCAGGCGGTACCGGTCCAGCTCCTGACAGAGGAGTGGCAGCCTCTCCTCCGCAGTGATCGTTCGAACATTCCACGTGGCCACAAGTAGTGTTTATTTGTTGTTTCTGGAGGAGCCCCGAGGGTAAAGATTCAGTCTCCTGGCTCCGCCAAATGGGGTTTGGCCAGGGGACGTCATAGACGCCTGTCCCCCCGGTGCCTTCGGCACAAGCATATTTATTACATTTTGTCGTCGTGGTTTAGTGGTAATTAATTGAAGGTGGAGGGGTTACCAGCCCCTCACACCCGCCCAGAGCCCCCATTTGCCACTGTGGTGGTTACAAAGGCCAATCGGAATTGGCCCTCCCCCCACAGCACTGCCCACCACAGCGTTGCCCGTCTAGCACCATGAGGAGGTACATCTACACAGACACACACACACTCACAACAACAACCGCCATTCGCCACTAAGTGGCGGTGACGTCACCACGACGCTTGTGCCAGGCCAAGTGCACCTTGAGGCCACGTGAAGTGTCGAACGCCCGCTGGCAGGAGGTCACGGGGCAGACCCAGGTGCCACGGGTCGACTGACCGAGATGACAGACACACACTCACAGACACACACTCACCGGTGCTCTGCTCGAGGAGCAGCATGTCGAGGAGGCGGTGCAGGACGGGGTGCGATGGCGCCGCACGGCCCCGGAAGCTCAGCTGAGACACGAGCTCAGTGAAGAAGACCGTCACGCTGCTGCACAGCGACTCGCGTGCTTTCTTGCGCGCCCTGCACATATGCATTCAAATATTGCATGTCCACAGGTTGGCCGTGTGCACACAGACAAAGAGGTGGCTCACGAGTGGCACAGGGTGCCTTTAAGAGGAGCTCCCTAGTGACACAGGGTGCCTTTAAGAGGAGCTCAGTGACACAGGGTGCCTTTAAGGGGGGCTCAAAAGTGGCACAGGGTGCCTTTAAGAGGAGCTCACTAGTGGCACAGGGTGCCTTTAGGGGGGGCTTTAAGAGGAGCTCACTAGTGACACAGGGTGCCTTTAAGGGGGGGCTCAACAGTGGCACAGGGTGCAATTTAAGGGGGGCTCACCAGTGACACAGGGTGCCTTTAAGGGGGGCTCAACAGTGGCACAGGGTGCCTTTAAGGGTGGCTCAACAGTGGTAGAGGTTGCCTTTAAGAGGAGCTCACGAGTGACACAGGGTGCCTTTAATAGGTCGCTCACCTGCGGGGCAGGGTTTTGGTATTCCTCACGCAGGAGCTGAGCAGGGCCATCGTCGTCTCCAGTGGTGCCAGCTGCTTCATATCCGAGTTGAGGGCAAGTGCCTGCAGACAGAGCGAGGCGGACAGGCGGAAGACGCGGTTAACCAGCTACCACCGTACAAACTCCGTTAACCGACTACCGCCATACAACCTCGGTTAACCAGCTACCGCCCTACATACTCGGTTAACCAGCTTCCGCCGTACGACCTCGGTTAACCGACTGCCGCTGTACAACGTCGGTAAACCAACTAAACATGCACACACTCATGGCGACATACACACACATGCACGCACAGACACACGCACACACGGACACATGCACACGCGCAGTTGCGTACCTGCCACAGCATGGCGGGGAGAGGAGAGGTGAGACGCAGCAGAGCGGCGTCCTGGCGGCTTCCCCAAACCACGTGCTCCACCAGCAGAGACACGCACAGCACGCGCTGCAGCAGCATCCTGAGAGACACGGAGACACGGAGACATAGACACACATGTGCAGCACGCACTACAGCAGCGTCCTGGGACACACGGAGAGATGGAGACACAGAGACACCGATAAGCAGAGACACGGAGACACCTAGACATAGTGACACTGATACACGAAGACACGGAGACACAGATACCGAGACACAAAAACACCGAGACACGGAGACCCTCCTTTCAAAGAGATACTCAGCTGGTTGAGTTACACCGACGTCTTACTCACCTGGCGAGTGACAGTGCCCCCCCGCCCCCCCCCCCCCATCACGCCTGGGGAGAGTTTGGCGAGTAGCCGGGCGCCCCTTTCTCACCTGGTGAGAGCGACGAGCGAGCGGCCGCCCGGGCCGCACTGCCCCTCGTAGTCCGCGCTCGCCATCCGCTCCATCACGGACTGCACGGCTCCCACGCGGCTGAGCCAGCGGCCCCACGCGGCCGCCGCCTCGGCCTCCTCCGCCTCCTCCGGCCGAGCGGGAGGCTCCAGGGACTCGAGGCAGGAGATGGCGGTCTGCAGGTCCAGGGTCTGCGCGGGATGGAGGCACGGCGAGCGGTGACACGCTCGGGGCGTTGGGCGCTGACCGCTACCGATGTGACCACTACCACCATCGCCGCCACTGCGGCCACTGCCACCACTACTGCCATCGCCGCTGCCACTGGCCATCGCCGGCACCGCCACCACCATCACCACCACCGTCACCATTGCCACCACCATCACCACCATCCCCGTCACCGTCAACGCCACCACCACCCCGACAAAGACTTTGCCAAAGACTCCGAAACCCACCATCTCTGTCGCGCCCCCCTGGCGCTCGCTCTGCTCGGCGATCCTCTCCGCCACATCGGGGAAGGCGGCCGCCAGACGCAGCAGGTTCTGCAGCCGCGGGCGCACCGTCTCCAGCGCCGCGTGGACTCCCACCGGCGACATCTCGTCCAGGCCCCATTGCTCGGCCGACGCTTCCGTCAGCGCCAGGCACAGCAGCTGGTGGCCATGCGGAGGGGGGGGCAAAGAAGGGAAGTTGAGCGAGCGGGGCACACGGATCGCACGCACCGCAGCGTCTGTCGGCGATTGCATTGAGATTGTACTGGTCACCCCTCTTCTGCATTGCCCTTGTACCGGTCGCTCCCCTTCTGCATTGCCCTTGTACCGGTCACCTCCCCCATCCCCTCCGGCAACAGGGAGACGAGGCCACTCCGCATTATCGTAGTTCGTCGTCGACCACTCAGAAACCGAGATATAACGGCATTCAATGATAACAAGGCGCGCGCGTTCCCCGTTATAACGGTGTGTGGGTTGGGGGTGGTGGTGGGGTTACCTGGAGCTCGTTGGGGGTGCGTATGGGGAAGGAGGTGGCGACGAGGTCGTGGAGGTAGAGCAGGGAGAGCTTCGAGCGGCAGGAGGGGCCCAGCTGTGAGCAGAGCGAGCCGAGGCACGACGAGGTGAAGAGCCCCGGGAGGCGCCGCTCGCTCGACTCGCCGCCCAGCGACCCTGCACGCAACGTCGTCAACATCATCATCATCGTCGTTCTCATCGTCATCGTCAGCGCCGTCAACATTGTCGCCATCATCAACATCGTCGACATCATCGACATCATTGTCATCATCATCATTGGCATCATCATGATGAATGTGGTCTAACTCGCTCACCTGTCAGGATAGGGAGGGGTACAAAGAGCTAAACAAAAAGATTGTGAACGAGCGGTGCGCCTGTGTGAGCTTTCCCGGGATCCAGTGATCGTTCGGCCACGCGGCCCGGCAGTAACGGCGCGCGGCCGCTCGCAGCTGGTGCCGGTGGGGAGAGATTCTCACTGCTCAGGTGCTTGGCCTCCCACCACAGCTGCTCCAGCTGCTGCCGGAAGATCCAGCTGAAGGGCAGGGCGCAGCCTTGCCCCTGCAACGCTCGCTGCTGCTGCTCCCCGTAGGAGGAGGGCATTCGGATCTCCTCCCTCCTGCCCCTGCACGCGCCGATCGCGGAACGGGGGCCATGGGTGAGGGCCCGATGGCCATGGCTGTCAATGCGGTGGCGATGACGAACGTGATGATGAATGTGAAGGTGACAATGATGATGACGTGAACATGATGATGATGATGAATGTGAAGATTACAATGATGCTAACGATGACAATGAACATGATGACGATGATAGTTACGGTGAAGATGATGATGGCAATAAACCTCGACGATGAACAGAAACATGATGACGATCATCTTGCTGCTGCTGGTAATGTCAACATGATGATGATGGCGATGATTCTGCTCCTGCTGATGACGATAATGAGCGTGATGATGATCACGGTTTTATTGTGATATTGCCACCCTACTTTAACTCTGGGGCATCTCACGGTGTTTTCCACGCGCTAAGCGACTTACAGATCAGATCATCTCAAACAAAGTTGAAAGGACACCCCCAGTGGCAGCTGTCACTGTGTGGCTATTCAGAATCAGAATCTGTAAACTGAAGGAGCAATCCGATGAGCTATGAAGCTCTTTTTCACACACATGTCCAGTCAGGGCACGGGGTAGGGACGTTACATCAACAAACGGTTACACAAACACGACAGTAGTGCCAAGTACAAGAAAGGTAAACAAATCACCCAGACAACAAACAAACAACAATAAACCATCCCCATCCTACCAGGCAAAGCCCCATTGAAGTATTAAACTTATTGTTCAAAAGCGTCCGGGCCACAAATGATAGCCCAACAAAGTGGCTGATCATTTGAACATTTGCAGTCTGGCAGTAGGGGGGGTGATGATTGCTGTTGTGTGGTCTAGCCTAGGGGCACCCCGAGTGGCAGCTGCCCATGTGTGGCACAAGGCGACTCAGCACCTGGTTCTACGATTGGACCTTTAGTCTGCTGCAAGCAGAGCGGCGATGATTGCTGCCGTGCGATTCAAATCGAGCGATTTGACGACGACGAAGTCCGCAAGCTCACCAACTGATGTCGTTGCTGTAGGGCACGTGAAGCACACGCGTGTCGCGGAACACCTGCATCCACAGGGAACGCAGCTCCTGCGGCAGGTCGGCCCGAGTCAGGAGGTCCAGGTTGGAGTCCCGGTCCACGACGGACAGCAGCTGAGCCAGCAATGGGGTGACCACGGCCTGCAGGCGGCGCCACAGGGTGTGCCTGCGCACAAACAACGACGGCACAAAATGGCGGTTTAGTTTCAGTTTCATTTATTTGGAATAACCCTGTGAGCCATTCGGGTCTTGATTCGGGTGCAATCGCAACAAATAATAAAATTACAAGATACATTTCACATTCACTGGACGAAAATTTAAACATCCCCTACAAAAACAATAAAATATTCCAAAAAAGGCACCATTTGTTTATGCTGCGTACAAATATGTGCAACAAAAAAAAATCACATTTTGATGTTTGATCACAATAACAATCATAATACAATTTAGATTAAAATGTTTAGTCTAACTCTATACTATACACAAAAATCGGGATAATGTAACGGTGACCATAAGAAATTTTATTAAAAGTTAACAATAGCGACATACGTAACATATATTACTAAACCTAGCATCCTTTGCTAGCTGCATGAGTCAATCCATAATAGCAGGAGTAACAATAGTAGAAGCAGCACACTAAAATCTAAATACATGATCATTTCTCGCATTGGTCACCTATAGCTATATATTTGATTTCAGGCCACTGGATAGCAGTGGCAGCTACGGTTGTACAACTCCTCTACAGCAGTTTTGAGTAATGGTCTTTAGGTAGTGATCCAGGCTGGAGTTTATTTGCGATAGCATTCCAGACCCTGGGGGCATCTATAGCAAAGGCCCTTCCTAGCCTGGCGTGTGCCAGGCTAGGTGCGACTTGAGGCCACGTGCAATGTCGAAGGCTCCCTGCTGGGGGAAGGTCACGGGACAGACCCGATTGCAACGGGTTGACTTACCGTGCCTGGCTAGGTGTAGGTCACCAGGATAGGTCAAGGTGCTACCGGTTGACTGACTTGGATGACCGGCAGATGCACCACCCGTGTCAGCCTGCTACGTGCTAGCCGCCCCCGTAGGTAGAGATAAACACATGGATAACGATACACGGACTAAGATCCCTCGGATGGCTTTTACAGACTGTTGAGGCAAGTGCTGTTAGCAAGCACCTATGAAGGCCAGCACGACACATGAGCAGGTGGGTGGCCAGCACCACGCCCGACCGCCTTTGCTTACAGACCGCACCAGGTACTCATTTGAGGATGAGTCGACCTAAGGGAGACCCATGATTGGTTCAGATGATCGTCGCTGGTGTTGGCCGTGAGCGGGAATCGAACTCGGGCCGCCGGGTTCGTAGTGCAGCATAGTGCTAACCACTGCGCCACCGCTCCCCATAATGCACACACACATACAGACCAACACACGGTCTGTATGCAGCAGCAGTGAATGGACAGGTGCGATGCACTTTCACTGGTGATGTGGATGGCGATGATGATGATGACGGTAACCCTGAATGGTGATCATAATGATCGTAACGATGACGCTGCTGCTGATGGGAACAATGGCGGTGATGACGACGATTACGACGACGTTGATGAAGCTGACGAAAATGATGACGACGATGATGATGATGATGACGACGATGTTGGTGACGCTGACGATTAAGATGATGGTGACGATGACGACGACGCAGTTTTGTGAAGCTGACGATCACGATGATGATGACGACGACGATGTTGATGAAGCTGATGATCACGATGGCGACAATGATGACAATGTTGATGAAGCTGACGATGATGATAACGACGATGACGACGATGACAACGACGGCGTTGGTGAAGCTGATGATCACGTTGACAACGATGATGACGACGACCACGAAGTTGGTGAAGCTGACGATCACGATGACGGCAATGCTGATGGTGGACAGCGGACGTGTGGCTACCGAAAAGAGCCGCCCTCCTGGATGGCATTCACTTTGCAGGCCTCTTTCAGCATCCAGTCACGCGGCGCATCTGTGTCCTCGTCCCTCCTCCTCATCAGACGAAGAATCTGCCTCATCAGCTCCTCCGAAAATTCCCCTACGGAGAATGACAACGCGGTGCACTGTGAGAGCCGTCGCTGCACGCGCAATGCATTATGGGAGCCGCACAACCAGAGCCTGCGACCAGACACGCGGTGCATTGTGGGAGCTGCACAACCACAGCCTACGACCAGACACACGCGGTGTATTGGAAGAGCCGAACATCACAGCTGCAACCAGACACGCGGTGCATTGTGGGAGCCGGCGCTACACGCGGTGCATTGTGGGAACCACACAACCGCAGCATGCGACCAGACACGCGGTACATTGTTGGAGCTTGCATTGGACATGGCGCATTGTGCGAGCCACATACAAATGCTGCGACAAGACACGCGGTGCATTGTGGGAGCCACGCACCACCAGCTTATGACTGGACACGCGGTGCATTGTGCGAGCCACACACCACAGCTGCGACCAGACACGCAGTGCATTGTGGGAGCCACACACCACAGCTGCGACCAGACAACGCTGTGCATTGTGGGAGCCACACACCACCAGCCTGTGACCAGACACGCAGTGCATTGTGAGAGCCACACACCACCAGCTTGTCACCAGACACGCGGTGCATTGTGGGAGCCACACACAACAGTTGCGACCAAACACGCGATGCATTGTGGGAGCCACATACCACCAGCTTGCGACCAGACACGCGGTACATTGTGAGAGCCACACACCACCAGCTTGTCACCAGACACGTGGTGCATTGTGGGAGCCACACACCAACAGCTTGTCACCAGACACGTGGTGCATTGTGGGAGCCACATACCACAGCTGCGACCAGACACGCGTTGCATCGTTGGAGCCACACACCACCAGCTTGAGACCAGACACGCAGTGCATTGTGGGAGCCACACACCACCAACTTGTGACCTGACACGCGGTGCATTGTGGGAGCCACACACCACCAGCTTGAGACCAGACACGCAGTGCATTGTGGGAGCCACACACCACCAACTTGTGACCAGACACGTGGTGCATTGTGAGAGCCACACACCACCAGCTTGTGCACAGACACGCGATGCATTGTGGGAGCCACACACCACCATCTTGTGACCAGACACGTGGTGCATTGTGGGAGCCATGTACCACCAGCTTGTGACCAGACACGCGGTGCATTGTGGGAGCCACACACCACCAGCTTGTGAACAGACAAGCGGTGCATTGTGGGAGCCGCACACCACCAGCTTGTGACCGGACACGCGGTGCATTGTGGAAGCCACACAGCACCAGCTTGCGACCAGACACGCGGTGCATTGTGGGAGCCACACAACCGCAGCATGCGACCAGATACGCGGTACATTGTGGGAGCTTGCATTGCACATGGCGCATTGTGCGAGCCACACACAAATGCTGCGACAAGACACGCGGTGCATTGTGGGAGCCACGCACCACCAGCTTATGACTGGACACGCGGTGCATTGTGGGAGCCACACACCACAGTTGCGACCAGACACGCGGTGCATCGTGGGAGCCACACACCACCAACTTGTGACCTGACACGCGGTGTATTGTGGGAGCCACACAGCACCAGCTTGCGACCAGACACGCGGTGCATTGTGCGAGCCACACACCACCAGCTTGTCACCAGACACGTGGTGCATTGTGGGAGCCACACACCACAGCTGCGACCAGACACGCGGTGCATCGTGGGAGCCACACACCACCAACTTGTGACCTGACACGCGGTGTATTGTGGGAGCCACACAGCACCAGCTTGTGACCCGACACGTGGTGCATTGTGGGAGCCACACACCACCAGCTTGTGACCAGACACGCAGTGCATTGTGGGAGCCACACACCACCTGCTTGTGAACAGACAAGCGGTGCATTGGGGGAGCCGCACACCACCGGCTTGTGACCAGACACGCGGTGCATTGTGGGAGCCACGCACCACCAGCTTGTGACCAGACACGTAGCGCATTGTGGGAGCCACGCACCACCAGCTTGTGACCAGACACGCGGTGCATTGTGGGAGCCACGCACCACCAGCTTGTGACCAGACACGCAGCGCATTGTGGGAGCCACGCACCACCAGCTTGTGACCAGACACGCGGTGCATTGTGGGAGCCACACACCACCAGCTTGTGACCACACATGCGGTGCATTGCGGGTGGCAGGGTGGCACAGTGGCCGATGCTCGTGCCTCTCAGCGACAAGGGGCCCTCTGTGCTCGACTCCCCGGATCGGGCGCTCCTCTCTGTGTATGGAGCTCTTAGTGTTCACCCTGCCTCCTCCTCCGGGTTCTCCCGCTGCTTCTCAACGTGAATCCAGAGGCGCTTGGCCGAACGCCGCCCCAATGCTGAGGCAATTCCCTGCGCATCCCCCGGCGGGTTCAATTCGCTGCCGTTTTCTGCCCCACCCACACAATTGGAACACGCGTTGGCCCAAAGACCGCATCGCCCAGGCGGAGAAATGCCACGCAAGTATTCGGTTGGGGTCGCACGGCACCAGTAACATCACTGCCGCCTCCTCCCCCGCCTTGTACCGCGGGCACGTGAGTCGTTCAGATTTGGCGAAGCTCTCATGACAAGAGCAAATCGAGTGATCCTGACCACTGTCATTGAATCGTGGTAGCTATAGTAATAACTTCAACTTGTAACCCAGCGCTGTCGCAGTATTCGCTCCATGATCTCACGGAGATAGAGAGAGGACAACTCATAGAGAGGGGCTCACCGTGTGTCTCGAGCAGCTGCAGCAGCAAGTGGACACGCTGCGTGGATCGGGCGGAGAGCGCGGGGGGGTCCCGGAGCGAGCTGCACGCCGCCTGCACGCAGCTCGCCACCAGGCGGCGGGCGCTGCCCGCGGACGTCTGTTGGTGCACAGACACAGATGCCGACCTTTACCCTACCTTTTACCTTACCACAATACAATCACTCTACCCTACCTTTTACCCTTTAGCAGGTAAGGTAAAAGGTAAAAAGCAACGAGCCTACCTTTCACCTTACCCTTTACCCTTACCCCTTGGCATCTCGACACCTTTACCCTTTACCTTTACCCTTTTACCCAGTAAAAAGGGTACAATTACCTTACCTTGCCGAGGCCTACCCCCACCCCATCATCATCATCGTCATTGTCATCATCGTCGTCATCATGATCGTCATCATCGTCGTCATCGTTATCATCATCGTTGCCATCATCGTCATCGTCGTCATCATGATGGTAATCATCGTCGTCATCGTTATCATCATTGTCGTCATCATCGTTATCATCGTCGTCGTTATCGTTATCATAATTGTCAACATCGTTGTTATCATTGTCGTCATCGTTATCATCATCATCGTCGTCGTCATCATTGTCGAGTCAACTGCTGACATGGGTGCGGACGCTGCAGCAGGCCCGCTGATTATTTCTGAGCGCAGTGGCAGCGGCAGCATCATCAGTCAAGCTGCGTTGTTCGAAGGTTAAGTGCGCAGGTCCATAGTGTGATGACTCTATCATGCTAGCTGGTATCCGTGGTCCATAGGGGGACCATGGTGGCTAGGAGATGTCAACTACCTCGCCTGGTATACAGGAGGTCGTGGGGTTCGATCCCAACCCTGACGCCTGCTGCTGTATATTTGGAGTCGGCATGTCTCTCTCTCATCATCATCACGGTGGCAGTGGCCGGTAATAGCAGTGGCATGGGGCAGCAGTACCCAATTGTCGGCAAGTTATCACCTAAGGCCTCCGAAACAGTAGTGCCAAGGGCCTACAAGAACCTTAATTCAGCCCTACCAAACGTAGAAAGTTCCAACCAATGTACCCGCGTGAGAACCAAGCGTAGTGACAGCAGCGGTAGCAGTGACATGGCGCAGCAATAAAATCCTGTAGGTAGTTATCACTGAAGGCTTAGGAAACAGAAGTGGCTAGGGCCCACAAGAAACTTAATCCGGCCCTGTCGCGATCCCACAGAGCCGAGACGGCGAATTTAGAACCAATGACACAATTGGTATCAAACAGCCGGGCCTTGCTCCATACCAGCCCAGGTGTTCGGCTGGGCACACTCCGCAGGAAACCTCTCCCCTCCTCCTCCGGCTCCTCCCCCTCTGTGCTTTCTGTTGGGAGGAAGAGGGCGAATAAGACAAAGGGCCCCCAGGATAGCCTTGAACAGACGGTGGGGGCAAGTGCTGTTCGCGATGGGTACCAATGTAGGCCGGCACGGCGCACGAGGGGGGGGGGGGGGGGTAGCAGGGGGGTAGGGGTGGTGGGGCAGGCACTCGCAGTGCACCGAACTGTGCTGTGTGCATGCCTGGTTGTGATTTCGCGGGGCGATTTGGAGCACCGTCGGCCACCCCGGAAAATACCGCGGTGTCTGTAGGAGACTGGCACTGCCTCTCATACGTGTGGACCGATTATATGGACGGCAAGGATGACGATGGGCGACGTGTTCTTGTGTTGCTTGCTGTGATCAGCCGTTCCTTTTAGACTCTCGTCTGGCGAGCACCTGAACGTGTGACCCCGCAGCAGCGCGCGAACACCTCGCTGAGAGAGAGGCCCCACATGGAGATGACGTCGCCGAGCAGGTCCTCGGAGCTGCGCAGGTCGTCGATGTGGACAGAGATCCACTGGCCTGAGGGGTCACGTGCACGGCGGCAGGGGCGGGCGTGAAGCATCGACATGACGGACGTCGACACGACCAACGTCGACACGACCAACATCACCATGATGAACATCAACATCACAAATATCAACCATCACGATGAACATCAACATGATTAACATCAACCATCAACATGATGAACATCAACATGACGAATATCAACATGACAAACATCAACATGATGAACAAGAACATGATCAAAATCACAGCATGATGATCATCACAATATCAATGCCCCATCACTGTATATGTTCATTGTGTGGTGCTGTCCTTCCATAACAAATATTAAGGGTTACTGCTCATGGTGTTCCACAACCACCACCACCGCCACCACCGCCATCAACTCCACCACTATCTCCACCATCACCACCACTGCCGCTACCATCACCACCACCGCCTTCAACACCTCCACAACCATCTCCACCACCACTGCCATCAACACCACCACCAGCTCTACCACCACCAGGACCACCGCCATCTCCACCACTGTGACTCACCCCCATGGAAGCCCACATATTGGGAGGAGGTGGTGGTGGCCACACGCGGCAACTTGGTGATGAAGATGACGTGGACACGCGATCGTGCCGCGCCAGCCCGGCTCCTTTCGTTCATGGCGCAGTACCTGCGGTGGCACGCACGGCACACGGCACACACGTGCACGGCGCACATGGCAGACCGGTGATGTAGATGACGGTGGACGTGCGACTGCGCCGTGCAAGTAAGATCGGACTCTGGCGGAATCACCGATCTTGCTGCTGTGAGCCAATCAAATAAAAGGGGGAAGAGTCACGTGTTTTCATTTCAGTTTTTCAGTTTCATTTATTATGTATAGCCCTGTGAGCCATTCGGCTCTTGAATCGGGTGCAACCGCAACATACAAAAAACCAAAACATGAACAAGAAAACATCTTAAAGTGACTATGCGCAAACAGAGAAATCCAGGAAAGCATTATTAGAGAAGCATGGGAGGTGGGGGAAAGGCGGGAAAGGGAGGGGGGTAGAGGGGAGGGGGGGTTAGAGGGTGCTCACTTGGCGCATGCCACCAGGTTGGGTCCGTGGCTGAAATCCTCGAAGTCCGACTGGATCAGCAGAAGGCATCGCCGGTCGCCGGGCGCCGAGAACACCTCGCTGCAGACAGGGACGGCCGTCAGCCGACATCGCAGACTCTCAGCGCGAGTCCAGCGGATTGCGGACTGTTGGGGCGACTGCCGCCAGGTAGCGAGTAGCGGCGACTGTGAAGGCCGGCATGGCGCACGAAGGGGGCGGGTGGCCAGCGACACGCCCGGCCGCCTTTGTCTCTCCAGTGGCGATGTTTGCACGCCGCACCAGCTGCTCATTTTAGGCTTTAGGGGAGTCCCAGGAACCAGGTCATATAACCGCCACTGGGTTGATAGCGCAGCACTCTATCAGTTGCACCACCGCTACCCAGCCTACCACCATCACCACCACTACCACTACCCAGACTACCACCATCACCACCACTCCCCAGACTACCACCATCACCACCGCTCCCCAGACTACCCCCATCACCACCACTATCGCTCCCCTTGACTACCACCATCACCACCATTACCGCTCTCCCAGACTACCACCATCACCACCGCTCCCCAGACTACCATCGTCACCGCCACGGCCGTTGCTCACCGGACGCGCTTGCTGAAGGCATGCTCCGTGTCGATCTGCTGCAGGGCCAGCAGGACGAAGACTGCGGGTGGATCGCTCACGGCCTTGGCGATGACCGCGGCGTCCGTGGCGGTCAGCAGCCGGGCGTGTGTAGTCACCTGGTGGGGGTCGGATGGGGGGGGGGAGAGGTGTTGATAGGGAGCTGACGATATGAGGTCCACGTTGTTGGGAAGCCAACCAGTGGATGTTCTGTCGCCAGACTTCGTTCACCCCCTACTACGATGTCACCGGTTGACGCTGCAACCGCCGCTGCGCTTTGGTTTCTCCTCTCCTAGAGAGAGAGGGGGCGACTCAGGGAGAGAGAGGGGGGGGGCAACTTAGTGAGAGAGAGAAAGGGGGTGACTCAGAGGAGCAAGGAGGAGGGACCACAGACGAGGCGCTACCAACAATGCCCCGAGTTCTGCGGTCCTCCATATAGTCAGCTGTTATCGCCAAATGAATGAGTGTCCATACATGCGGGAGGAAACTGGAGCGCCCTAAAATAAAATAATAGAAATGATTAAATAAAAAATGTTTTAGAACAAAATGAATAATTGAATAATGGAACGGCAAATTGGTTAAAATAATAAAATAATACAAGCTACAGTATTAAGCTAAATAATAATAAAAAAATGCAAATAATACAATTATAACGAATCTTACCTATGAACGTCACTTTTTGTCTGTCTGTCTGTCCGTCTGTCTGTCTGTCCGTCTGTCTGTGCACGCTCGCTTGCGAGGGATTTGGCGCTCGGCCCATGGGGTTTAGGACAAAAAAGATTTGCGGGGAGGCACGTCCCGTGCCCCGCGGTGGGAATAGGCATTTCCGTTTTTTCGTCCGTCACCTTTAAAGTGGTCCGATTATCGATTTAGTGCGATTTCTCTTTATTGATTTATTATTGCCGGCCGGCACGTGACAAAGCACGCCGTTGCGCATGCGCGAGACGCCGACCAGGGCGGTTGCCCCTGGCAACGGGCGGTTGCCCCTGGCAACGGGCACCACGCCGTGGCTGTGGGGCGGCCGCCATTTTTCATTCCCGTTCCAAACGCACAAAAATTTACACGCGATGCTGAGGTAAATACATCAAAGTTTCACGTCCCCCCCACCCCAATGTGTGCACTTACTATTATAGGGTCGGTAGATAATAAAATTATAGCGATTAGACAGTATTATTCTAGCGCGGGGGGAAGGGGGTAGCGACCCAGGACCCAGCCTCGGCCGGGTGGGCAATCTAGGCGAGGCCGGAGGCTCTGCACGTTACTAGGCCTCGACACCCCACACTTGTCAGGCGAAGACTTTGTGCTATAAACTCGATATACCCAGCGTTGCCCGGGGGACAAATACATTTAAAATCTTCTGAAAACTTTAAAACATAACATACCAACGAAAATACAACTGTGTAATTAAAATTTTAAACCCCCAGCGCGTCAAGAATTGATTCGCTGAATCACGCAAAAGAATCGAATGTAGTAGATTCATTTAGAATCGGCCGTTTAATATAAGTTGGTTAATATAAACTGCTACTAACGGCGTTGCCCGGGGGAAAAGCTTATTTTAAAAACTTCTGAAAACTTGAAAGCATAACATATACAAATGAAAATAAAACTCATTAATTAAAATGAAATCCAAGTGCGCCAAGATTCGATTATTTAAATGTAGACTGCACAAATAGTTATTACGCTAGGTGAGTGTACTGGCAAAGTCATGTAGGTAAAAAATGAAATTAAAATTAATATAAAATAATAAAAATCACGACGTTTCGGAGGCAACACAAGTCTCTGTCATCAGGTGGGACCATCACAGCCAGATTTACTGTATCAAGTGAGGGTTTTTTATTAATTTTAATTTCATTTTTTACCTACGTGACTTTACCGAAAAAACTAAGAGTATGAATCCTTGCAGTCACGAAAGCTTCAAATCTAGAAGTGTACTGGCAGTCTATAATGTAGACTGTAGCCTGGTTATTCAGCTGGGTGAGTGTACTGGCAGTCTATAATGCAGACTGTAGCCTGGTTATTAAGCTGGGTGAGTTTACTGGCAGTCTATAATGTAGACTGTAGCTGGTTATTAAGCTGAGTGAGTGTACTGGCAGTCTATAATGTAGACTGTAGCCTGGTTATTAAGATGAGTGAGTGTACTGGCAGTCTATAATGCAGACTGTAGCCTGGTTATTAAGCTGGGTGAGTGTACTGGCAGTCTATAATGTAGACTGTAGCCTGCTTATTAAGCTGGGTGATTGTACTGGCAGTCTATAATGCAGACTGTAGCCTGATTATTAAGCTGGGTGAGCGTACTGGCAGTCTATAATGTAGACTGTAGCCTGATTATTAAGTAAAGTGAGCCATTGTTTGTCTGTCTGTCCGTCTGTGTACGCTCGCTTGCGAGGGATTTGGCGCTCGGACCGTGGGGTTTAGGCCGAAAATGTTTTGCCGGGAGGCACGTCCCTTGCTCCGCGGTGGGAATAGGCATGTCCGTTTTTTTCATCCGTCACCTTTAAAGTGGTTTAATGATCGATTAAATGATATTCAGCAATATATTTATTTATTTTCCCGTGCCGCTCCGCGCTCGACATTTGCGCATGCGCGACACGCTAACCGGGGGTTGCCCCTGGCAACGCACACACGCGCCGTCGGTGGAGGGGGATTTTCATTCCGTTGGCAAGCTTACAAGGTGAGTCGTGCTTATTAACAGCTCCGTTAAAACATATATATTAGTGTTTACTACTTTTTCTTGTTTTGAATTATTAGGTAAGAAGATGATAGAGGTTGAGCAATGTTTGATGATCGTACACGATGTAACACGATTTTTTTCCCCTGGGTAATAAATGTTACCTTTTACGTGCTTATGCCTCAAAAGTTCAAAAAGGCTATAATTCCCCACAAACTTAGCTTTTGTGACCAGGACTTTACGTGAAGCATGTAAAAAGTAACACTGACTACCCAGGGACTAAAAAAATCATCACTTTTTCTTTGCACAGTGTTTATTAACGAATAAAAATTTGATCTTTTTCGACTTTTTTAATTTTTAAAATAAAGAATAAATAAATATCTTTTTCGCTCCAGCTGATTCACACTTCCCTCCTTGTGGTGGTTGGTCAGTGAGATTTGTTTATGCGGGTTAATTTGTGTGCATATGGACATAGTTACAGGTACCATAAGTTTATTAATGAGTAAATTTTATTCCACTTTCGCTCGCGGCAAATTTTAAAATCAAAATGGCGGAAAATATATTATCGTACTTAATTTATTGTTTAAAACGGGTGCCTTACATTTATTATTTGCCTCTTTCGGTAATGTCACGTAAATAGAAACATAAGGACAATACATTCAGTTTGTTTTAATCATTTTTTTAGGTGTGTAAGTCCAAGTGTGTGTGTGTAACACTGACTACCCAGGGACTAAAAAAATCATCACTTTTCCTTTGCACAGTGTTTATTAACGAATCAAAATTTGATCTTTTTAGACTTTTTTAATTTTTAAATGAAGATTAAATAAATTTCTTTCTTTTTTGCTCCAGCTTATTCACACTTCCCTCCTCCTTGCGGGGGTTGGTCAGTGAGATTTGTCGATTCGGGTTAATTTGTGTGAATTTGGACAGTTACAGGTAACATAAGTTTATTAATGAGTAACTTTTTATTTCACACTTTCGCTCGCGGTAAATTTAAAAATCAAAATGGCGGAAAATGTATTATCGTACTTAATTTATTATTTAAAACGGGTGCTTTCATTTTTTATTTGCCTCTTTCGGTAATGTCACGTAAATAGAAACATAAGGACAATACATTCAGTTTGTTTTAAGCATTTTTTTTAGGTGTGTAAGTCCAAGTGTGTGTGTAACACTGACTACCCAGGGACTAAAAAAATCATCACTTTTCCTTTGCACAGTGTTTATTAACGAATCAAAATTTGATCTTTTTCGACTTTTTAATTTTTTTTAATAAAGATTAAATAAATCTCTTTCTTTTTCGCTCCAGCTAATTCACACTTCCCTCCTCCTTGCGGTGGTTGGTCAGTGGGATTTGTTCATTCGGGTTAATTTGTGTGCATTTGGACAAAGTTACAGGTAACAGGTTTATTAATGAGTACATTTTTATTTGACACTTTCGCTCGCGATAAATGTAAAAAATCAAAATGGCGGAAAATGTATTATCGTACTTAATTTATTATTTAAAACGGGTGCCTTTCATTTATTATTTGCCTCTTTCGGTAATGTCACGTAAATATAAACATAAGGACAATACATTCAGTTTGTTTTAAGCATTTTTTTAGGTGTGTAAGTCCAAGTGTGTGTGTAACACTGACTACCCAGGGACTAAAAAAAATCACTTTTCCTTTGCACAGTGTTTATTAACAAATCAAAATTTGATTTTTTTCGACTTTTTCCATTTTTTTTATAAAGATTAAATAAATCTCTTTCTTTTTCGCTCCAGCTTATTCACACTACCCTGCTTGCGGGGGTTGGTCAGTGAGATTTGTTGGTTCGGGTTAATTTGTGTGCATTTGGACATAGTTATAAGTAACATAGGTTTATTAATATGAGTAACTTTTTATTTCACACTTTCGCTCGCGGCAAATTTTTCAATCAAAATGACGGAAAATGTATTATCTTAATTTATTATTTAAACCGGGTGCCTTTCATTTATTATTTGCCTCTTTCGTTAACGTCAAGTAAATAGAAACATAACGACAAAACATTCAGTTTGTTTTAATCATTTTTTTTAGGTGCGTAAGTCCAAGTGTGTGTGTAACACTTACTACCCAGGGACTAAAAAAAGCATCACTTTTATTTTGCACAGTGTTTATTAACGATACAAAATTTGATCTTTTTAGACTTTTTTCATTTTTAAAATAAATTATAAATAAATATTTATTTTTCGCTCCGGCTTTGATTGCTGCGCATCTGCTCATATTTTCAGGTATGATACTTTTTTTTCTTTTCATTTATTTCGTTTTCAAATTATTTCTTGGCAAAATTGAAAAACAACCTGCCGGAGAAACCCTCTACTTCATCTATTATCAACTTATCGTTTGATAAGTTCATAATATTTTTTTAGATATAGTACTGAGGTTATACTATTGTTATAATTAAAGATACATGAATGCTCCTCTGAAGAAAACTTGGAAATAAAGATCACAGGAGGAGAGAGATAGGCCAGGCCGATTACGCTAACAAGCTTGCTGAGTGGTGACGGGAGCGAGGTTTTTCTTCGTGGCAAAAATGCCGAAAAGTAAAAATTCAAGCCTCTCCAAGAAAAAAAAAACATCCGAAGAGACTGGCGCTGTACCACGTAAAACAAACAACGCAGGAGCAGCAACTTTCTCAAACAAACAACGAAGGTGTCTCAGTAGCACAGGCTGAGGAAACTGAAGAGCAGCGTGCACTAAAACAAACGACTGACTGCACAGCCACTGCAGCAACCCAAGCTGAAGTCAATCCTGAACATGGTACATCTCGACAAGCCAGAAACCGCACATGCACTGCAGTGGTACGGGTTGAAGAAAACCCTGAACATCGTGCATCTCGACAAGTCAGGGACCGCACAGTCACTGCAGCGGCACGGGTTGAAGAAAACCCTGAACATCGTGCATCTCGACAAGCCAGGGAGCGCACAGTTACTGCAGCGGCACGGGTTGAAGAAAACCCTGAACATTGTGCATCTCAACAAGCCAGGGAGTGCACAGTCACTGCAGCGGCACGGGTTGAAGAACACCCTGAACATCGTGCATCTCGACAAGTCAGGGACCGCACAGTCACTGCAGCGGCACGGGTTGAAGAAAACCCTGAACATCGTGCATCTCGACAAGTCAGGGAGCGCACAGTTACCGCAGCGGCACGGGTTGAAGAACACCCTGAACATCGTGCATCTCGACAAGTCAGGGACCGCACAGTCACTGCAGCGGCACGGGTTGAAGAACACCCTGAACATCGTGCATCTCGCCAAGCCAGGGAGCGCACAGTCACTGCAGAGGCACGGCTTGAAGAACACCCTGAACATCGTGCATCTCGACAAGTCAGGGACCGCACAGTGACTGCAGCAGCACGGGTTGAAGAACACCCTGAACATCGTGCATCTCGACAAGTCAGGGACCACACAGTCACTGCAGCGGCACGGATTGAGGAACCACAACATCATAAAATGGTGCACCAGAGGCAAGTCCGTGATGCGGCTGCATTGAGAACAAGAAGAAATAACCCGGACTGGAACAGAGCAGCTTTTATTTACCAACCAGATCTCGATTATCAATCCATGGTGATATTAGGCTGTATGTCATTTACTTGCGCAGAATGTGGTGCTAAAAAGTGGAAAGGAGAATCCAAGGGAATGGGCTGCAGTGATGGAAAAGTCAAACTTTGCCTTGTGCAGACGCCCCCCGAGCCACTCAAATCCTTGGTATCTGGTCATACCCCGGAGTCTAAACACTTTCTGACCAACATCAGGAAGTACAATTCCTGTTTTCAAATGACTTCTTTTGGTGCGACTAAGGAGATAGTGGAGCCAGGATTTATGCCCACATTCAAAGTTCAAGGCCAAGTCTATCATCGAATTGGATCCATTCAGCCATTGACTGGCGAAGAGCCAAAGTTTCTTCAGATATACTTCATGGGAGATGAAGGTCAGCAAGGCAACCAGCGATGCAGCAGTGTTCCTGGTGCCAGACTAGAAATTGTCATCTCCCTCCAAGGGATGCTCAACCAACACAATTTATTGGTTACAAGTTTCAAACATGCAGCACAACAAGTCACTTCCAATGTTAATTTTGGAGCTTTCGTGACTGCAGGAATTATTCTTTGGTTCTTTCGGTTAAGTCACGTCTAAAGATAAAATAATAAATTAAAATAATAGCATTACGACGTTTCGATTGCAACACAAGCAATCATCATCAGGCATAAAATAAATAGCAACAAAAATCTAACTAGAAAACTATAGACAGACATACAAGCAGTCAGACATCACAAGGACACAGAGAGAGGACACATATCGGCACAAAGAGAGGGGTCGTTTCTGTGACGGTCCCTTAAATATAGAGAGGGGGGACGGAGAGAGGGAGGGGGCAGAGAAAATTAGCATATCAATGAGTGGACGGCAACGTGCTGCTGCAAGTAAGATGACGACGTGGCACGGCACGCAAGCTTGAAAATTAGGAGAAAGGCACACTAAAATTAAATGACCTAGCAAAATATCGAAATGTGATGTAATGCAACACAGAGAGTTGGTCAACACACAATTAATGCATAGCCTGGTTGATTACGTATTTCAAAGATTGCTAAGTTAGAATTTAAGTGTGAAAATTCCAAAGAGAGGACACAGGCAGAGAGAACAAATAGCCAGAGAGAGAGAAAAAGAGATAAGCTTAAAACTTCCCCGTAGAAGTGGTTCAATCTTAATTTTGGAGCTTTCGTGACTGTCCTCTCTCTGTGTGTCCTTGTGATGTCTGTCTGCTTGTATGTCTGTCTATAGTTTTCTAGTTAGATTTTTGTTGCTATTTATTTTATGCCTGATGATGATTGCTTGTGTTGCAATCGAAACGTCGTAATGCTATTATTTTCATTTATTATTTTATCTTTAGACGTGACTTAACCGAAAGAACCAAATAATAATCACTTCCAATGATTATCAGGTTGTAATCAGTGCATCCAAGGTCCCAAGCGGGGAGCATGCACGGAGGTTCAATGCCCCAACTTGTGGTGAGGCTGCTGTTCTCATGGTGGGTGAAGAACATGGTAAGAGAGACATTGTGCTTCGATACCAAGACAACACCATCAAACGAATTCCGGAGACAAACAGAGCATATGATGCCCTACAATACCCCATTATACTGTGGCAAGGGCAAGATGGGTACCACGTCCAGATTCCTCAAATTATAAAAGCAACTGGACAAAGTCATCCTAAAAAAACTCTCCTCTAAGGACTTCTATTCCTTCATGATCATGGACAGGGAAGGCGGAAACCGCATATTGAGGTGCGCCAACCTCTTTCACCAGTATGTTGTTGACGAGTATGCCAAAATTGAGAGTGAGCGCCTTCTTTACATTCAACTCAATCAAAAACGCTTGTGTGTAGAACAGTAAGTTCATCTCAGGGACGCTATCAATGCCGAAGGAGATGCAAACGTTCAGAATGTGGGGAGATTAGTTATCTTGCCTTCATCCTTCACAGGTGGTCCAAGATACATGCACGAGAGGACTCAAGATGCCATGACCTATATCAGGCAATATGGCAGGCCCGATCTCTTTATCACCTTCACTTGCAATCCAAAATGGAAGGAGAGAGACATGACATCATTGCAAGGGTGTTTAAACTCAAAGTAGATGAACTCATGAGGCTCAAAATGGAAGGAGATCCAGGTTGAGCTTTATCAAAACCAAAAGCCAACAGAGAGACATGACATCATTGCAAGGGTGTTTAAACTCAAAGTAGATGAACTCATGAGGCTCATTACTACAAAGGAAGGCGGCGTCTTTGGGAAGGCAAGATGTAACTTGCACACAATTGACTGGCAAAAACGTGTTCTTCCTCATGCTCACATATTGCTATGGATGAGGGAAAATCATGCAAATGACATTGACTCATTCATCTGTGCTGAGCTACCTGACCCGAATCAAGACCCTGCCATATTTGATGTGATCTGCAAGCAAATGGTCCATGGCCCATGTGGGGAGTTCAATCCAAAATCGCCATGTATGCAAGACCGCAAGTGTACCAATAAGTATCCAAGAAACTTCTTGAAAGAAACTCAGGCAGGGCATGATGGCTATCCTCTATATCGTCGCAGAAATATAGAAGATGGTGGATTTGAAACAACGCTCAGACCTGGCACTAACTCTGAAATGAAGGTTGACAACCAGTGGATCGTTCCCTACTGCCCTCTTCTGTGCAAGATCTTTGAGGCCCACATTAATGTGGAATTCTGCAATTCTGTGAAAGCCATCAAATATGTTTGCAAATACATCAACAAAGGGTCTGACATGGCCGTGTTTGCCTTACAAAAAGAGGGGCAAAGTGTGTATGAAGTTCAGCTTTTTGTCAAAGGAAGATACATCGGCACCAAAGAGGCCATTTGGAGAATTCTTGGCTTCCCCATCCATGAGCGTTCCCCCACGGTCCATTTGGCAGTTCACCTCGAAAATGGTCAACGCATCTACTTCACCGAATGAAATGCCCAAGAACAGGCCCTGGCTCCACAATATACAACCCTGATGGCGTTTTTTTGTGCCAAAGTGACCCATTTGCTGCCAACCTGCTCTACCATAAAGTTCCCTCTTACTATACATGGACTGCTCAAAAGAAATGGAAGCGACGTGCTGGTGACGGTGAATCTGATGCCTTGCGAAGAGTCTACAAAGTTCATCCCAACAATCAGGAGTGCTACTTTCTGCGAATGCTTCTCCTTGTTGTGAAAGGGCCAAAATCTTTCCAAGACCTCAAAATAGTGGATGGAGTTGTTTGTGAAACATACAGGGAAGCTTGCAATCTTCGTGGAATTCTTGAGGATTATCAGCATCTTGATAAAGCTATGACAGAAGCTTCTGTTAGTCAGTCCCCTTCTCAACTCAGATTGCTCATCTGCATAATTCTTCAAGTTTGCAGCTCATCTAACCCCATGGGACTCTGGGAAAAATACAAAGAGGGCATGAGTGAGGACATCCTCCACAGAGCTCAACAAAAAAATCCCAACCTCGAGGTGAACTTTTCTGATGTCATCTTTAACCAGGCCCTCATCCTCCTTGAAGATAAACTTTGCTCCATTGGTGGAAAAGACCTCAACTCTTTCGGACTACCAACACCCTCCAGGGACAACCTGCATGCCCTTGCCCAAAAGATCGTACGTGAAATATCCTATGATGGTTTAGAGATTCTTAAATTTATTGAGGAGAATGAACCAAAGCTGATGGATGCACAAAGAGAAGCCTACAGGAAAATCTTGGAAGACATTGAGTAAAAAAACTGGAGGTATGTTTTTCCTTGATGCACCTGGCGGTACTGGGAAGACCTTTGTTCTCAACCTGCTTCTGGCTAAGGTTCGCCAGAGGCAGAAAATTGCTCTGGCTGTGGCATCATCAGGGATTGCATCGACTCTGCTTATTGGAGGAAGAACTGCCCATTCCACATTCAAGCTTCCATTAGATCTATCCCGACAAGAAAACCCCGTTTGCAATATTTCAAAGGGGACTGCCCTTGCATAAGTCCTGGTTAACTGTGAATTAATAGTGTGGGATGAATAGACCATGTCCCACAAGGGAGCATTTGAGACTGTCAACATAACTTTGCAGGACCTCCGCAACAATTCCAGGATTATGGGTGGTGTAACTTTTCTCATGGCTGGTGACTTCCGACAAACCTTACCTGTAGTACTTCGAGGGACCAAAGTCGATGAGTTAAATGCCTGCATCATGTCTTCATTCCTCTGGAGGCATGTATTGAAACTGCGGCCTATGGCAGCCCTGACGTCAGCGGGCCACGTGATATACCAGAGGGGGATCGAGGGGAAAGGTCACAGAAGGGGCACACCAAGAACCTGCTGGTGGGTTCGAGAAAGGGGGCGTAGCCGGGGGCAGAGCCACCATCATCATCGTCGTTATCGTCATCGTTATCATTGACATCGTCATTGACATCGTCGTCATCATCTCCTCTACCCCCCTCCGCCCCACAGCTCTTACCACCAACATCGCTCAAACCGAGCCGCGCCGTCCCTCTGCTACTTCACACGACTCTCATGGTGCCGTTTGTCACTTTTCATCACTCCCCAGAACCCCCCCACACCTGCACCCCCAGCCTCCCCCCCCCGCCCCAATCAGCGGCTGCTCTGAAAGCAAACACCGGGAGGGCGAGGCGCTGGTGCGTGGCGGGTTACCTCCACCAGCAGGCCGTCGCTCGCCAACTCCAGCTGCTGCCGTACGAACTCCTGCAGGGAGCCGTGCTGCTGCTGCACGAAGTACTTCTGCCAGATCTCCGCTGCGGCGTCCGACAGGCCGCTGTGCCGCAGCCTCACGACGGCGTCTGGCGCCGCGCACCTCAGCAGCGTCTCCTGGGCCTCCGCGAGCGGCCCTTCGAGGCCCTCTGGGATATCCGGCGCCATGCGGCTCGCGACCTGCAGGGCCACCGCGGCGCAGGCGTCCGAGTGGTAGCCGACGATGACGGCGGCGATTCGGGGCCCTCCCCCACCGCCGGCCCTCCCATCCTCCCCCTCCTCGTCGTCCGGCCACCGGCCCTCACTCGTCTCATCCCCGACCATCTCCGCGAAGCTCCAGAGCCAGCACCGGAGCGCCTCTGCCAGCCGGCGCTGCCCCTCACGCAGCACGACGCCCATGTCCAAGAAGTGCTTCTCCAGGCGGTTGACGAGCGGGACGGGGAAGTGGCGGTGGACAACGCGCGACTCCTCGATGATGACGAGGCGGAATCGCCGGTGCACGCGGCACTTGACGCGGTGCGTGCCCAGCCCCAGGTCTACATACCGCTGCCCACCCAGGTGAACGTAGTACTGGTTGAGTGCATCGTAGAGGCTCTCGTAGAGGCCCTGTAGGTTGAGCAGCACCACCATCCTGCCGGCCTCCATGCACACCTTGATGCGGTTGATGGTGCGGCACACCTGCGTGTACTCCTGGTCCCGGGGGAAGCTCGAGCCGAAGATGATCTCGGCACCATCCGCCAGGCCCAGGGAGTCGTCCTGCTGCAGGATGGAGAGCGCCGAGTAGTTCTGAGTGAGAAGGAGAAGGTACCGGCACTCGGTCTCGTCAGCGCCGGAGGCGATGTTCTCCCTGACGAGGCTCAGCGGATCATGGCAGCCCTGGTCCACCACGCCGAAGATCGCCAGCGGCTCGACGTCCGAACTGCCGCCGAAGTTTCTCAGGATGGCCCGCTGCAGCTCCGGCACCGTCGGCGCGGAACCGGACCCCTGGCAGGTGCCAAACAGCATCTTGACGAGGCTGTAGAAGTCCCGGAGGCCGAAGAAGCCCCTCTTCTGCCGCTCGCACACCCTCAGGTAGCCGCCGGCCAGCGTCGAGAAGAGGCCTTCGAGCACGGACAGGATGAGGTGATCCGACGAGCAGATCCCCCTCGCGGTCGCCACCAGCTCGGCCTTGTCCGGGCTCCCCCTGACAACGGAAATCCCGCGGTTCATCTTGGCCGGGTCCAGGGCCCAGTTCGAAATGCCCACGAAGCCCACCTTCTGGTGGGGCTTCGGGTCGTCGTCCACGGAGCCGTCCTCCAGCAGCGGGTGCAGCGCTTTGAGCGGCATCTTGGGCGAGTCCTCGGCCAGGCCCACCTCGTCGAGGACAACGACCGACACAAACTCCTCTAGGTTCTTGCCCTCCTGGAAGCGGGCACACTGCCTGAACGTGCCCACGATGCCCTCCGAGGTGGAGTGTGGGCTGCACTGGAAGGACACGGCGTGGATCTGCTTGAAGCGCCTGTAGAATTCCATGGGCGCGAAAGGCCCCTGCATGGCGTGCGACACCACCGCCTTGGCAAGCGACTTGGAGCTGCCTGGCTTGCCGACGAGGAACAGCGGGATCCTCAGCTCGGCACACACCACCATCATGAAGACGTTCTCCTGGAGTGCGGCGTTCCTGGCGATGGTCTCGCCCAGCTCCAGGTTCCCCAGAAACAGCTCCTGGCAGGCGGTGATCTCCGCGAGCACCCGGTCGGGGTTGTCAAACGGTGCCGGCAGCTCCTCGCAAACGCTCCTCCTGTAGCCCTCGCGATCCTGCATCGAGCAGTGGTAGCAGACGCCGACGGCCACGACGAGAGCCCTCGCGACGGCGTCCAGAGCGGCGCGGCAGCCTGGCAGGAGCACGCAACTCGCGAAGAGTGCCTCCCGCCGGGCATAGAGCCAGAGGAATACGGCGATGCACCGCTCGGCGTCGCGCAGACTCGCGAAGCCGCACTCGTCGCGCCGGCTCCGCACGTGGCGCTGTGAGGCGGCCAGTGCACGAGCGACTAGGGCCGCACCGCCCACGGGGATGCCGTGCGGTGCGAGGGCCCGCTCGACGATCTGGCCGATGTACCGCCCTTCGACGTCATCGCTCAGCCGCCCGAAGTCCCACACAAGCGGCATGAGCGAGGGCGGGAGAGGATGCACGCGGTACACCAGGTGGCGCAGAGGGATCCCGCCAAGCCTCTCCGCCGTTTGTGATGCCGCCATCCGGTATCCCAGCCCGGACGATTCCAGCTGCCGGATCTTGGCCTCTGAGTGCATCCGGTACGGGTTGCAGGCCGCGACTATCTTGAGGCCGCAGTTGGCGTCGAACGGCTCGCCGTCGACTGTGCCGTCGCACAGGGCCTCCTTGATGGCGTGGATCGCCTCCGTAGTGTTGGCCTCATCAAAGAACAACACCGTGTCCAGCCCAAACCTCACCTTGTTGAGCCGGGCCGCGAACTCCGCCTCCCGGATCTTGGCCTGGACGTCAGCGACGGTTGTGCCGCCGTGCACCTTTAGTAGCTTCATGTTGTCGGCCTGGAGGTGGCCCCTCTGCAGGCCGCACAGGTACTTGACGAGCCTCGTCTTGCCGCAGCCCGTCTCGCCCATGACGACGACGGGGATGCCGCAGCGGAGGCGCATGTGGATGGCGAGCATCTTCAGGACGTTGTCCATCGTCAGCTCATAGGTGGTGTCGGGGTCCGAGGGCTGCGCGATCCCCAGCACCGTGCAGAGCGTCTCGACTTTGGCGTTCCGCGGCAGCGTGTCGAAGTTCACATTGAAGTCGACGCGCTGCGCCCTGAGGCTCATGTAGAGTTGGATGCTGATGGCGTCTGGTTTGAGGACGTCCCTCGTGCGAGGGTCGACCGCGTCGACGCCCCTCCGCAGGTTCAACTGCATGTGGAACCCAAGGAACGTCAGAGAGTGGCGGTCCGCGTTGAAGAAGACATAGGGGTGTGGCCGGCTCTCCCACGCCTTGCGGATCTGGAAGGGCGCGAGGTCTCCCTCGCCCGCGCGCCGCCGGAGCGCCTGGGGGCTCTCGTCGGAGACATCGAGGGAGGGCGTCGCGAAGTCCCGCGCCATGAGGACCACGAACTCGACGACGAAGCGCCGGAACCCGGGCAGCACGTCGCCGACGTGCTCCCGGTCACAGAACGCCGACCGCTCGCAGTCGAGCAGCTGCACGTCGAGGAACCTCAGGAAGTTGCGAAGCTCTGCCCAGGAGGGGTCAGCAACCCCGCAGTACGCCAGCACGGTGCGCAGCCACAGCGCCGGAGTTCCCTCCGCCGGGCCCAGCTCGTAGCTGAAGCTGTCAAGGTCCTGCTGCAGGCGAAGTCTCTCCAGGTACTGGAAGGGTCGCTGGTACCGCTCGCTGACAAAGAGGAGGTGGTCCATGAGCTGTCCCCGTGCCTGTTCCTGGGCCTGTCCATCGGCCTGGGTTGACGCCTGCTGGTCGAGACACTCCCTCGGCGAGTGGCACCGCACTCCCGGGAACAGGTCCAGCAGACGCACACCGCGAGGAGCCTGACAAATGCAGACAGGCCCACTGATCATGGTGATGACGATAATGATTATTACGATGATGATTCATTCAATTAAAAGTAACTTCTTTCGTAGCTGTTTTATTTTTTGGATATTACATGGCTTCTCACCTAAGTGGGCTTACTATCATCACATGGAGATTTAGAGAAGATCAACATAATTTAAAACACGTGACCTTGTTGATTCTAAATGTGGAGGGGAAAAACTGGAGAACCCGGAAAAAAAATCCCCGCGACCACGGGGGAGAGAGAGAGAGAGAAACGCAAACTCCAAATATACAGCAGGCATCCGAGTCGGAATTGAACCCACGACCTCCAGTATACCAGGCGAGGTAGTTAACATCTCCTAGCCACCGTGATGATGATGAGAGAGACATGCAAACTCCAAATATACAGCAGGCGTCCAAGTCGGAAATGAACCCACGACCTCCTGCATACCAGACAAGTTAACATCACATGATGATGATCTAAGATAGGGTGGGGCAGAAGGGCGGCATAAGGGGAAATGGTATCACAAGTGGCCTGTGGATGAGAGAAAAGAACCCCCCACTTTGGAAATCTACTCCGGGCCTCCATGAACCACGGTGGTGAGATGTTAACTCGGTACTGCTGCGGAAAGTGCTGATAGTCCCTCTGCTGAAGATGCTAATTTTGCTGCTCATTTTGCACTATTTTGTCATTTATTGATTTCTCGGTATTGTTGCTCGTGTGACTGATGCCACTGCTACTGCAGATAGTGCCTCTGCTGATGATTTTGTATTATATTATATTATGTAAAAGTGTATTTATCGGTGCTGCTGCTTCGTGTGACTCATGCTGCTGCTACTACTGCTGATAGTGCCTCTGCTCATGCTGCAGATGATTGAATATAATAGTTTTTTAATGTATTTTTTTGTATGTATTTATCGGTGCTGCTACTGATGCCACTGCAAGTGCCTGACAGTGGCTCTGCTGACGACGCTGACGACGGTGACGATGGTGACACGTGGCTTTCTCACCCTGCATGAGTCCGAGCTGGCGCCACCCACCTCCCCCTCTCCCCCCTCCCCCTGCGTGATCTCGACGACGTAAAGGTGAGAGGCGCTGCAGCGCCACATGGCACCGCCAGCGCCACTCAGACACCGCAGCGCCAGCAGGCGGAAGAGAAAGGCGCTGAGACCCGAGCACACCTGTTTGGCATCAGGGGGGTGGGGGGGGCAGGCAAAGGAGGACCCCCAGATTTCACATTATTATATTATCAACTTAACACGTCCATAGTATTTCGCAACCACACGATCGACAGGAGGCACAAGAACAACGGGCTTACATAATGCGCATGCATAATGTACGTTGATTACCAAATAAATAACCCACCCGGCAATGGATATCCATAGTCAATATTCATTCATTAATCCCCCCCCCCCCACCATTGCTCAGGAAGTTCTCACGAGTGACGTCATCACATCTATGCCCATATTTAAGGAACGAAACAGGAGGATTTCTCTACAAATCTGTCTGTCCGCCTGATGAAGCTAGTTGTAATTACTGGTGAAACGTCGTACTCAGATTGTAAATGTTGTGGATTTTCTGTCCAACACACAACCGGTGTGGCTGTACTATTAACAAATTGGCACGTTCTGTTTACGTGACAAACCTTACTAATTGTCTGTGTCGGGTGGTGGCGGGTTTACCGACATTAATATTTTTACGCGATCTAACCCAAAACACCCGTATGATGGATGATATTGGTCAGGAAAGCCTGCTACGTGTTAAACCAATATTTTCAATACTAATGTTTTGTAGTTTGGTGTTAGATCGCGTGAATATCTACAACGTCTAACGACCGAGGCAACAGTCCGCTTACCTGACATCAGTGTACGTGTGGACGGACAGTCAAGAAGTCAAGCAAGGCCTAAGATTGATGCAGGGAGGCCTCAAAGACGATTGGTCAGGATGGGAGATTCAAAAGGATTGTAGGAGAGATTCAGACGGAAAAGGCAGGGAAATGAAGGGGTTGAATGGAAGGGGAGACGATTGACAACCTTTTGAGGAGGAGGAGAAGAGGGGGGAGGAGGGGGGGAGGTGGGATGAGGGAGGAGGATGAGGAAGGAGAAGGAGAGATGAGGGGGGAGGAGGGGGGAGAGGAGAGGAGGATGGAGGAGAAAGGGAGAAGGAGGAGGAGGAAAGAGGGAGGGAGAAGAGGGAGGAGGAATGAGGAGAGGGAAGGAGGAGGAGGGGGCAGGATGGCTGATGGAAATGGGGTGGGCGAAGCTTCCAGAAGGGGGGCTCTAGGGATATAAAAGGGGCTAAGCATGAGGGGAGGGGACGCTGGGAGAGAAGGCGAAGTTTCGTGCCTCAAGAGCCGAAGCCCCGGCCTAGGGCATAGCGTTGTGCCCGAATAAAGGCTCCGAGTAAATGATGAAACCGCGTGTGTCGGACGTCATTACGCGCGTGTTATCAAAATCGCCAGTCACTGCCACGGCATGTCCAATTCGTTAAGGGGTTTGCCGCGTCGGCATGTGCCGATTAGTCACGACTTGGGCACTAACCGGTGTGTTGTAAATGTTGAGGGTCAGTTCACACACTTTGCTGTGAACGCATTCCCCTGGGCCGAGGCACGGGTACGGCTCCTCCTCAGTGCCCACCCACAGGGTTAGGAGTTTCATATTCGTCCGTGTGGTGGTGCTGCTGCTGCTGCCTCCAGTGCTGGATCACTACAGGCAGCCACGTGCAGCAGCGTGGCCACCATCACAACGACCACCCCTACCATCACCACATCACCACTACATCACCACCACTACCACCACCATCACCACATCACTACCACCACTGCCATCGCCAACACCACCACCGTCGCCACCACCGTCACCACCACTACCACCACAACCACCACCGCGCGCCTGTGACGTCAGTCGGTACACGTCGCCGATGCGGCATCTCCGCTCGTGCACCCGCGCCGGGCACGTGCGTGACGTTTGACCCGGACCGCCTTACTGAGCCCGCATGGCTCACACGCGGCTCCTCGGGCCCCCCGGGGGTGCAGGGGGGGTGAGAGGGGTGGGGAAGCCCTCTGATGGGGCCAAGCACGTGACCGGTGAGCCTAGCGGCAGCTGCTCACGGCAGCGGTGACGTCGACGTGGACGAGGTGAGGCCTCTCCTGCCCCGGGGGCTCCTGCAGCTTCAGCAGGGAGGCCACCACGGCCGCCTCGTCCACCGCCTGGCCCATGAGCCGCACGGTGTGCAGCCGGCTCCGGCCGCCAAAGGTCGACCGCAGCACGTCGTGCATACGCTGCACATGCAGCGACTTTCCTACAAGCGCACACGGCGTCGGCGTCCATATCAGCAGCAGCAAAAGATGCATTGGCGTCATCAGCAACCATGTCACCCACCCACTGACAAGGGTTGCCACCTATCCAGATTTGGTCTGTGGATAAGTTGGCAACCTTGCCGTAAACCACCCCCCACCAACAGGCCCTACGCCAAACGCACCCACTCCAGGCCGCGTCGACCAGACGACCCGAGCCCTGAGCCGCTCGGCGAAGGCGTTCGCCGCCACCGGCGCCGCCCAGCCCCCGCGCTCCGCCTCCACCTGCAGGCGGCGCCACAGGCACCAGCGGAGTTGCTCGGCGGGCATCCGCGGTGCGGCGCTCGCTCGGAACTCGCCGAGGCACGACGCGGCGTAGCAGTGCTCTTCCCGTGCGTGGCAGAACACCACGAGCTGGTAGCGGCCGGCCGGCTGGCGCTCCACCAGCACCAGCTCCTCCATGCACACGCTCGCCTCGTAGCTCAGCCGGTCGGCGCACAGCAGCGAGTGGATCTTGACGTTGCCGTCGCCGGCGTCGCCGCTCAGCGCCCTCCTCATGAACAGCTCCACCTCCTCAACGGTGGTGTCGGGCGAGCACACCAGCACCTCGTCGGGCGCCGGCAGCGGCTCGTCCTCGTCGCTCAGGTAGAGGGACAGCGCCGACGTGAACTCCTCCTCCTCGTCCGCGCACACCACCAGATTGGGCTGACCCCGCGCCAGCCCATTGGTGAGCCGCCGGCGGACGGCCCGGCGGCCGGGGCTCGCCCGCGCCGCGGCGGACAGGCGCGCCAGCACGCGGGCCACGGCCTCTACGCCGGGGTCGCCGTCGGGGGGCACGGCACTGCCCGTGGCCATGAAGCTCCGCCACAGGCGCAGCAGCTGCCGGTCAAGGCGCGGGGATTCAGTGACATCAGCTCCCGGATTGTTCGGACCTGGGACGTCGTTGCCGTCATCGCCGCCGTCATATCGCTCATCGTCTGTCGTCATTGCCACCGGCGCCGCCGCTTCGTCCGACACGGCCTGCTGAACGTCCCGGGCGGTGCAGTCCTCCTTGACGAGCGACAGCATGGCGAGGGCGCTGGCGGCGCCGGGGCCCACGCCGCCCCGTGCCAGCTCGCCCACCTTGGAGCACAGGCACGCCACCTGCTGTGCCGTGTAGAGGTCGAGCTGTGGGTAGTGGCGTCGCAGCGCCTTCACGTGCGCCCGCCACTCATCCAGGCAGCGCTCCGATCCAGCACACAGCAGCGCCAGCTGCCGGGGTGCTCCTCCGTCCACCGCCAGGGCGCCAGCACCCGGCAGCCCGAATTCGACGGTGATGCGAGACGTCGCCGCACCGGCGCTGGCGACGCGCACCGTCCAGCGGCGGAAGAGCGGGTTGGCGCTGGCGCTCAGGGCCAGGTGAGTGTCGGCGAGCCTCAGGACACTCTCCAGCACCTTGTGGGTCAGGTGGAGGAAATGGGAGCTGTCATGCGAGGATTCCAGGTTCGGTCTCTTGAGACGCGAAGCTCTGGGGCCAAACTGCCGCTCAGGCCCTCCTACGAGTCAGAGCACTCCAGCCAGTCAGTCAGGGCCCTCCAGCCAGTCAGCACCCTCCAGCCAGTCTACGCCTTGTGAGCCACAGCACCCACCCATCTAGCCACACGCAACAAGCCAGCCAGCTACCCACGCACTGACCGACCCACACATCTACCCATCCATCCAGTCACACACACTCCCAGCCACCCACACATGCACCCACCCAGCCAGCACCCATTCACCCATACACGCACCTAGGGAAGGCCGGTTCAAATAATCATCACTGGTGTTGGCCGCGAGCGGGAATCAAACCCTCCTGTTGCAAGGTTCGTAATGCAGCGCCTTAACCACTAAACCACCCACAAACTCATGCATCCACCCACACACCCACCCACCTCGGTGAAGGTCTCCACCTCCTCGCTCCATTCCCGCGTGCCACATGTGAGCATCAGTTTGCTGTGCAGCTCCCGGAGCTCGTGGATCCGGAACGTGTGCAGGGCGCCGTCACCTTCGCCGCCACCGCCAGCCGCCGACGGGTCGGGCAGCGTCAGCAGCAGCACCGTCTCCAGCGAGGGCTGCCGGTCGGCGACCGAGCACGCGGGGGTCACCGAACGTCGCCACCGATCGTCATCGGTCACCGCCACGGCGTCCGCATTTGGTCGTGCGATCGCATGCACTGGTAAGGCCCACAGGGGCTACGCTGACGTCACTCGGTAACGAGCGGTCCGGTCGCCGGGCGGCACCAAATTTGCCGATTGTGAATAATTATGCCACCAGTTACTTTGCTGGGAGCGCGCATACCGTGAAAACAGGCCAGGACTTTCCTGCAGAAAGTTCCTTGAAACTCTCGGTAAGGTTCTCCTGGGTGAACAAGCGTAGAGATGATTAACCAATCCATTGAGCTATCACAGACTGTTCAGACAAACAGTTCCTCTACCCGAGCTATAAGTGTTCCGATTCGTGCATTGTCTTTGTTACTGTTCACCTTGATGCTATGTGTGGCACATTAGAAATGGACCACTCTTATAATAAGTCCTTATGTGCTGTGCAGTACATTAATGCACGTGTGTACACCAGCATGTGATGACTGAGTTTGGCTTGTGGGGGGCTGGCAGGGTTATTGATTAACCGGACGTGTATACCAGTCACGTGGTTAATGGCGACTCGGTGAAGATTGCTGTGTGATACACGTGTTGTTGCATCTTACATGTAAAGGACCCAAAGGTTGTTTTTGATCGTTATAAAAATGTTCTATACTTGTTCTCGACTTGTTCTCGACTTCAAGCTTGGCTTTGAATTGTTAGTTTGTGATATATTTAATTGGAGGTGTTTTAGCACTGTGCATTGTAAAGGATGATGCACTGTAGTTAATACTTTTAATTCTTAATCTTTAACCCTAATACTGTTTATTCTATAACCATGCCCATACACCCAGAGTATGACTACTTGCATTTCTATTGAGAATAGAACACATGTAAAGTAGTAAGTTGTACAATTGTGACAAATACAGTACGTATACTGTACACATTCAGTTCAGATAATGAGTGTAAGATACCGATATAAGTGGATGGTATAGATAGACATACAGCTTAGGATTAAAATAATATTCGAATAGTAAAGAGCAAATGTTATTGTCAAAGACAAAGATGAAATTATCAGTAGTAGAATTGGGTTTAAGAGAAAACTGTTATTGATTAACGCCACGTGTACCGTATTTTCCCGCATATAACCCGCGGGGTATACCACTTTTTACAAACAAAACAAGACCCTGCGGCATACATGGAGGTGTGGGCTATCCAAAAAATATTTTACACGTGTGACATGTCATAACTCGTTTAAAATGTTCATGGTAGGACTATCCACTATGCAACACTTACCTTTGAGTAAAGCACTGCTGAATAAACTACTCACACTAAAATTGCACATGCTATCACGTTTTAAATTATTCGAATTGTTTGTACAATTAAACGACAATGTTTGAAGTGGGCGCACTTTGCTTACAGTAATACTTCAAAGTGGCTGTAGGAGGGTGCGAAAGTTTCAGCTGAGGCTATGGATTGCACAATGGGAAGGGCCTTAACAAGCGTCTACCAGACGCGGAATCATAATTGCTGAGTCCTTTAGGCCACTGCTATTGGCTGCGCACTATACAGTCGCGACCGTGAGCTTTGTTTCAAACTTCCAATGGCTTTTCTGCCAGGAGGCAGTGGCGTTACCGTAGTGCCGTTATTGGCTGCGCAATGCGAAGTCTACCATTGCTAAAACTGTGCAGGGGCAACTACCGGTCCAGTAGCTGTAATATGATGAGGTGCAATGCTGGTAAGCCTAACAGTATGCTTACTTACCTATCTACCAGTTATGTGTTACTTATTTATTGGATATTTACTTTTGTTACTTATTTACTGTTTTAAGTTCACTCGTTTCCGGTTAGTTTTTTTCTTTGCGCACGTTATGATTTTAATATTAACAATTGATAGTGGAATGTATTGCAAATGTAAACTTTGTATTAATATGATGGAATTACGCTGCGGTAACGACGTTAAAGATATGAATGGATGCGGGGTATATGGAGGTGCGGGCTATCTGAAATTTGTTTTACACAAAACGCTATTTTTGCGTTTGCGGGCTATATGCGGGAAAATACGGTACACCAGTCACGTGGTTAATGGCGACTCGGTGTGTGCCACATGTGCTGTTGCATTTAACAGATTAACCACAATAAATGTGTTTGCCCTCGATTTGGAGCACCTGCCCACGTCCTTCATTGCGAGTGTGAAAGAAACGCATCTCTGCTCGTCTCTCTCTGCACCTCTCTTTCTCTCTCTGCGTGTCTCTCGTGGGGCCAATGCTCAAATACCTCTTAAAAGGTTTCTATTTGGTGTTTGAACATCTCAACTCCTGTTTGATTGCCAGAAAAGTTAAACCTATTCTTATTTTTTCATACTTTGATACTGGCAAACAGGTCCCATGATATAGCTGCTCACTTCGAGCTATAAATGCTCTGATAGTGCATTGTCCTTGTACCGTTCGTCTTTTGGCGGTCTCTGGTCTGACACTGGTGAGACTAGACCCTAAAGAAGGCTGTCTCTGATGTAGACCAATCAATTCCAAAGACAATGCTATATATCACCAGATTATGTTTTGTTTGCACGTTTTGCCACAAATACTCTGTGTAGTTAATGCAGTGCTTGACGCCTTGGAAAAGGTGGTGACTGAACATCTGAACACGCCACCTGTTTTATAGCCAGAAAGGGTACAAACCTGTTCTTATTTTTCATCATTTAGAGAACGGCTCGTTGGCAAGGGCGTCCTTGAGTCTTACGACTCGCGCACAGAAAACACAAAGATCCCCCGAATAGCTCTAACAGACATTGTGGCAAGTGCCGCGAGCGAGCAGGCCGGCACTGCGGCACACGAGGGGGTGAGTGGCCAACACCAAGTCCGCCTGGTCGCCTTTGTCTCCCCCCGACCACTGCTGTCGTTGTTGTTCGCTGGGTTTATATGTCTCTGTGTGAGTCTGCGGGTCTCTGTGTGAATCTACAGGTCTCTGTGCGAGTCTACGGGTCTCTGTGTGAGTCTACGGGTCTCTGTGCGAGTCTACAAATCTGTTTGAGTCTAAGGGTCGTTGCTGATCAAACTGGGACCATGACCTCGAGCCGCTCACCTTGTCGCCACTGCCCACGATGGCGCCCACGTGGTAGACTCCGGTGTGGTTGATGACGGTGGCCATGGACAGAGTGGACATTTCCACGGAGCCGTGCCACACCGCCTGTAACCACGGCAGGTGCTGCACGGAGCACCTCTGCATGCGACGGGACGGGGCAGAGGAAATCGACGTCATCATCGTTGGCCACGCCAAGCTGTCGCAGCCTCTAACGCGATCCCACGGGTTGTTTTATTTTTCATTATTTTGATTATAGACATCAGAGAGAGAGGGAGGACGACTCAGAGAGCGAGAGAGGACGACTCAGAGAGAGAGGACGACTCAGAGAGAGAGAGGGGACGACTCACGAGGCGCCAGGAGGAGGAACCACAGACAAGCAAGGAAGGCAGCAGCAGCAGCCACGCGGTGGTGAGGAGCCGGTGATACCCACCATCGCCCAAGCTCTGCGGTCCTCTAGACATTACGGTGTTATCAGCCAATTAACAAGCTTAACGTCGTGTGAGGGGAAACTGAAGCTCCTGGAGAAAACCAGCAGGTGGTAGAGGAGCAACACTCGATCCCCGCACAGACAGGGACAGATTGACGTCCGCTTTAATATTCCGTCTTCTCCTGGCGCAGCCAGGGTACGGGCTCCTCCCATCCGTGTGTGATCCACCAACCCTCGCTGCTGCTACCGCGCTGGATCACCACAGGCAGTCACGTGCAGCAGCGTGGCTACCACCAGGGCCGTCCGTAGTGGGGGGTGGGGTGACACCACGGGACCCTGGGCAGTCGCCCTAGATTCCCCGTTACCCCTCTGGCCGCCACCGCTGCCGCCGGTCGGCTACCGACGTGACGAGACGGAGTGATGATCCTTTACGGATCTCACGCCGCTGAGCAGCGTGACTCCGTGAGGGGGTGCCGGGCGGGGGTAGAGGGCCGCCGTACCAGCTTGAGGGTGAGGTTGGCGTCGCTGTCCAGGGAGCGCCACACGCTGCGGGCGGCGTCGGCGAGCTCCGGGAAGCCGGCGCCGGCTGCGAGGTCGTAGAGCAGCGGCGAGTAGCCCTGCACCGCGTCGTGGAAGAACGCCACGCGGTCCACCTCGAGGTCGCTCTCGCCGGCCGTGATTGACGCCAGGTCCACGAACACCTTCAGCTCGGTCAGATCTGCACAAAGGGGCCATCCATAAATTACGTCATGCTATTTTGGACCATTTTAACCCCCCCCCCTTGTGTCACACGGCGTCACAAAAAGTCAGACCCCCCCTCAAATATGACGTCACAAAGCTCTGCCCCCCCCCCCTGAAAAATAATAAAACATGCTTCAAATCGCTTTAAACTATTGTCAATGTAGTGCGTATTTAATGTGGCGCTGCACTATGATGTTGTAGGAGAAAATATTTATTAAAAATTATTTTTAATGAAGTATAACGTGTTGTCTATATTTATTTAAAGTTGCACATTTTGATGTGACGTCACATTTCTCAAATCCCCCCCCCCTCTTTACACATCGTCACAAGGTGCGTGACGTCATTTATGGACGGCCCCAAAGACAAAGGTTCCCCCTCCCCCCGTAGTAGCCTTAACAGGCTGTCGGGGCAAGTGCTGTTAGTGGGTGCCTACGATGGCCGACATGGTGATGCGAGGGGGGTGGGTGGCGAGGGCCACATCCCGGTCGCCTTTGTCTCCCCGAGCGGCGACGTTTACACACCCCTGCCGGGTTACTCACTCGAGGCCAAGACGACCTCAGGGAGGCCCAGGGCCCGGTTCGGATGGTCATCACTCGCGTTGGCTGATGGATGACATTGGTCGCGAAAGCCTACTGCGTGTTAAACCAAAATCAATCAGGTGAGAGATCCATCACCAGTGAACAATGGGCCTACAGATCTCTTCACAAGACCAGCCAACGCCAACAGCGTAGAGGGAGCGAGGTAGGGTCTGGCTGCAAAAACGAAAGGCTGCCGGCAGATGATAATGATGATGATGGTGTCATCATTATCATCTGCCGTGATCGACGGGAGCCCCGGGAAGGAATGAGGTCAAAAACGTGGGCGAGAACCGCCGACGCCGCCACAGCCTACGAGTGTGCAAGGCGATTAAATAGGAATGTTTTGTCGTTAAACCCGCCAGCACCCGACACAGCCGACTAGCGAGGTTCCGTCACGTTAACAGGACGTGCCTATTCATTACAAGTACAAGCACACACCAATTGTGTGTTGGGTGTTGGCGGGTTGATCACATTTATAGTTACGTGATCTAACCCAAAAAAACACCTCTATTTTGGATATTGAAAGCCTACTGCGTGTTAAATTGAGAAAATGAATGTCAATACCGGTCTTTCCCCAGAGACATCTTGCAGTTCAACCAGCTGCCTACTGCCAACCACCGAATGGACACCTGTGAATTAGAGCTTCAGAGCTCATCGGATTCATCCAGTATACAGATTCTGATTCATTGGTTCAAGCGGAAGCCTCTGACCCTGCGGACGAGACACTGAAAGTGGAAACCGGCCTTTGCCTAAGAAAAAAAACAACACCTGGCGGCTCGCCAGGTGTTGATTCAAGCAGAAGCCTGACCACGCTGGTGCAACAGCGACTGTACTCTACTTCTGTGCTCCCACTGACTACGTGAGGTTCGGGGCCTTGTGGATGAACCCACTTTTCAAGGTGCTCTTGATCCAGACCAGCAGCTGCTTGGACTGTGACAGCTGCTCCAGGCACTCCAGCCTGGCAGGCGTGACCTCCATCAGGGTGTCCATGGCCGAGACCAGCTTGGAGGTGATGTGCTTGATCTTCTTGCTGTGAAATTCCTCGTGCTGACGACAAGAGACGACGCAGGTACCGTTTAGACGCCGATTGTAAACAAACAAAAAAATGTTAAAAAGGGGCATCCCTGAGAGAGGGGGAGCGCGACAGAGTCCCCCCCTCTAGCGGGTATTCGGGCCTATTCTTTCAGGCTGGCCAGACGTCTTGGAAGAGGTGGGAGTTACCCACACGTTATCCTTTCAGGGCGTGGGGGCAAAGGACCGTCTAAGCTGTATAACTCTTTTCTCAGAAGCGACCTATCACAAATGATGTGTCAACGAAGTGGCTAATCATCATCATATTCTAAACGTGTGACATTGATTCTAAATGTGGAGGGAAACACGGGAGGGACCCGGTGAAGAATTTCACACAATCACGGAGAGAGAGACACCGCAAACTCCAAATATACAGCAGCAGGCATCAGGGTCGGGATTGAACCCACGGCCTCCTGCATACCAGGCGAGGTAGTTAACATCTCCTAGCTGCTGATACTGTGGCTTCCTGCCCAAGATGAGCGTTGAGGCATTGGTGCTCATCTCCGGCAGGGGAAATTCCACATTTTTATGGCGAGGGGAAAGTGTATCCACAGGACAATCAATGTTGACTTCCCCCACGAAGTGGTACATATTTTATCGACCTCACCCCCACCCCGGAGAGATGATAGGCCACGTCAACCCTCAGCCAGGATTTGACCTCGTGACCTCCCGACTGAGGCTTGGGCCTTCATTGGATCCAGAGCTGCCAAGGGCTGGGCTCCCTTACCCCCCCCCCCTCCGTAACAAAGACAAAGATCCCCCATATAGCCTTAACAAACTGTTGGAGGCAAGTGCTGTGACCGAGAATACAACGCCACGGTGGATAGGAGATCTCGACCCTGATGCCTGCTGCTGTATATTTGGAGTTTGCGGTGTCTCTCTATCATCATCATCGCACTGGCGAGAGGTTAACTACTTCACCTGGTATACACGAGGTCGTGGGTTCGATCCCGACCCTGCCGCTACCGCCTGATGTATATTTGGAGTCTGCGTGTCTCTCTCCGTGATTGCGTGATTCCCCCCCCCCCCCCACATTTAGAATCAACATCACGTATGTAGAATATCTGACTACTGCTATACATTTGCACGTGATAAGCCACTCCCCTGACATGTAATTTGTGATAGGTCGCTTCTGAAAGAGCTATACAGCTCAGTGGGCCTTATCTGATCAAATAAAAACAAATAGCAACAGTAGTAGCACTAGAGCAGCACCTATGAAGGACTGCACGGCGAATGAGTGGGTGGGTGCCCAGCACCACGCGAGACGCCTTTGTCTACCCAAGTGGCGATGTTTGCACACTGCACTCGGTACTCTTGTGAGCCCGTGTCAACATAGGGAAATGCCCCAGGACCGGTTCAAAAATCCCCCACCGGTGTTTACCGTGAGCTCAAGCAGGGCGTCGAAGTCTCCGGTCAGTCCCAGCACATCCCTTACCGCCAGCACGGCCCTCGCCACGCCCACCTCTGGCCCCATCTCTTGGTACCGCGCGATCTGCCAGGCCCTCTGAGCGACCCACCCGGCGTCCGGCGAGCCTCCCAGGCCGGCGGCCAACGCCGCCAGCTCGGGCCCCACATCGGCGGGGCGGCCCTCGAGCGCGGCGAAGAGGCGGCGGACGTCGTGGAGGCGAGCTGCGCCGTTGCGCAGCTCGGCGATCAGTGACCAGGCGGCGCGCAGCGATGGCTGCCACACCAGGAGCCGCACGCAGTCGAGAGACGTGAGCGCCGGCGAGCCGGCCGCTGCCGCTGCCGCAGCCTCGTACGCCAGCCGGCAGGCGCCGCACCAGCAGGCGGCCGCCACCCCCGCCCGGTGGAGGACCTGGTGGCGGGCGGCCAGCGCCGCCTCCTTCCACAGCTCCAGGAAGGCCGCGCTGCGTGAGAGGAGCAAGCAGCCGCGGGCGAACTGGCGCAGCTCAGAACTTATGCCGAAGTGGGTGACCACGATGGCGCCGCCGGAGCCGCTGCCCATCCACCAGGCCAGGTCGTGAAGGGGGCACGGCGCGAGGCTGCGCCCGCACTGACTCTCCAGTGCCGACACGTCCACTGCGGGTGTGGGGCCGAGGCGGGGGGGGGGGGGCGGGGTCGACAACAATGCTCCCCCACTTTTCCACGACGTGACGGCGAGTCTCTGGAAACCTCCTCCAACCATCCTTGTCCTGCCTCCAGCTCTTAGGGCACTAAAAATCTCGCTCAGTCCGAGGAGCGTGCGGCACTCGTGGCTCGCACGACGCCAAAAAAGCTCGGCATTTTGGGCCTCTGCTCAGCAACAGAGATTATTTTTTGGAAGCTCACTGTCTCCTTCGCCTGAACCTCCAATGCATGTAACCCGAGATGGCATTCGAGACCCCAGTTTAATCACAACCGGTCTGTGTGAGTCTGTGGGTCTCTATGAGAGCCTATGGACATCTGTGTGGGTCTATGCATTTCAATGCAAGTCTGTAGGTCCCTATGTGGGTCTACAGATCTATATGTGAGTCTATTGATCTCTATACAAGCCTACGGCCCTCACTATGTGAGTCTATGGCTTTTTCTTTCTAAGTCGATGGCTCTCTCTATGTGAGTCTCTGTGTCTCTATGCGGACCTACGGCTCGCTCTATCTGAGTCTATGGCTATATATGTGAGTCTACGGCTCTCTCTATGCAAGTCTCCGGCTCTCTCTTTGTAAGTCTATGGCTCTCTCTATGTAATTATACGGCTCTTTCTACGTAAGTCTACGGGTCTCTGAGCGAGCCTACGGCTCTCTATATGTAACTCTACGGCTCTCTCTATGCAGCTCGATGGCTCTCTCTGTGTAACTCTACGGTTCTGTCTGAAGCCATTGACTTGGTGCACTTCGACGTCCCATGGTGTAACCACGGCCGGGAGTCTCCGACCTCTGACCCAACGTGGCCACAATCTAACCCAGAGGGTCCCTCACCTTGGACGATGTCCTCAATCGCGTGGCACATGCGCACCATAGCCTCGACATTCCGGACCTCCTCGTGCACCGCTGTCACCTCCTCCTGCCTCCGCGTCAGCATGAGCTCCATCTCTCGCCTGTCCGGACCTGCAGCGTCACCTTGTTTAGCCACGGGGGTGGTGGTGGGGGTGGAGGGTGGTGGCTGTGATGGCGGTGGTGGTGGTGGAGTTGGTGGTGGCGGTGGCAGTGGAGGTGGTGGTGGCAGTGGCGATGGCGGGCACGGTAATACACGTGGCTGCCTGTAGTGATCTAAAACTATGAAGGCAGCAGCAGCGAGGGTTGGTGGAACACACACGGATGGAGTGAAACTCCCTTTCCTAACCCTGTGGGTTTGTGCCGAAGAGAAGCCATACCCTGGGTCTCCCAGGAGAAGGCGGCACATCAAATTGCGGACTAGTCTTAATCTGGCGCCATGGTAGCGAGATGTTAACTACCTTGCCTGGTATGCAGGAGGCCCTGGGTTCAATCCCAACCCCGATGATGCCTTTATATTGTGCGTATTTTTCTCAGGGTACTCCGTTTTTTTCCCTTCATATTTAGAGACGTGTGTTGAGAGTACTTGACTGCTGTAAACTCCCACTTGAGGAGCCACTCCGTTGAGCTACCATTCGTGACGGCCAGGTCCAGGGGGGGGGGGGAAATTCCCGCGCCGGTGTACCGCGCTTGGCGCGGGGCGTGGTCATCTCACCGTGACCCTGCAGTACGCTGTAGATGGCGTGGAAGCTGAGCGCGCTGTCCAGCACCAGCTGGAGGATGCCCAGGGAGACGGTGCCATCCAGGATCTTGGTGACCAGCTGCTGAAACGCCTTGAGGGCAGTCTGCATCAGCATTGTCGCCTCTCTCGTCAGACTGTCCGTCGGACGGCGCTTGGTGCCTGCGGGGATTGTGTCATCATCGTTGTCGTCATCGTAATCATTGTTGTCATCATCATTACCATCGTCATTATCGTCGTCGTCATTGTCGTCATCGTCGTCGTCATCGTCGTCATCATGATCATCATCGTCGTCAGCTCTCCCCCAATTTTCACGTCAAAAATCCCAACTCACGATGCTTTAAGTCGCCCCCCCTATTAGGGGGGGGTTGCCATGGGGGGAGTCCCTTCATTCCACGCGTGACCCCCCGCCCCCCCCGCGCCCCCCCCCCCCTGCCCAGAGCAGTACGGTGGACAACTCAACCGTGCAGTCCGAGCAAGCGTGCCGAAAGCCTCCAGCCAAGCAGGTGCAGGACGACTTCCTCGTGCTCCGTGGTCGCTTGACCATCCCTCCTCGGCCAGGCCTCCACCAGGATGCGCGACAGCACCTCGCTGCGTTTCTGAAGCTCCTTCTCCGCCAGCTCCTCCTCGTTCTAGGGGAGAAAGAAAAAAAGCCGCACGGAGAGAGGCATTCCTTTATCTAGTAATCGAGGTTGCCGCTGTGTTATCCTATCCAGGCGGATTGAACATGAAGCGGGTTTCTATCTACGTGTCTTTGTCTCCATCTCCGTGTCTCTGCGTGACTTCCTCTATGTTTCTCTCTCTCTACCTTTCGGGCTGTCTGCATCTATCTGCATAATAAATTTTGACTTCAAACTTTCGTGATTGCAGGAATTCATATTCTTGGTTCTTTCGGTAAAGTCAGATAAAGAGAATTTTTTAAATAATAATTGAAAGCTTTTATATGTAGTGCTGAACTTCACGCGACAGCTTCTTACTTTTCCTTCGTCAGTTTATTTCACCAACATCATTTAACATTGCCCCACATGCTCTCCGCTCGCTCGACACGTTCCGCCTGCCTCGCTCGCTCCGCGTCTCCGTCGACTCTCCTCTCCACTTCCCCCGTCACAGTTCAGCCGCTCTCCCGCGGCTCTCCATCACACTCCAGCCGCTTCTCTATCGGCTTCTCCATCACACTCCAGCCGCTTTCTGCTGGCTTCGCCGTCACACTCTAGCCACTTTCTGCTGGCTTCGCCATCACACTCTAGCCGCTTTCTGCTGGCTTCGCCGTCACACTCTACGCTACTCTCCGCGTCGCTCACTCCGCTGTTACCTTTTAGTTCTCCACTGCTACCCTATACTTCTCCACTGCTACCCTATACTTCTCCACTGCCACCCTATACTTCTTTACTGCTACCCTACACTTCTCCACAGCTATCCTATACTTCTCCACTGCTACCCTATACTTCTCCACTGCTTCAGCTCCAACCGTCTTCTTCTCTCCCCAGGCGCGAACTCCCGTCAGCTCCAACTCCCCTGCATTTATGCCCTACCCAATTAACTTCCAATTGATTAATCGGCGTCCCTCCAACACCCCTCGCTCTTAGCCCCCCTCCGCCATCTGTTGTTTTTCCAGACAGCGTGGCGCCAGACCCCGACAACAACACTCACCAACCAATCACCATCTTGCGTCCTTAATTATATCCTCAACCCGTCTCTGGCCTACCCTTCCGAGCCTTGACAACAACACCTGTCCTCACATGCCCCCACTGTACTGTGCTCGCATGTGCGTGCAATCTCTCGCGCGTGGCGCATATTTAAACCACTACATATATATAAATGTCAAAATTTGTGGGTTTGTGTGTGGGTTCGTGTGTGTTCGCGAGCTTGCGAAGGATTTGGCTCTCCAACGGTGGGGTTTACGTAAAATAAAAATAGCCAGGGACCACGCCGTGAGCCCCGCCATGAGCATGCGCTATTCCTTTTTCACATCCGTCAACTTTAAATTAGTTTCATTAGCCATTTAGTGCGATTTCTGCGTGCTTTCTTATTATTTATTTATTCCGCGTGCACGACCATACCAACTCACACGCCTTTTTTGGGGAGGCCGGCCCATGCAAGTCGCACGCCTTTGGTGGGAGTGATGGGGACATTTTCTTTCATGCTATAAATGCTATTAAAATAGATTACTGCTCAGGTAAATCTTCACTGTGTGATGTCCCCCTCTCCCCGATGCGTGCAGTTAGTACTATACAGTCGGTAGATGCTACCACTATAGGCCGTAGATATTACTGCAGAGCAGCCGGGGAATTCGTGGCTGGGTGGGGGGGGGGGTAGCAGCCCACCCCCAACCTGCCAAGGTGCCACCTCGGCCGGCTGTACAATCTAGGCGAGGCTGGAGGCTCTGCACGGGACTAGGCCTCACCACGCCACTCTGTCAGGTAAGTACCTTGTGCTATAGAGTCCATAAATACTGCTAAACAGTCAGCATGTACTACTGTATACATAGCAGGTACCACCACAGTCGGTATGCACTGCTGTAATCATAGCAGGTACCACCGCAGTCAGTACACACTGCTGTTACATTTTTTAGAGTGGGTTTGAAATATTTTTTGGACCCGGGCAACGCCGGGAACTTCCCGCTAGTTAAAAATAAAAGCAAAAAACCACGACGTGATCGCAACACAAGCGGTTTTCATCAGGTGAAGAGAAAAGGGGGGGGGGGGGGGGCAAGCCTCCAAATGCAACTGCTTATAAGGACTTTCAAAGTGAGCAAAGCTGTGCAGCATAAACAGCATGGGCGGGGCAGCCAGCACCAATGTAGGAACAAAGCACCAGAAGTACAAGTAAAGCGAGTGTGTTTGACAATGGGGGGAGGAAGAGGGTAGAGATAGGAAGGAGAGAGGGGAGTAGAGATGGGGGCGGGGGGGGCATTGCACCTCGCTACACCCATCCACACTGCTGACGGTAGAGGTTGACAAGAAAACACAAGTCAAGTCATGACTCAAAGTGGTTGATGACATCTTTCCAATGATTGCCGAGTTTAAAACCTTCGTCGTGGTTGAAATTGTGTCTGTGTCTGCATATATGGATAGATTCGTGAACTAATCTTTGTTGATAGCCAGTGGGCTTGCAAAGTACCATCGTCTTGGAGAAATCAATTTCACGTGAGCCAGCCGCATTAAAGTAATGATCAGCCACGGCAGAAGTGTTGGCCCTACCGTGTTTTAGATCTGCCTTATGTTCACGAACATGGTCTGAGACATGTTGTTTAGGTTCTCCAATGTAACTGCTGCCGCAGATACAGCTTAGTTTGTAGGTGCCGGGATATTGCATGTCAGGAATATTTTCCTTCACAGATGGGATCAGATCACGAATTTTATGCACTGTGTTAAATCGGACCTGTCTCTTGTGTTTGTTCAAGGTTTTGGAAATCTTTTTGGTTATCCCTGCTATGTAAGGCAAGGTGATGATTTGATTTGATCTTCAGATGGCTCCTTCCTCGCGGTTGGGGTGATGGCTTTGCGGATTGTGTAGTCAGAATATCCATTCGCCTTGAGAGCCTGGTTTACGTGTTTGAGTTCACTGGTTAGGTGTTCATGGTCGGAAATACATTGAGCTCTATGGTGTAGCGTTTTGATGAGGGATTTCTTCTGGGATAGATGGTGGTGGGAATCAGGTTTTAGGTAGGCATCAGTATGGGTTACTTTCCTGTAGACAGAATGGCTCATTGAGCTATCTGGTCTCTTTTTGATCAAGACATTCAAGAAAGGTAGCATGCCATCCTTTTGTACCTCCATGGTGAATTTAATTGCTGGGTGTATGGAATTGACGTGGTTGAGAAATTGTTTCAGAGCCGGTCGGCCATGTGGCCAGATGACAAACGTGTCATCCACGTACCTCTTCCACAAGGACGGGCGTAGAGTGGATGCCTCGATGGCGTCCGTCTTAAATTTTTCCATGAAAATGTTGGCCACAACGGGAGATAAGGGAGAACCCATTTGGGTGCCTTAAGTTTGTTTGTAGAATGTTCCACCCCAGGTGAAGAATGTATTGGTGAGGCAGTGTCTCTCCAGGGCTGGTACATCAGCATTCTATCCTTGTTGAACCAAATCTTCAATCATTACAATGGTTTTGGGCACAGGAACTTTGGTGAACAAAGAAACTACATCAAAACTAACGAGCAAATCACCTGGGGACAGTGATATGTCTTTAATTGACGATACCAGGTGAGGTCCTGACCCAAAGTGGTTGATAACATCTATCTGCATCATCTCTCTGTGCATCTGCACGTCTGTGGTGCTGTGTAGCTCGTCTGCGCCTGCCTCCTCGTTTGCCCAATCATCTGGCATTGATGACCTAGAGGAAGTGGAGACTGAGCCCCCCCCCCCGCCTCCTCCTTCGAATGAGCCCTTCCCTCATCATCTGATTGTCATCATCATCAACATAGTGGACTTTTCCCCTCAATATTACAGATATGTAATGCGAGCGTAAACGGCCTCGCGGATATGACGTAACAGGTGGGAGGAGTTGGGTCACGTGGGGAGAGGGAGTGCTTTTAAGGGCAGGAACCGGAAGAGCGGGGGGAGAGTGTGGGAATAAAGACAGGAGGAGGCCACGCAGGGCAGGAGGTGGAAAGTGGCGTGATCGCCACAGGTCGGGACTCGGCACCGTTGGCCAGCGGTGTCCGGGCACGGAGGAAACCAGGAGAGCAGCAGCGGGGCTGCATAGAGAGCAGCCGTGGGGCTGCAGGTCGGAGGCAGAGAGGCTGAGTGAAAAGCCAGCAGCGGGGCTGCATCGGGAGCCAGCAGCAAGTCTGCGGGAGCGACGGCAGCAGTGGGGCTGCCGAGCGGGAGACGGAGGAGACTGAGCGAGACGCCGTGCGGGCAAAGTTGTACGAACCACAATAAAGGACAACGGAGACAGACCCAGTGAAAGAGTCCTTTATTACAGATATGTAACGTTCATTTAATGTGTATTTAGGTGTTATTATGTTATCGTGCAATGTACTGTATGTTTATTCTATATTTAGGGAACAAACGGGTAACTTGGTGAAGCTATGGTAAGTGTGACCTGGCCGTGGTTCCCCTAACCCCGTAATCCCCACAGCCCCCCTGTTCCTTACCAAGCGCGGATTTGCCTATCGCGGCCGTTTTCAGGAACCTAACCCCCATACGTTGGCGAGGGATTGCTCTATGCAGCTGCTGCTTCAAATTTCCACGGGATAAGCCCACTGCATTGAACTATAAATTGTAGCCAAGGTGGCTTCTGAACAAGAGCTATTTAGTAGCCGTGGGCCTTACCTGCTAAAATGAAAATAGTCAAAAAGTTTAGTTTTATATCTCCGTGTGTGTCTCTCTCTGTATCTCTGTATATCTCTCTATCTCTACGTCTCTCTGTCTCCATACCTCTACGTGTCTGTCTCCATGTCTGTATGCGTCTGTCTCCGCGTCTCTCTGCATCTTGTCTCACTGCATCATCTCTATGCATCTGCATCTCTGCCGTTGTGTGAGACAAAGGCTGCCGTCCATGGTGCTGGCCACCCACCCCCGTCGTGTGCCACCGTGGCGGCCTTCACAGGCGCAGCTACTTGCGAACAGCGCTTGACCCCCCCCCCAACCGTCTGCTCACGCTGTACGACGATCATCTTTGTCTAATCTCTGTGCATCCCTCTGTCCAAATGTCCCCAATGCCCCGTCTCGCACCTGGCAGATGGACCACACGGCGTCCAGAGCGGCACTCTCCAGGCAGTCGTAGAGCACCGGGTGGAGTGTCGCGCCCTTCCGCCCTGCGCGGAGGAACACGTCGAGCTGCCGCTGTGGCTCCTCCTTGCGTGCGCACACACACAACAAAAAGAGAAAGATCCCCCCGTGTAGATTGTAACAGACTGTAGGGGGCAAGTGCTGTTAGAGAGTAGCAGCACCTATGAAGGCCAGAACGGCACACGAGGGGGTGGGTGGCCAGTACCACGCCCGATCGCCATTGTCTCCCCAGTGGCGATGTTTACTTACACACCGCACCAGGTAGTCATTTGAGGCTGAGTCGACCTAGGGGAGGCCCCGGGACCTGTTCAGATAATCGTTACTGGGTGTTGGCCATGAGCAGGAATCAAACCCGGGTCACCGGGTTCATAGCTAACCCCTACACTACCGCTCCCCACAACACACACGCACGGTGCCATTGCAGCAGCCCCACGTCAAAAGATACTTGGGTCAATTATTAGCGAGCCTCTGGGCCTCTGACTGAGACTGGGGGCCTCTGCCCGAGACTGGGGGCCTCTGGGCTTGTCTCTGGGCCTCCGCCTGAGACTCTGGGCCTCTGGGTAAGCTAGTGGGCCTATGCGTAAGCCTGTGGGCCTCTCCGCAAGCCTGTGGGCCTCTCCGCGTGCCTGTGGGCCTCTGGGCTTGTCTCTGGGCCTCCGCCTGAGACTCTGGGCCTCTGCGTAAGCCAGTGGGCCTCTGCGTAAGCCAGTGGGCCTCTCCGCGAGCCTGTGGGCCTCTGGGCTTGCCGTGGGTAACTGGGCTTGCCTGTGGGTCTCTGCCCGAGACTCTGGGTGTCTCTGCGCAAGCCAGTGGGCCTATGCGCTTGCCTATAGGCCTCTTTGTGAGCCTGTGAGCCTCTGGGCTTGCGTCTGGGTCTCTGTGCAAGCCAGTGGGGCCTATGCGCTTGCCTGTAGGCCTCTGTGTGAGCCTGTGAGCATCTGAAGCTTGCGTCTGGGTCTCTGTGCAAGCCAGTGGGGCATATGCGCTTGCCTGTAGGCCTCTGTGTGAGCCTGAGGGCCTCTGGGCTTGCCTGTAAGCCTCTGTGTGAGCCTCCACGTGAGCCTCTGTGCACACAGAGAGCCCCGCAGGCTCTCCCCACTTGCAGGCCTCTGCCGAGTTCGGCTCGTGTCACGCAAGGGGACATCGGTCGCCTGTCCATCGAGGCGCGGCCGTGGAGTTCACGCCGAGTCGCTGCGGGTTTACGGGGCAGAGGTCGCGGCCGTCCTTCCTGCTCTTAGGGTGGTGCGCAGTGGACGGGCGGATCGGGGTTTGGCCCCAGTGCACAGGGGTGTACCTGGGTGATACGGCCCCTGGCATGGCTGAGCAGCTGCCGCACCCACAGCCATTGGAGGTCGGCGTCGTTGAACTGGATGCCGAGGAATGCGCTCCACATCTGGACAGAGATGAAGGATAGAGGAAAAAATAATCACCCCCCACTCCACCCCGGAGAGAACCTTTCACGGACTATAGGGACAAGTGTCTATTATGGACAAATGTCTATTATGGACAAGTGTGTGATTGCGAACAGAACCTATGAAGGTAGTGGGTTGGCCATCAAACAACGCTCCAGCGACAGTGCTGGAGTATCCTAGTAGCAACAGTAGCTACTACATATGTAGTTACTACATATGTACATATGTAGTTACTACATATGTAATAGCTACATATGTTGTAGCTACAGGCCCCGCACTTTCAAGGGCCCCGCGATAACTGCTTTCAAGCTAACAATTCCAGTTCAGTGATTTTGCACTTGCACTATTACTTTAGGACTTTTACCGCCTTCAGCTTTTATGAACGACCGGGAGTTTAAAGTTAGCGATTTGTCGTATTATCTGGCTCTATAGAAAATGAAGAAATTACAATTATTGTTCAAGTAAAAAATGTGTAAATTTTGATTTAAAGCTTTCGTGACTGCACGGTTTTTCCTTAACGTTCAGAAAAAACCGCCACTTTCTTCAAATGTTCTTGCTGTGTTTTTCACATCTGATGATTGCTTGTGTTGCAGTCGAAACGTCGTGAGAATTGTATTGTTTTATATTTTTATTATTTTATTGTTTCCCTTCTACGTGACTTTACCGAAAGAACCAAGAACAAAAAATGTGCGTTTAATATTTACGTGATTTATTTATTTAGGGCCCCTTTATTACATATGCTTCAAGCCCAGCACTAGCTTCATCCGGCACTGCCTGGTGATGTTTCCGCACCGTGGCAGGCAACTCATTTGAGGCCGAGTCGACCTAGGGGAGGGCCCCCCAGGACTGGTTTCAGATAATCGTCGCCGGTGTTGGTGGCGGCCGTGAGCTGGACTCGAACTTGGATTGCCGGGTTGGTAGGTGGTCCGGGGTGGCTCGGAGGTCAGAGGTTCTGAGCTGGCACGCCCGCGATCCTGGGTTCGAATCATTCCCGTCATCATTTAAGCAGTTTTCTTTTTTACTCGGGGATTACAATCGCAGACAATCAGTTATGATTCTGTAGCTCGGCTCGAAATTATTTAGGCCTTTCTCAATGAGGAAGGAGAAGGGGCACCATTAAAATCCAACGGTGGTGTCAAGAAAACGCACTTGAACCGACTCCGTAGCTGTCAACCCGTACGGTTTAACCCCACATTCTTGAACAGGGAAATATAATTTTCAGGTCCATTCGGTGAATAACCGTTTCAATACGGGCACAAAAAAGTGTGTCTATTTGTTTGTGTTTCTCCCTTGTTGAGATTTATAAGGGACACGGGGTGACCAATATGGTCTTGGTCAGAATTCAGTCGCCTTGTTTGGTTCACGGCTCGGTACGAAAAGCGGCCGGCGGATGAACCACCCGTTATAACGTTGGTGTAAGCATGCTGGCTTGGCGGTTGTGCAAGTGGAAACAATAATGGGGGTAACGTATCAATCGATGTGGTGCCTTGGCTCAGCTCGGGTGTGTAGTGAAAAAAAATAAAGGTAGTAACGTATCAATCGATGTGGTGGATTGGCTTGGCTCGGGTGTGTAGTGGAAAAATGATGGGTGTGATGTATCAATTGATGTGTTGGCTTGGATCAGCTCGGGAGTGGTAGGGGGTAACGTGTCAATCAATGACGTTAGAGGTCCCGTGCTGGCTCGGCTCGTCTTTGCCAGTGGGGAAAAAAAGAAAAAAGGGGGAAACTAAAAGAACCCCAGAGGCACCTCCAGCTCAAGCGGCTCCTGCAGCGCCGCGTTGGCGCTTTGCGGCACCAGCAGACGGTCGGGCAGTAGGGTGGCGACGCACAGCGCCACCCGCTCCAGGGCCTCCCGGCAGGCCCGCACCACTTGCTCCCCGATGGAGCCCTGGGGGTCCGCCGTTGGCCCCCCGGAGCCGTCCTGCGTCTGTGGAAGAACAAAAAAAACCCCGGGGGGAGCGCACGGCCGACAATTTGACGATTATGATGATGATACGCTGATGGCGGGACCAAGCCCTCGGCTGTCTCACCCCCTGCCCCATAGCAGCACCTATTTGATTTCCAAAGGTTAAAACTTGTTCTTATTTTTTATACTTTGATAATGCCAAAAAAGTCCCATTTTGTAGCTGTTCTGATACGTGCATTGTCTTGGAACTGTTCGCCTTTTGGCAATCTCTGGTCTGACACTGGTGGTGAGACTAGGCCCGAAAGAAGGCTGTGGTTAACGCAGACACGATTCCTTGCAAAAGGTTTAGATTTGGTGTTTGAACATCTTAACACAACTGTTTTATTATTGTCAGAAAAGGCGTAAACACCAACTCTTATTTTTTCACGCTGTTATACCTGGTTTTGCAATAGTGTTCTTGGCGGTGACGGCGATGGCCGTGATGGTGCCTGTGGGCGACTGGCAGACTCAAGTCCTGCTGCGTCCACGCTGGCCCGAAGCAGCCTCAGGCCGCCGAGCAGGAGCTCCGCGGAGGTGTGGACCACCGCGCAGGTGAGCTCTACGGCACGCGTCGACTGCTCCAGCACGGCCATGCCATAGCCTCCCAGCTCTGGCGACCTATTCGCCGTGGGAGGACGAGGGTACGCGGATGAGGGTACCCGGACACCAACAACGCCGGGTATAGAAGTGGCCATCGGGGATAAATGGATGATGAAGGAGCCACTGTACGGCGGCGGTTCTTACATTTGGGAACACTTTTTTGCACAATGTGGAACGCGCACACACCGTTTTACGCGTAATTCACTCCGTTATAACGTTTAACTCGCTCTGTTATAATGTGTAACACGCTCAATTATACGGTGTAACACGCTCCGTTATAACGCATAACGCACTCAGTTATAGCGCGTTCTTTTGAACGGATGACAACAAACTACTTTCTTGCGCTGCGCGGTTGAGCGGAGCGACATGGTAGCGCAGGGGTGAGGTTTGAACGAACGTTGAGAATCAAACATGGCCAGTACCACCAAGCCCCTCCCGATTGAGGAGTCGAAGGGCGCTCAACACGGTCATGCGGTACGTCACTTGCCGCTCATTGACGAAGTGGCGGCGGTGGCGAGATGCGGTTTTAATATGTCCACTTCCTTACCTCTTCCTCCGAGTGCTCTCAATCGAACTCGTGGCACTCTGTAGCGTTTCCACGAGGGCCTGCGAGTAAAGAGAACCGCGTGCACAGGCGAGTTATCTATTTGGGTTGTGACGTCACTGTACGACGAGCCGCCGCTCGCGCCTGCCGCAGCGCTCACACTGACAACGCGTTTTCGCACGCTGTTGGAACACAGAAGGCGTTATTATAGCGGTGCACGCGATCCCCGTTATAATGGTGCACGCGTATTCCACGTTATAATGGTGAGCGTCCTCCACGTTATAATGGGGATCGGGCACGCACACAAATGGATGCAGGAGGAATTCCATGAGCTGCCCAATGGCCGCCTGTCCCCAGTGCAAACTCAAGATCCTCCAACTCGGGAGATGGAGAGCTACGGTGGCGAGGAGATGTTGAACTGCCTCGCCCGATGTACAGGAGGTCAGTGTGTTCCGATTCCAAACTTGACGACGCCTGCTGGATGTCACGTGAATTTGTCTCCGCATTTAGAATCAAAGCATTTGGCTGCTGCTTCAAATGTCCACGCGACGACGAAGATGATGATGACGATGAGCCAATTCGTCCAGCTGTCATTTGTGATGGCCAGGTGGCTTGTGAAAATAAGAACTACGTAGCAGCTCAGCGAGCCCCTTACCTCTTCTTGGTTCTTTCGGTAAAGTCACGTAGAATGGAAATAAAAAATAATAAAAATAAAACAATAAAATAATTCTCACGACGTTTCGGCCACAACTCAAGCAGCCGTCCTCAGGTGAAGAACAGACACCCCAGGCTTGGAGCGTCTATTTAAGCTGGGATGGAGGGGGAAACGTTTTGAGAATTATTTTATTATGTTTTATTTTTATTATTTTATTATTTCCCTTCTACGTGACTTTACCGAAAGAACCAAGAAGATGAATCCCTGCAGTCACGAAAGCTTTAAATCCAAAAAAGCCCCTTACCTGTTAATAAAAAAAGTGTTGATTTAATAAAATTGTTCATTAAAAAAAATGTTTAGTTACACTTACTAAAATTGCATAAAGAGAGCACATGGATCGGAGTATGATGCACAGACACGCTGCGGCTCGATAGGACGGTGGCCTACGGCCACGCGAATGGAATGGCAGCCAGGGAATGGAACGCGTCCGGAGAGGACGTACGACCCGGGAGACGAAGTGATGGAATCGGTTTGCGTATGTGCAGCCATGAGGCATATTGCCGCAAGACCACAGGCTCACGAATAGGTGGCAGTAGCTTGGGGAAGCCTTCATCCGGCATTTGATTGATCATGGCCGATGATGACGAAATACATATTGCCAATGCGAGAGTGGGCGAGTGGGGGAATGAGGGAGCGGGTCAGGGAGGGAAACAGTGAGTGAGTCGGTGAGGGAGTGAGCGAGTTAGTCGGTGAGGGAGGGAGTGAGGGAGGAAGTGAGCTCATCTCCTCACTTGTTCCTCAGCCTTGGTGGGTCTCCTGCATGAGAAGACGCGCAGGCGGTAGCAGGCCGTCCGCACGACGTCCAGGGGCACCAGCGGCAGAACGTCCACGATGGCCGCCACGCCGGAGGAGGGCATCACGCACAGCACGCTCCGAGACAGCAGCCGATCCATGTCGAGCAGGAACGAGTGCTCCACCAGCAGATCCACCAGTCGCCTGGGTATGAGAGGTGTGGGTGGTTGGGGGTCGGTGGCGTCTGGCAGCAATAAAAGTTGTTTAAAAGTCAAAAGTCTCTCTCTCTCGCCCACTCGCTCTCTCGAGAAACCGGCACCGTCACCGCAGACCTTGCCGCTCATCGAAATTCATACAAACACCCCTCGCTCTCACTCTCTCTCCGTGCCGTCGCCAATGTGGTCGCTCGCCCAACGTGGTCGCAGCACCTACCGCTTGCCCTCCTCGTCTTGGTGGATGTGATTCCTCGTGTCAACGTATGGGATGCCCTCAAGCCCGGCCCAGATGTCCTCCTGCTGTTCCTCCTCCTCCTCCTTCACGACGGGGCCAAAGGGCTCCACGTGCCCCCTCAGCAAGTGGAGCACAGGCAGAGTCAGGAGCCAGTCGACGACTCCGGCCGCGATGCAGCGTGCGCAGAGACCGACCAGCACGGCGACAGGCCTGGGTGGGGTAGGGTGGGCGGTTGGATGTTGGGGGGTGGGGGGTTGTGTAGTGGTGGGACGTCCATGTAATTGTAAAGGTAAGCCGACACAAGGTTGCAGGGGGTTCGTCTTTTATTCCTTTTCTCCAGTCCACACGTGTCCCCAGCCGTCTCAATCTCGTTCCTGCCAAGATCCCCTATTCCCACCCGTTCTCACTTCTATCTCCTCGCTTGCTCCTACCGTCCCACTCCCGCTCCTATTGGTGGGAATCCTTCCCCTGACATCCCTTCCATAATTAACACACGGTAGTTGTATTCAGTGTCGGTCCAGCGTCTTGTATCGCCAGCAGACTAAGGTCCCATTGCTTTGCCTCCTTGCGCCATGATGGGTCCTCGATGCCCGCCTACACGCATCTCGCACTGTGTGGGGCAAGGGGGGCGAGCCAGGCTGTGGACGCGAGCTGGCACGCGCACACGGCGTGGAATTTCGTAACGAACCCGCGGGCGAGAGTTGGACTCGCCGAGCGATGCGGACAAACACCGGAGTTGGGGACCGACAGAGGCCAAGTTTTGGGGGGGGGGGGGGGTCTGTGGGCCCAGCGTCAGTGTTGTGGGTCTGATGAGCGAGATTCGTTCACGTTGTCAGCATGCGGGTCATAGATGGACGGGAGAGAGTGTTTCCACCTACCACCAAGACCACCACCAGGAGTACGAAGACAAAGATCATCCGTATTGGCTGAATCGAATTTCGTGGGCAAGCGCTGTTAGCGAGTAGCAGCTCCTATGAAGGGTGGCACGGCATGTGAAGGCATGGGTGGCCAGCACCACGCCTGGTCGCCTTTGTCTCCCCAGTGGCGATGTTTATACATTGCACCAGGTACTCATTTGAGGCTGAGTCGACCTCGGGGAGGCCTAGAACCGGTTCATATAATCGTCACCAGTGTTGGTGGCCGTGAGCGGGAAATGTTAACTCCCTCGCCTGGTATTAGGGAGATCTAGTTCCGATTCAATACAGTACACAAAATCCGTGATCTAATCCCACCTGTGAAAGACATGCAATATCCTGGAGTCTACAAACTGAGTTGTACCTGCGGTAGCAGTTACATTAAGGAAACGAAACAACATGTCTCGGACCGTGTTCACGAAAACAAGGCAGATCTGAAACACGGCAGAACCAATACCTATGCCGTGGCTGACCATTGTTATAACGCTGTGGGCTCGCATGATATTGTTTTTTTCCGAGACCAAGGTACTCTGCAAACCTTCGGGCAACTATCAACGGTTTGTTCATGAAGCCATCAGATATATAGACATAACTTCAAACGAGAAGATGGATACAAAGTAAGCAATCATTGGAAGGATTTTATTTTTTTATTTAAAGCTTTCGTGACTGCAGGGATTCATATTCTTGGTTCTTTCGGTAAAGTCACGTAGAAGGGAATGAATACAATAAAAAAAATATAAAACATATATTAATAAAATTTTATTATTTCCCTTCTACGTGACTTTACCGAAAGAACCAAGAATACATTGGAAGGATGTTATTAACCAGGTAAAGCCTTAACTGTTTGTGGTTGTTTCCATCATATCCGCCGGGTACTAGTCTATTTTTCCGAGTAACTTCCCCCCGTGTCCCACACTCAGCTTCCCACTTCTAGCCCCGCCTACATGCCCCCCAGGGTCACTTCTTCCCCCCCTAGCGCTCACGCAGCCCCCCCCTTCCCCTGCTCCCCCCCCCCCTCTCTCCCCCCTTGCTCCTCCCCCTTTTCTTACCTATATAACCTCTTGCCACGGCAGCTCTCTCGCCTACTTCAGCATTTTTTCTTGCTGTGGTTGTTCCACCTGATGAAGATTGCGTGTGTTGCGATTGAAACGTCGTGATTCGTTTTATTTTATTTCTACCTACGTGACTTTACCAAAAGAACCAAAGAGTATGGAGGTCGTGGGTTCGATCCCGACCCTGACACATGCTGTATGTTTGGAGTTTGCGTGTCTCTCTCTCTCATCATCATCACGGTGGCTAAGAGATGTTAACTGCCTCGCCTGGTATACAGGAGGTCGTGGGATCGCTCCCGACCCAGACGCCTGCTGTATATTTGGAGTTTGCATCTTTCTCTCTCTCTCTCTCATCAACACGGTGGCTAGGAGATGTTAACTACCTCGCTTGGTATACAGGAGGTCGTGGATTCGATCCCGACCCTGACGCCTGCTGTATGGTTTGGAGTCTGCGTGTCTCTCTCTCTCATCATCATCACGGTGGCTAGGAGATGTTAACTACCTCGCCTGGTATACAGGAGTGGGAATCGAACTCGGGTAGTCGGGTTTGTAGCGCAACGCGTTAACTGCGACAGCACCGCTCCCCCTACATTCAAATGTAGTGGCGTAAATGGAGTCACTGTGACGTGATCTTGTGGATTTTTCTCCGGGTCCTCCGGTTTTCCTCTCCACATTTGGCTGCTGCTAAATAGTGGGCCATACCTGAAAAAAAATTGCTAAGCTTAATATTGCAGCACGCTAACCACTACACTACCACTCCCCACTACTCGGTGCCAGCAGCAGCAGGAGCACCTCTAACCACCACCACCAACCACCACCAACTACCAACCACTACGAACAACCACCACTAACCACCACCAACCACCAACCAAACACCACCAACCACCACTAACAACCACCACCAACCACCAAGCACTACCAACCACTACCAACCGATACCAAACACCACCAACCACCAATAACAACCACCACCAACCACCAACCACCAAGCGCTACCAACCACCACCAACCGATACCAATCACGACCAACCACCACCACCCACCACCACTCACCTAGGGTGGACGCGCAGCTTGGCGCACGTCGCCTGGACGCTCGCCCTGCTCTGCTCAATACAGCTGGCGCGTGGCGGCAGCGGCGCCAGCAGGCGGCACGCGATCGACAGCCACTCGGCGGGCACCGGAACGTCGCGCAGATGCAGGAGGCTCGCGGCCAGGAGGGCCGACTGCTCCCTGGACGCGACGGAGGGGCGGCATGACGGATCGGAGCGAAACTCGGAGTGCGGCCGCAGGATCCTCACCACCAGCTCGCTCACCAGTTTGTCGACCTGCCACGCACGTGATTGGGGGGGACGGGGGGCGGGAAGTGGGCTGTCACGTTGTTGTATTTATGCCCCTTTTTCCAAAAATGTATATTAAGAATAATTAGGCCAATATATATATATATTTTTTAAATTAAATAATGAAAACAACCCGCTACTCCTCACATGCCACACCAGGCATTTGAAAAAACGTGGAATGCCATTAAACGACAAGACTTCGGAGCAAAGAGAGGTCAGAAACTATCTAGAGATATCCAGATGGACGAAAGGTCGATGGCCTAACATTCCCAAGATGTCTGGAGATGCACGGATAACGTGCAGAGCAGGAAAAAACAACTGTACAACTCGCGTTTTTTTTACGATTTTCCTTAACGGTAAAAGTAGAAACTCAACAAAAAGAACCAACCAACGATATATGACTGCAGCCTACAATAGGGGCTTTTTATTAGTAATTCCCTTATTTTACTCGTACTCACCGCATATATATTATTTTGTATTGTATCTTTCTATCTACATGACCTTACCAAAAACTAAAGAATACGAATTCCAGCAGTCAAGAAAGCTTAAGTAGAAACTTAGTTACACTTAACCTCAGAACATTAAAATATTACTCGAGTAAAACAGTGCAATCCCTGTATACAGATAGACAACAAACGTCAATGAACTCAATAGGAATACATAGGAATACACGTGGTAATAACCGTGGTAAATCACAAACCGAATAATAATTATTAGGTATTAGAACAACGGTCATCCAGAAAAATAGAAAGTCAAAATAGGTCAACCACGCACAACTAAAATAATATGTATCCCATAGAACCAAAGCCTCCCAAGCCACCTTTGTCTTCCCACGGTTCGGCACCAAAACAGGCCAGCCATAAAATCCGTGGAGGGGTCTGGCCTCGGGATGACCCACTCAGGGGGAGGAGGGGTCAAAGGGTCGCGAGGGGGGGGGGGGTCTGTGCCTGGCATTCCGGGGACGTCTGTTTTTCTGTTGTTGTTTCTCTCGCAAGAGATGCGCAGAGGGGAGGGGTTCACGTTTTTGGGTTTTAAGCACAAATGCACATCACGCAGTGCAGTCTGGTTCGAGTCGCGCTCAGTCTTGTAACTTGGCTTGCGACGCGGCGTTGCGAGGGAGGCTCGCAAGGGAGTTGGGACGGAGGCTTGCCGAGGCATCAACATCAACCATGGGTGCCGTGCCTCGAGGGGAGATGGGACAAGGAGGGGTCGTAAGGGGCTGAGTTCGGTATGAGCCGACAGAGTTGCGCTGACGAGCAATCAGCCGTGAGGAAGGGTAGAAACGCAAGAGTGTCAGCGCCAACGAGCGCCACCGAGCGCCACCGAGCACCACCGAGCCTCTTCGAGGACATTGTGCCAACGCCGCTCAATCCAGCTGCGGAGAGAGAAAGCCGGGAGACGGGCTCGCTGCAGCCACGCCCAAGCGAGAGGGAACCTTTCTGGCCGCTGGTTGTATACCTCTCCCCACCCCACAAGCTCCGACACAGTGCCCTGCCTCTGCTTAAAACAATAATTATCAAGGGAACAATACAACTCACACACAACACGCACACGAAGAAGACTATTTCAAAAAAGTTATCTTTGTGTTTCGAAAAGGGTTGCAAGTTCAAGGTGGTGCGTTCAATATCAACTGATCGTGCAAAGCAGTTGCTGCCGTCGAGTTACATGAATAAGAAGTATTTTAGTAATTTATTTTCGTTAATTGCATAATCTTGCCGATGAATCTATTGACGTATACTTTTGCCTTTGCATATTAGAGTGTCATATGTTTGTTTAGAATTAAAATTGCTTAAAACAAAGTGGTTGAGTGTTTCTTTCCAAGTCCATGCAAAACTCTTATTTATAAGAACTGTATCCTGCGTGGAGATATGGATTTGGAGACCTATCATAACATAAACACACTAAGATAATCAATAAATGTTTAATCAAAGATAATCGTTTTATCCTGATTGATATAACTCTGGATAACGAAGCTAAGCCTAATTATCATAACTGCACATTAACATAATCGCAAGCATTTGTATACATTAATACGATTATATCCGTGATTATCATAATTTTTGCATATAATTCCATACATTAGCATAATTTCCGCGAATTACGTATTTTTTTAATTTGATAGATTTGTATTATTTTAATCAAAATTACATAATCCGACATATACAACAAAGTCACGCCATAGTCACCGCAACGACGTCACCGCCGTAACGTCACGATCCGCTCGTGACGTCGTAGTCACCGAGGCGACGTCACGATACGCTCGTGATGCCGTGGTCACGGCGGCGACGTCACGATACGCTCGTGACGCGTAGTCACCACCACGATCCGCTGATGACGCCATCGTCACAGCGATGTCAACTCGACGACGTGACGATCCACTCGTGACGCCGTCATTTAACCACTAAGCCGCCAATCGTTCCCAGACGTTTTGACAATGCAGCAAGTCAACGGGGAACGGCGATTTTTCATGAACTTTATTTGTTGTGTTTTCCTGGTAACCATCAGCACAGAACTAATTGTTGGGGCCTGGGCGGGGGGGGGAAACTTATAGAGCACAACGATACCGGCGATAGGGGGTGGAGAGGCAGCCAAAGAAATTAACTGTGCCAGAGAAACCTGTCCAGCTGGGGATATGGAGCACGGCGAGCGTGGGTGCGGGCGAACCGGCGGGTCATTACCTGCGGCGGGCCGAAGTCCAGGCCATGCCAGGGTCTGTGGTGGCCATCGTGGACCCACTCCTCGCTGTAGCAGACCGCGAGCTGCTCAGAGAGCGAGTGAAACTCGTCGAGTCCAGGGCGCGTCCAGCCTTGCACGAACCCGAGGATGCGCTCGAGGTGGACTCTGCCGGAGATGCGCTTGCCCATCTCCATGTCCCTCGCGACTTTCGCCTTGTCCGCCGCGCTCCTCAGCCACCCGGCGATGCCGCCCGCCGGAGGGGCACGGATGAGGTCGTCGTACTGGTGCCAGTCCTCTGCGAGGGGGTTCACGGGGGTGAGGACGAGGAGGAATGGGGAGTGAAGCCGACTTAGATACCCCCTCCCCACAGCGTCAATGAGCAACGTGCGGGCAAGAGGTCGCCCTGGCAGAATGAGGCTCAGGCCTGGCCTCGTGGGTTCTCACCTGGTTACACTAAAGCAACTTTCTCGCCCACCCACCCACCCACTATTTCAGTCACTCACTCGCTCACCCTCCCACTCATTCAGTCACTCACTCACTCACCCACTCATTCAGTCAGTCACTCACCCACCCATTCATCCAGCCACTCAACAACCCACCCACCCACTCAGCCAATCATTCAGTAATCCACTCGCTCACCCACCCACTCACCCACTCAATCCGTCACCCGCTCACTCACCCACCTACTCATTCATTCACCAACACACCCACTCACCCTCCCACCCACTGAGCCGCCCCCCAGCTACATTGGTACACATGACGGACACGAAGGAGAAAGAAACCCCCCACCACCGCCCCCCCACAACTCACCCTTGCGCTGGATACACTGGTCCCAGACTTGCATGCTGCGGTTCAGGCGACCGACTCTCGCGCCGTCGGCCTTGCAGATGAACTCGGGCGTTTCCGCGTCACCCCTGAGCAGCGCGTACCTGTAGGCGATGCGCCTGTTGTGCACGGCGCTCACCCTCACCTCCATCACGCCGTCGACGAGCAGACCGAAGTCTTCGATGGATCTAGAGGAGGGGGAGTAGGGGGAGGAGGAGAAAGAGGGAGGAGGAGGGAGGGGGTGATGCGCGTTGGGATAGCGGGATGGAGAGATGAGGTGAAGGGTTGGAGAGAGAGAGATAATACGAGTTAGGTGAAGAGTGTTCAGCCGGTCTCACGTCGCTCGCCTCCATCCACACTCCCACCTGTCACTCTCTGCTACCTCTCATCTCACTCTACTCCCCTCCGTACACTCTCCTGCCTCTCCCCTCTCATCTCACTCCACTCCACTCCGTACACTCTCCTACCTATCCACTCTCATCTCACTCTAATCCCCTCCAAACAATCTCCTAACTCTCCACTCTCATCAAAAAGACGAAGACAAAGCTCCGCCGTATAGCCTGTAACAGTCTGTAGGAGCAAGTGCTGTTAGCGAACACTTATGAACGGCGGCACGGCACATGAGGGGGTGGGTGGCCAGCACCACGCCCGGCCGCCTTTGTGTCCCCAGTGGCGATGATTTTAACACACTGCACCAGGTACTCATTTGAGGCTGAGTCGACCTAGGAGAGGCCCAGAACCGGTTCAGATAATGGCAGTCACTGGTGTTAGCCGTGAGTGGGAATCGAAGCGGGGTCGCCGGTTCAAAGCGCAGCGCGCTAACCACTACAGTACCGCTCCCCTCTTATCTCACTCCCCTCCATGCACACTCCTACCTCTCCCCCAGAGCCGTTGCGTTGACCTAACCAAGATGACCTAACCAAGAAGACCTAACCGAGGTGACCAAACCAAGATGGATCTAACAAAGATGACCTAACAAAGATGACCTAACCAAGGTGTCCTAACCAAGATGACCTAACCAAGGTGGAACCTAACCAAAGTGGAACCTAACCAAGGTGACTTAACCAAGGTGGACCTAACCAAAGATGACTTAACCAAAATAACCTAACCAAGGTGGACGCACGCCGATTGCCCAGGCTTGGCAACTGCCCTCGGTGCTCCCGGCCTCGCCGCCGCCGCCCTCACCCGGTCACGTGCAGCTGCATGACGTCCTCATCCCACGTGGGGTCACGGCACAAGTCGGCCGACCTCAGCACCACGCGGTCCCTGCCGTCGTCGAAGGGGCCGAAGTCCCTGGAGAGCACGGCGTGGAAGTAGAGGCGCATCGTCTCGGCCCGCTCGCCTCCCGGCATGCTGCGTGGTGGTGGTGAGGAGAGGGGATGGGGGGGGGGGTTAGGTGGGGTGGGGGGGGTCCGCATGTCGGTTCACTCAGGAGGATCGCCCGTCGAGTCGGTCGTCCGCTCGCTCGCTCCGTCACTCAACCGCAGTCAGTAACTCGCTTCTTGAAGCCTCCATCCACACTCCGACTTCTCACCTCACTCTACTCCCCTCCACGCACTCTCCTACCTCTCCCCTGGTGCGGTGTGTAAACATCACGACTGGGGAGACAAAGGCGGTCGGGTATGGTGTTGGCCACCCACCTCCTCGTGTTCTGTGCGAGCCTTCATAGGTGCTTGCTAACAGCACTTGGCCCAACAGACTATGCGGGGGATCTTTGTGTGTGAGGGGGGGAGCGGTGGCTCAGCTGTTAGCACACTGCACTACAAACCCAGCGACCCAACTTCAATTCACGACCAATCAAAAGTGGCGGATATTTGAAACGGTTGTGGGCCTCTCCTAGGTCGAGCACCTTTTATTGGCGTGAAAAACATCAGCACTGCGGGGGGAGACAAAGGCGGCAGAGCGTGGCGCTGGCCACCCACTCCCTCGCGTGCAATTCCGGCCTTCATAGGCGCTGCTCCCTATAATGGTCTTGCCCCGACAGTCTGTTAAAGGCTATACAGGGGAGCTTTGTGTGGTGGTGGTGGTGGTGAGCAAAAAATAAAACGCGAGGTGAACAGTGCTGCCTTGGGTTACCAGATGCCATGAAGGACATTGAAGTGCAGCACTTAAATATACGATTCATAGGCATAGCCTTGTACTCTCGTGGTAGTGCCTTATGTCGACACCACACCCACTTTATCTCAAGTGCCCGTTTGATTGCATACCTTGGGTTGGCGAACGAACCGCTAGATGTGCTGTCTCCTTCACCTTCACGTGCGGGGTCAGCGCCGGGCCCCTGTGGGTTGCTGCTCTTTGGACTGTGAGGAGCCTCATCTGCGCTGTGAGCCGGAGGTCCACCCTTTGAATGTGGCGTGGCAGCGTCAGCTGGGGATATACCTTTCTGTGATGACATCTGAACATTGAGTCCACCTTCTTGAGATGAGATCTGACCATCGGTCGTGAATCCACCTTCTTGAGGTAACATCTGACCATCGGTCTTGTGTCCACCGTGAGATGTCTCACAATCATTTCCTAGAACCAATGTGCGGTAACTCTGCGTGTCCCTCTCTTGACGTGATGTGTCAATGTCGTCTTCACCAGATGTCTGCACCTCAGCTTGACCTGAAGTCTCACAATCACCATGACCACTCCGTTTCAATGAAATGCGATCTTCAGCTGAGATCCTGGCATCTCCCCCCGAAGCCTGAGCATCCATCTCGATCTCATCATCGATCTTGTCCACATCTTTCCTGACGTGTCCTTCCTTGATCTCATTGTCTCCCTTTGGACCGGCATCATCCTTGGGCTGAGCATCGTTCCTGGGCCTGACCTCTCCAGCCGAAGCCACGCCATCTCTCCGGGAGGTGCTGCCTTGCTTGCGTGAGGTCGCCCTGATGGTGGAGGGGCAACCCCTAACTTGGGTTACTTCCCTCTCACCGTCAGCCAACGGCTTTTCGAAATCTATCCGGCGCCGTTTCACGGTCCCTTGAGAAAGAAGAAAACCAACGGATCAGCTTGGGGGCACCAGAGATCACACGACGGTCTCTAGCGCAGCGAGGTGATGCTTTCAGCCTGGTCACCAGTGACTCACAAAGAGTGTCCATAGAATCACATCGAGATCCCACTGAGTCACACAGAGATCTATAGACTCACACAGAGACCCGTAGACTCACATGCATACCCATAGACTCACATAGAGATGCATAGACTAATAGAGAGACCCACAGATTCACACAAGCCCATAGACTCACATGGAGACCCATAGACTCACACAGAGACCCATAGACAAACACAGACCCACAGACTCACATAGACTCACATAGAGGCGTATACACTCACATAGAGACCCATAAGTTCACATGGAGCACCATAGACTCACATGGAGAATCATAGACTCACATGGAGACCATAGACTCACATAGAGACTCATCGATTCACAGAGTCCCATAGACTCAGATACCCACAGACTCACACAGAGACCTATAGACTGACAGATGCCCATAGGATATCAGAGAGCGTCTAGACAAATCTTCATCCTTTTGGTCCCATGTCAGCAGAATCGTGAGAAGCTCGTTTTTCCACCTGAGAAACATATCCCGGCTCTGTCACATCCTTGACACTGCAGACACCGAAAACTGCTTAACACGTCAGTAGGATTTCACGACCAATATCATCCTTGATAGAGGGGTTTTTTGGGGTTAGGTCGCATAAATATGTGTCGCTAAATCCGCCACCACCCGACACAAACAATCAGCAAGGTTTGTCACGTAAATCAAAAGTGCCATTTCGTTACTAGTGTGGTGGTATTGAAACGCGCGCACACCAGCTCCGGTTAACTCCCATTACTTACCTGTGTGGGGCGGTTGTGATATCCCTAGCCGGGGCCCCTCTCGGGGGGAGGGGCCTGGGGGGTGTGTGTGATCCCACAGAACCCCGCCCCTCGGTGGGAAATTGTATAAAAGGCGAGACCCTGAGAGAGAGAGTTCAGTTGGCACAAGCCGAAGATGAAGAACCAGTTGAAGACCGAAGTCCAGCTAGCTAGACCCTGGGACTCATCTGACCCGCTGTCCTTCTAAGGGCCGGGCAGAGCAAGCCAGTGGTGCGGCCCAGAGCCTCGGAGCCAATGTCCTTGTAAGGGCCGGATTCGTGTGGCTGGTGGTAAAGACCTGTGCCTTGGCTGGGCCAGGTCAGGTAGTCCCTTGAGAGTAGGCGAGTCAGATTGGGAATACCTCCATTGAGAGTAGCGGGTGAAGAGGCCATTACCTCTTTGAGTGTGAAGCTGTAATAATACGTGTTGCCTCTTCTCAACCGTCTCTGTCGTCACGGTGCCCACTACAACTGGGGTCAGAAATGGTCCTAACTGCACGCGATGGACACAAGACGGACGATTCGTGTGCAGGAACCTGGGGAAAATGACGACTCTGCTGGGGCAAGACCGCCGAACTCGAGGAGAGAGGCCGGGACGCTGCCGACAGTTCAACAACCGCCACAGCCGCCAGACGCGCCGCCACCATCGGGGGGTGGGCTCCGGGATGCTCACTCCCGCCTCGCCGAGTTACTCCTCGCCGCTGCCTCCATACTGGAGGAGATATCTCGGGGAGGAGTGGGGGTTGCGGAAGAGTACGGAGAGAGCCGACGGCCAACGCTCGTTCCCGCCACTGGGACCGCACCACAATTTGAATTTGCCGCCATGGCTGAGAGGAGTTCTGGCGGCAGCGGAAGCCAGGCACACCACGTGGGGAGCGTGGACCAATCAACGGCCACCGCTTCATCTCAAACCAACGGGCGCTGTCAGGAGCAACCAACAGACACTGCATCAGATGTGGTGCGACCAATGGATGGAGCTGCCATTCCCCCCACCACACTGTACGACGGCGTTAAAAATGAACAGCGGCAGCCGGGGACAGAGCTGTCGTTCCAGCAGTGACTGCCCGTTTTAACAGCATTCTCAGCGGAAGGCGGCAACTGGGGAGCGTTTGAGCGACGGTTCCTCGCTCACCAGGAGATGTTGGGTTGGACTGACGACGAGGCGTTGCGCGCCCTTCCAGCAACTTTGGATGATTACGCCCTCACCAACCTCATCACGACTCCGAGGTCGAGCCGTTCCACACTAAAGATGGCGCTTCGTCTGCTGGCTACTGTCTACGGACCGCCGTCCAAAAGTCGCTATCACTTACACGACCGGCGAATGGGTGAGAAGGAGTCTCCTCTCGCGTTCCGCACAGCTCTTCTAGCCTTCGCTAAAGCAGCTTTTCCACGCATGGACTGTGAAGGCATCGATGCCATGGTGACGGAGAAGCTTTTAGCGCTGGCACAAGAGCTGGGCATCGTAGTCCTTGCTGCAGACGACGCTGACATATGCTCCTTGCGCGTCTCAAGGAACATTCACGCGTATGTGGTCCTGAAACGGAAGCCACCCCTCATCGCCAGCGCTTCGACTTCGGCGTCTAGCGGAACATCAGACGCCCAACCATCGAAGGAGGTCTTCACCACGGGTCGACCCGGGGAGTGGAGGTCAGGTGGCCAACCGCCTCAGCACCCGGCGCGCAAGCAGAAGCAACCGAGGACTGCTGCAGCCCTCGTTACCTGCTACAACTGTGGCCTCTGGGGCCATGTTGCTTCAGGGTGCCGGGCCCCACAACAGCGCGCATTGGGACCTCGGAAGGACGATGACCCAAGCTCCAAAGTCGACACAGCATTCTTCGGCAAGTCGCGGCACCACACATGCTCGGCCCCCACACACACCGCACAAGACTCAACGCGCTGCACTGAACGGTTGTTGTGATTCGGGCGTCGGATCGTTGGGGGGTGTCGGGTTCGTACGGGTGCTCGGACCGGGTCAGTGGTCCGAGCTGGCCCATAGGGTGTTTGCTGCATCGGCCGGTTCGTCTGTGGTTATGGGATCCATCAAGGGTGTCGAGGTTCGCGTACTGGTTGATACAGAGGTGTCGGCAACGATCATCTCCGACCTTATTTATAATATTTTTCCCATCCAATGTCGGCCATTGCAACCGGTTGACGTCCCATGCTATGCGGCAAACGGAGGATTGTTGGGGATCATTGGTCAAATCCGGGCGAAAATTTGCATTGGTGACATTAAATTATCCGGTCCAATCTTGGTCTCATCTTCTCTCGCAGTCCCATGTTTGTTGGGAACAGACTTTTTGGCTAAGATGCCAATTCAAATCGTCATCGACCAAGGATGCATCGAGCTTCCTTCAGGCCGACGCATGGCGTTTTTGATCTCCCCTACCAGCTTACGTACGGCCTGCTCAATGGTGCAAGCAGTGGTTACGGAGACGGTACGCATACCGCCGGGGTCGCAAATGTTGGTGCCTCTCCGGTTGCGAAAACCTCTCGACGTGGGTATGACAGATCACCGTGGCCTATTGGGTCGATCCAATGCCGTGGTAAAAGGGTTGGACCTGGCGGTTGCGAAAACGCTAGTGCGGGGTGACAAGGACCCCTTCATCATGGTTCTCAATGCTGGATTGTGGACGGTTGTGGTTCCCCAAGGGACCGTGCTCACTCATGCGGCGCCGGCACCCTTGGAGTAACCAGTGGTAGGGCATGTGGGTACTGGTCCTGCTCCGCATTCGGGCCATGATGAATGGTGGCTCGACTCGCTTCGTTCCGGATCCAGTGACCTGTCCGAGCCACAACATTCCGCGTTGAGTGCTCTTTTACTTGATTTTTTTGGACGTCTTCAGCAAACATTGGATGTACTAATTTACTGCATCACCACATTGACACGGGTGACGACGCCCCTATTCGCCAAAATCCGTTTCGGTTGAGTCCCGCCAAAAAGGATCATGTCAAGTTGGCCGTTAATGACATGTTATCTGCAGACATTATCTCCCCTTCCACCAGTTCATGGGGGGCTCCCATCGTACTCGTCAAGAAGCACGATGGATCCCTGAGATTTTGTGCAGACTTTCGCCGCCTTAACAAGATCTCTATGGCCGACGCCTACCCACTTCCTAGGATGGATGAATCACTGGATGATTTAGGAGGAGCACGGTATTTTTCCACTTTGGACCTGCTATCGGGATTCTGGCAACTCCCTCTTGATGATGAGTCGAAATCGAAGATCGCTTTTCGGACGCCACAGGGCCTATTCCAGTTCAACCGGTTACCCATGGGACTTCATTCAGCTCCCGCAACGTTCCAGTGATTAATGGCATTGGTTTTAGCCGGGCTCCAATGGGACGCCTGTTTGATTTATCTGGACGATGTAATTGTCTTCAGCAGGACGTTCGAGGAACACCTCGAACGTGTGAGGGCTATATTCGTGAAGATGAGGTCCGCTAATTTGAAGTTTAAGCCACAAAAGTGACACCTCCTCTGGGAGTCCGTGTGGTACTTGGGACACACAGTGAGTTGGTCAGGTATCCCCACGAATCCTGCTAATATGCAGTGCGTCAGTTCGTGGACTACACCCACTTCAGTCAGTAAAGTCTGTTGTTTCATTGGGCTTGCCTCGTACTATCGACGATTCGTCGCCAACTTTGCCACCATTGCAAAACCCTTACACGCTTTGACGGCAAAGGGTGTGAAATTTTGTTGTGGTCAGGAAGAGGAGGCCGCTTTCTGCTCCCTTCGCGATGCCCTGGTGAATGCTCCGCCTCTAAGTTACCCTGATTTCACTGAGCCTTTTCTGCTCGACACAGATGCCAGCAACACCGGCATTGGCAGAGTACTCTCGCAGCTCATTGGGGGAGTCAAATGCGTCGTCGCCTACGGCAGTAGGATGCTGTTATCAGCAGAACAGCGCTACTCTGTCACCTGTCGTGAGCTATTAGCTATCGTTTGTTTTGTACAACAATTTCGGCCGTATCTCTACGGACGGCACTTCACTGTCCGTACTGACCATGCGGCACTGCAATATGCCCGTCGTGTTGAACAACCATTGGGACAATTGTCTCGGTCGCTGGAAGTTCTCCAAGACTACAATTTCACGACCACCTACCGTAAGGGTATTCGTCACACCAACGCGGACGCTTTGTCATGATTGACACCCGGCACTGAGTGTGCCTGTTTTCTTGGGTCGGGACGTTGCAAACCGCAGAGTGATGCCCCATCCACAATTCTGGCTGCTGCTGCGGATGTGCCGGTCCCTGAGATCCCTCTCTCGCCGGAAGGCAGGGATTCATTGCTCAATTTGACCCTTACCGATTGGGGCCGCTTCCAAATGGAGGACATATCCCTACTTACATTGCGACATCGGGCGTGTGGATCCGCAAAGGGCGTGGTCGGGGTTGACTCTCGGGTAGTGCGGAGTGGTCTTCTCATGCAATGGGACGGTAGGTCCCTTCGCTAATCGTTGTGCCATCCGCTCTGCGGCGTAGGGCGATTCTGGCCGTGCACGAGTGACTCCTGCATCTGGGGTCTCACAAGACCCTTGCCATGCTCCAGCTTGATTTCTTTTGGCCGGGCATGGCAAGGGATGTGTCGAACATCCTTATGGGTTGAAATCAGTGCGCCCAGCGGAAACCACCACCCAAGGCGTCCAGTCCGCCTCTACAATCGATTCGGGTCACCCACATCAACTAGCTCGTTGGGCTTGACATTATGGGGCCGTTCCCCGCGACACCTAGGAGTAATAAGTACCTACTGGTTGGCATCGAATATTTCACTCGATGGGCCATGGCTTGGCCGCTCGCCAACCAGTCGGAAGCAGCTGTTACCGAGGCCTTCGTCCAGGGCTATGTCCTGGACAAAGGTGCTCCGGAGCGGCTGCTGACTGACCAGGGAAAGAATTGATCTAGCTCCCTGCTGCGTGAGGTGTGTGACCTCCTGGGTACTAAAAAGGTACATATCTCTCCGTACCACCCTCAGACGTACGGGATGGTGGAGTGGCTCCACAGGATGCTAATGTCCATGTTATGCCACCAGGTGTGCGACTCACAAGTAGATTGGGATCTTCATATCCCATGAGTTATCGCCGCCTCTAGGATGGCCCCCCACGCAGCAACTGGGTTCTCCCCCTTCTTCCTTATGTACGGGCAGGATGTTGACCCTCCCGTGGAAGCCCAGCTGCGGGTTTCCACACCCCACGCAAAGTCTAAATTGGCTGATCACGTTAAATTCAACGTTTTGAAATTGGCTGAGGCACGGGAGGCTGCCGCCCAAAACTCGAACTCTCGCCAGAAGGCGAATGAACGCCTGCGCGCGCACCGGACACACACGCATGGGTGGAAGCCGGGCAACAAGGCCGTGCTACATTGTCCCCATGTGCTATTGGCGACATCGCCCAAACCGCTGGGGCCTGTTGAAATTGCATAGGTCGCACGTCCGCAATGTGTCCGGATCAGGTGGGGAAAACGTTGTTGGTATGTTCACCCCTCACGTCTGAAACCGTTCGTCGTGCCACATAGCTCCCCTACACTTCAGAAGGGCCGAGCATGTGATGTGTCCGTCGCCTCTGAAAATGTGGTACCGCTGCCTGATCTTCACCTGCCACTAACTGTTCCGCTTTCAGATGCCCCAGAATTGACAGCTTCACGAGCGCATCCACCACCCAATCCCGATGGCGAGTGTGCAACCGGGCAGCCCACTTCGTTCCCTCAGGGGCTACCCGTCTCAGCCACCGGGCGAACCTGCCCTGCCCCTTACGACGGACCAGCCACTCGGACTCGTGCTAGATTGCACCGTTCTTCTTGATGTTTTGGCTGGATCCATCACACCCACACGCGCGTCGCCACGGATTTTGCATCGATTTCAGGCGGATTGCATTGCCTGGCCGGGTGGGGGGGATGGTGTGTATAATTGTCCATAGTGTTTATTTGTACAGGTGGGCTGGGGTAAATTATTGCGTGTGTTACTGTTGTTGTTGTTCTTCTTCTTGTTAATGAGGCACACGGAAATCCGGTTCATGTTAAGATATTTTATTATAGTTGTTGTTGCAGCCGGGACGGCTGCGGGCTGTAGAGAGGGGGGGGGGGTGATGTGGTGGTGATATTGAAACGCGCGCACACCAGCTCCGGTAAACTCCCATTACTTACCTGTGCGGGCGGGTGTGATATCCCTAGCCGAGCCCCTCTCGGAGGGAGGGGGCTGGGGGGTGTGTGTGATCCCACAGAACCCCGCCCCTCGGTGGGGTATGTATAAAAGGCGAGACCCTGAGAGAGAGAGTTCAGTTGGGACAAGCCGACGACGAAGAACCAGCTGAAGACCGAAGTCCAGCTAGATAGACCCTGGGACTCCTCTGACCCGCTGTCCTTCTAAGGGCCCGGGCAGAGCAAGTCAGTCGTGCGACCCAGAGCCTCGGAGCCGATGTCCCTGCAAGTGCCGGATTCGTGTGGCTGGTGGTCGAGACCTGTGTCTTGGCTGGGCCAGGTCAGGTAGTCCCTTGAGAGTAGGCGAGTCAGATTGGGAATACCTCCCTTGAGAGTAGCGGGTGAAGAGGCCATTACCTCTTTGAGTGTGAAGCTGTAATAATACGTGTTGCCTCTTCTCAACCGTCTCTGTCGTCACGGTGCCAAATACACTAGTACAGCCACATCGGTTCTGTGTTGGAGCGTAAGCCCACTAGTAACCAATTGGCATGTTCTGGTTTACGTGACAAACCTTACTGATTGGCTGTGTCGGGTGGTGACGGGTTTACACATTTATATTTTTAACCCCAAAAAAACCCGTCTATTATGAACAGAAAGACTGATCCACGCCACTTGTGTTCTCCCACATTGACTGCCGTAATGCCCTGCGATTATTTTTGGCACCCCGAGCAAACTCCTCAACAGGCTGCACAGAGTTCACAATGCGGATGCCAGGGTGCTAGCTGGTGACACATCCCTTTAAACATCACACCACTTACCTGCGGCTCCTGTCCCTTCACTGGAATCGCTGTCCGTACCCCCCCCCCCCCCCCGTAGTGATTTTAAGATTCTCCTGCTGATATCCCTACGTACATGACCTCCTTCATCCACGAATATTCCATCGAGATCATTAAGATCGCCACACTGTGCATTGCTCACCATCACCACGGTGGGGGGGGGGGGGGGGTGACGGCGCCTTGGAAATTGCGGTCACTAAACTCTGGAACTCTGTGCCCCTTCGAGGTCAGGGGACTTCCCAAACACACATCTTAAAATCTCGACTAGAAACGTCTCTGTTTAAAATGTCTCTCTCTCTCGTTAGTTATTTTCAAACGTCTTTCTCGCTTCTTCTTCTCTCCTTGCTTGATGCTTAACTATTTCTGCCTTTTAATGCACAGCGCCCTGAGAAATATTTAGTTCAAGGGCACTTTATACATTTACATTATTAGTGTGCATCGGGGGCACTCACTCGGGGTCATTCACCCAGTTCTATCACTCGGGGTCACTCACTCAGGGTTATTCAGCAGAGGTCACTCACCCCCTACGTCGTCCTCGTCAGGGACGCGCATCTCGCCTCCTCGCTCCTCGAGTCCACTTTCCGACATGGTCACTTCACACAAAGACAAAGTTCCCCCACACACCGTATAGCCTCAACAGCACTTTTGAGGCAAGTGCTGGTCGCAGCGAGCAGCGCCTTGCGATGTGGCTACACGGCACCATGCGGATAGTTCTCTAACTCACCAGGTGAGTGTGTGAGAGTTCTCTAACTCACCAGGTGAGTGTGTGTGAGAGTTCTCTAACTCACCAGGTGAGTGTGAGCGTGAGAGTTCTCTAACTCACCAGGTGAGTGTGTGTGAGAGTTCTCTAACTCACCAGGTGAGTGTGTGAATGAGTTATCTAACTCACCAGGTGAGTGTGTGAGTGAGAGTTATCTAACTCACCAGGTGAGTTTGTGAATGAGTTCTCTAATTCACCACGTGAGTGTGTGAGTGAGAGTTATCTAACTCACCAGGTGAGTTTGTGAATGCGTTATCTAACTCACCAGGTGAGTGTGTGAGTGAGAATGGGTCTCTATCTCACCAGGTGTGTGAGTGACAGTTCTCTAACTCACCAGGTGAGTGTGTGTGAGAGTTATCTAACTCACCAGGTGAGTGTGTGAGTGACAGTTCTCTAACTCACCAGGTGAGTGGGCGAGTGAGAATGGGTCTCTATCTCACCAGGTGAGTGAGAGTGACGATGTTTAACTACACACTGCTTAGCAGGTACATCATTTGAGAACCGAGGCGACCTAGGAGAGGAGGCTCAGTCACCGGTGTTGAGGATCGTGAGCGGGAATAGAACTCGGGCCGCTCGGTTCGCCGTTCCACACTCAACAAAGATACAGATCAAGGTTCCCCGTGTAGCCTTACCGGACCATTGGGGCAAGTGCTGTTAGCGAGCACCCTTGAAGGCCGGAACGGCGCACGAGGGGGTTAGTGGCCAGCACCACGCCCGGCCGCCTTTATCTCCCCAGTGGTGATGTTTACACACCGCACCAGATATGCATTTGAGGCCGAGTCGACCTAGGGGAGGCCCAGGACCGGTTCAAACAATTGTCACTGGTGTTGGCCGTGAGCGGGAATCGAACTCTGGTCGCCGGGTTCGTAGCACAGAGCAGCTAACCGCTACCCACAGACACACACAGACACACACAGACAAACACACACAGACACACGCACAACCCTGCACACCCCATTCTGGCTGGGCCAGGCCTTCTTACCTTGAGTCATCACCGTGCCGCATCTCCCCCCCCCCCCAATTCTCTGTCTTCCTGTCCAACGCAAGCATCGCCCCGTCCTCTCTTTAAGTACAGCTCAGTGGCTATGGGGCGTGTTGGGCGGTCGTGGTGGGAGGCAGACAGGGAGAGAGACGATACGGGGGGTGTGGAGGACGTGGGGGAAGTGGGGGCACTGTTTGCGTGGAGCGTCGGAAAGCCCCAAACTTTACCCACCTGTAGACGCAGACGTCACCTGGGGGACATACCCCGCATGCCACCACCCCTGGGCGAGGTGGAAGCCACCGACCCTGACGCCTGCTGCACATTTGGAGTTTGCGTGTCTTTCTCTCTTTTTTTTTACGATCAGAGGAAACAAGAAGATGCTCGGTGTCGTCGGCACTTTGCTTCGTTAATCATTTCGTATTTTTAGTTTTTTTTCAATACTTTGCTATATGTGCCCCCCCCCTTTTTAAATTAAAGATTTCACGCTCTGCTCTCCTCCTTCTTACCCCTTCCCTCTCTCTCTACCCCCCCCCTCTCTCTCTACCCCCCCCCCTCTCCCTCCTCTATATCTATGTTCCCCCTGTTTTCTAAGTAATATTTTCTCTCATCATCATCACGGTGACTAGGAGATGTTAACTTCCTCGCCTGGTATGCACGAGGTCGTGGGTTCGATCCCGACCCTGACGCCTGCTGCATATTTTGAGTATGTCTCTCTGCCCGTGGTCGCGTGGATTTGTCTCCGATTTTCCCCTCCACATTTAGGAACCAACACGCGTTTTAGAGTATTTGGCTACTGCTATATATTCCCACGTGATGGCGATGATGATGAGTCACTTCGTTGAGCGATCATTTGTGGCCAGGTCGCTTCTGGAAATTAACTATGTAGCTCAGTGGAGCCTAACCTGGTGAATAAAGCTCGTTATGAAAACGAAACTACTTTTTTTATTTTATTTTTTATCCAGGAAAGGCCCACTGAGCTATCTAGCTCTTTCTCAGAAGCGACCTGGCTATCACACGTGGGAATTTAATCGCAGCAGCAAAATAATTCAAACGCGTGGTGATGTTGATTCTAAATAAAGAGGGGGGAAAACCGGAGGTAACTCGAAGACAAATACACGCGACTACGGGGAGAGAGAGGAGAGAACACGCGGACTCCAAATATACAGCAGGCATAGCCAGGGTTGTGATCGAACCCACGACCCTCCTGCACACCAGGCGAGAGAGGTAACATCTCCTAGTCACCGTGATGATGAGAGAGAGAGAGACACACACGCAGACTCCAAATATACAACAGGCATCGGCCGGGTCGGGATCGAACCTACGACCCTCCTGCACACCAGGCGAGAGAGGTAATATCTTCTAGCCACCGGGTCGCTCTGAAGCGCCCTCTTACCGACAACACCCTGGGGATGGGCAGCGGTAGGGGTGGAGAGAGCTGTGTTGGGTGAATTTTGCATCTTTGTGCGGGGCACACGGGAAAACGGAAGTCATAATAGGAAGTGAAACTGGCAGGCCCCCCCCCCGCCTCAGTTGGCCCGACTCAGTGGAGGGGCTTTCCGGCAGAAAGGTCGATCGCACTGATGACTGGACACGCACACAATGGGAACCCCCCACTCACGATCGCACTCACCAGGTGAGTGAGTGTGAGAATGGGTCTCCAACTCACCAGGTGAGTGAGAATGGGTCTCTAACTCACCAGGTGAGTGTGAGAGTGAGAATGGTCTCCAACTCACCAGGAGAGTGAGAATGGGTCTAACTCACCAGGTGAGTGTGAGTGAGAATGGGTCTCTAACTCACCAGATGAGTGTGAGTGCGAATAGGTCTCTAACTCACCAGGAGAGTGAGAATGGGTCTATAACTCGCCAGGTGAGTGAGAGTGAGAATGGGTCTCTAACTCACCAGGTGAGTGTGAGTGAGAATGGGTCTCCAACTCATCAGGTGAGTGAGAATGGGTCTATAACTCACCAGGTGAGTGTGAGAGTGAGAATGGGTCTCTAACTCACCAGGAGAGTAAGAATGGGTTTAACTCACCAGGTGAGTGAGAGTGAGAATGGGTCTCTAACTCACCAGGTGAGTGTGAGTGAGAATGGGTCTCCAACTCATCAGGTGAGTGAGAATGGGTCTATAACTCACCAGGTGAGTGTGAGAGTGAGAATGGGTCTCTAACTCACCAGGAGAGTGAGAATGGGTCTAACTCACCAGGTGAGTGAGAGTGAGAATGGGTCTCTAACTCATCAGGTGAGTGAGAATAGGTCTATAACTAACCAGGTGAGTGTGAGAGTGAGAATGGGTCTCCAACTCACCAGGAGAGTGAGAACGGGTCTAACTCACCAGGTGAGTGAGAGTGAGAATGGGTCTCTAACTCACCAGGTGAGTGAGAATGGGTCTAACTCACCAGGTGAGTGAGAGTGAGAATGGGTCTCCAACTCACCAGGAGAGTGTAAGAGTGAGAATGGGTCTCCAACTCACCAGGTGAGTGTGAGTGAGAATGGGTCTCTAACTCACTAGGTGAGTGAGAATGGGTCGAACTCACCAGGTGAGTGAGAATGGGTCTAACTCACCAGGTGAGTGTGAGAGTAAGAATGGGTCTCTAACTGACCAGGTGAGTGTGAGAGTGACGCTCCACGCTCTCTCTGCTGAAGCCATCTGAGTGGACACAGCGTTAGTACTGCCTCCACACAGGGCACCCGTTGTCTGAACATGGTTGCCAATCGCAAGAAGATACACAGACCTATGGAGATACATAGAGACACATATAGATAGAGACCCATAAAGCCCCATATATGTTTAGTGTACTAATTCACAGTCACTAGTTGGAGGTACTCTTTAATTCGGGCCTTCACAGCCTTCGCGGATAATCCCATACCGGGACAGGTCAGCCAGCATTCTGCCAGACCCACGGCTTGCAGAATGGAGAAGATAACGACGACGACAGCACGACCAGTTCAATTCCCCATCGCAGCAGCCCCGTCTACGAGTCGGAGCTTGCCTTAGATCCTGAGCAGCGTGGCCAGGCTCCGCCCGCGGCCCCGCACCCCTCTGGATCCCCTAGATTGCTCCGTGCCTTGTCCACAGCTGCAACTGGTAGAACGGGCTGTTACCCGTAATTCTATTGTCTACCAATCTCCTAGCGGCACGCGCTCCAGTGACTTATTCCACGTCACTACATTAACCCCCCCCCCCTCCTCGTGAAAAAAAAAACACAGCCATCCCGGCTGACCTCCATACGTCACGGGGCGGGATGACGAACACCGATGGGGTTTCACTCAGGTGACGCATCAAGGGCGTGTGGCCCACATGAAATTTACTGCAAGGGGCCCCTTGCAGCTGCAACCTTGGCGGGGTTGGAGGGGCAGTGGAAGCAGGTGCCCCCGTCGCCGTGGTAGGCCCACCCGGTGCAGAAATCCCTTTGTCCGGTAAAATCACCATCGGCCCGTCTATAGGAGGTACGACAGGCGCGCTTGCAGGTTGAACAGGCAAGGGCAGTGGCACGTTGGACGTGACAGACACCGGCAAGGCAACGTTAGGAGATGACGCATCGACACGCGGTGCAACGTAGGGTTTCAATCGGGACGTGTGAACGTACCAACGGCGCGACCCGACCCGAACGCGTGCGGACTGTGGGCTAGGGACCTCAATCAGCACCACCGGCCCTTGCCAGGGTCTGTGCAACTTAGGGGAGGTCCCCACTGTACCTGTGGGCAGTGGAGCCAGGCTATGTCCCCCACCTGCCAAGGGGACCCACGATGAGAGCGCCGGGCGCACCGTTCGTTCCGAGCCTGGGTCTTGGCCATAGCCAATTGGGCCGTGTCCATGCGCTTCTGCCACAGGCCGAACGGACTCGCGAATATAATCGGGGAGGGGTTTGACAGGACCCTTCGCCCGCGTGTCAAGTTGGATCTCCACAGGCGGCACATTCTCGCGACCGTACATCAAAAAGAAAGGTGAATACCCCATCGACGCATGTGGTGCCATCCGGTAAGCGGAGAGCACTCCCGAGATGTGCAAATCCCAATCGGCCTGCTTCTCGTTAACCGTATGGCAGAACATGGCCGACAGGGTCCGGTTCAACCGGTCAACCATCCCATCAGTTTGTGGATTGTAGGGAGAGGTCCGAACTTTCTTAGTTCCCAGTGCGTCGCACACATCTCGCAATAGGTTTGAAGGAAAATTTCGCCCTTGGTCTGTAAACAACCTTTCCGGCGCCCCCTTGTCCATCACGTACCCGAACAGAAATGCCTCCGTGATAGACGACGCCGACTGGTTGGGCAAAGGTCAAGCCATTGGCCATCGTGAAATATATTCGACCCCGACCAACAAAAATTTGTTCCCCCGAGCGGATGGGGGAAAGGGCCCCAGAATGTCCAACACCACCAATTCGTTAACCCGCGTCACTTTAATCGACTGCACTGGGGGAACATACGGTTGTTTGGGTGGCTTCCGCCGGGCACAGTTGGAGCACGCCGGAATGTGCCCGACGACGTCAGTCGTCATGCCGTGCCAAAAATAATCACGTTGCAATGCCAACAAGGTTTTCTGCACCCCGTGATGTAACAACTTCTCAGCGTGCAGAATCCGAATCAACTTTTATCGCAACAACGATGGCACAACAAGGCGCCAACGACCCTGCAAGTCCTCTCTCCACATCAACAACCCGTCACGGAGAGCTGCTCCCGGCATCCCTTCAGATGACGGACACCCCTTCGACTTTGCAGCCTGACTCCGCAAGGCCCCAAGCGAGTCATCAAACAATTGTTCATGAACCCACACGGAACGCGGCAAATTCAAAACCCCGTCAGCCGGTTCCGGACATGTGGAAGCCGTGGGCTTCTTTACAGCGGACATGACAGGCCGCGGGGGCTGTGGAACCCGCGTGCACCTATTCGTGCCAGAGGCACACGCGCAGGTGGACCCCTGCGGCAGTCGGGAGAGCACGTCCGCATTAGCATGATGTGAGCCCTTACGGTATTGAACATCAAACGAGAACTCCTGGAAAGTTTCCAGCCATCGTGCCAGCTGGCCAGATGGCTGGTCAACTTTCAGGGAATATTGCAAAGCTGCATGGTCCGTGCGCACAAATAATTGGCGGACAAAATGCACAATAGCTAACAATTCCCATCAGGTGATGCAATAGCGGGTCTCCCCTGGAGAGAGAACGCGGCTCCCGTAAGCCACAACGTGTCCGACGCCACCTTTACACTGCGATAGGACCGCGACAATACTCGTATCACTAGCGTCGGTATCCAAAATGAAAGACAAAGCGAAATCAGGGTAATCCAGCGTCGGCGCTGATGCCAAGCGATTGCGTAGGCCATGAAACGTCGCCTCCTCCGCTGGCCCCCATTTGAACCTCTGGTTCTTCGCCGTAAGGAGGTGCAGCGGCCTAGCGATCATAGCAAAATTTGGAACGAATCTGCGGTAATAGGAAGCGATCCGGACAAATCGATTTACGTTACCCACCGTGGCCGGAGTCGGCCAGTCCCGAACGCACGCCGTTTTGTCCGAGTCCGTGGCCACACCATCAGGGCTGACAATGTGACCCAAATAGCGCACGGAGTGTTGCAAAAGGTGACACTTCCTGGTTCTTAAATTTCAAATTGGCGGAACGCACCCTAGCAAAAAGAGCATCCAATCTCTGAAGATGCTCCTCAAACATACGGCTGAAAACAATGACGTCGTCCAAATATATCAGGCACGTGTCCCACTGCAGGCTGGTCAACACGAGTTCCATCAACCTCTGGAACGTAGCAGGGGCAGCGTTCAAACTTATTGGGAGACAATTAAACTGAAACAGCCGTCTTTTCCCTCGACGACTCGTCCAGGGGGAGCTACCAGAATCCCGAAGAGAAGTCGAGAGTCGAAAAAAATTTCGCCCCAGACAAGGCATCGAGGGAATCATCCATACGTGGCAGGGGGTAAGCGTCTGCTACCGACACTTTGTTTAACCTCCGAAAATCAACACAAAGTTGCAGGCTACCATCCTACTTCTTCACCAGGACCAACGGAGCACCCCATGGGCTGTTGGACGGAGAGATAATGTCGGCAGCCAGCATGTCATCTACTGCGCCGCGGACATGATCCCTCTCCGCTGGGCTCACGCGATGCGGATTCATACGAATGGGACTAGCATCCCCGGTATCAATGTGATGGGAGAGCAGCGAGGTGCGTCCCAGATCAAAATCATCTTTGCTAAAGACGTAGAAATATTTGGACAGTGGCGCACGAAGCGCGGACCACTGGTACGTAGTCAGGGATGCGTTTTCCTGACACAACCTGGCGATCCATCGATCGTCCTGCGACGGAGAAGCCGAAACCCCCGCTACGAGACCCTGGCAATCCACATCATCATGGGCCGTGAAAGCGGTTTTGACATGGGCCAAGACCATACCTGCCAGCAGCACAACATTGTCCGTGCCTCCGTTTAACACTTGCAAAAATGGAGGCTGACCCGGCCAAACAATTGTCCAGGCTGCGACCAGCGCCAGGCCGCCCGTAACAGCGTTGGACGGTGACAACAACACACCCGCCGCCCCCTCAACCCCAGGCACGGGTTTCCGATAGGGCAGCGGAATGAGCATCTGCGAGCCCGGCGGAATGTCGACCGAAACGTCGGACAGCGCCTGAACCGAGAGGTCAGGGGTGGACCGGCCCCACGGCGACGGCAAAAATAAAATCTTACGGCCCACCGGTAACTCAATGCAACCCTGATCGACCCCTATCTGAATCGGCATCTTTGCCAGGAAATCGTTCCCCAAAAAGCAAGGCACAGCGAGGGACCTGGAGATCAACACCGTCCCCGAAGCTGACACATCCCCAATGGAAATGCGTGCTTCCACCTGACCCACGATGCCCATACTCCACCCGTTAGCGGCAACACACGCATCAAAAACCGGACGTACCCGCGACAGCAGAATGGATAGGAGATGTTAAATAACGTCCGAGATGATAGTGGCGGAAGTGCCTGAATCAACTAAAATGTGCACATCAATCCCCTGTATAGAGCCCGGCATGGTCGAAGACCAAGTGGCGGCCGCAACGACTCTGCGAGCCAGTTTCCGCCACTGTGTCATCGTCCGACGCGGATCACTTAGAGTCCCCCCGTTAGAACAGGCACACGGAACGCACTCCGACAATGGTGAATGAGATGACAGGCCTTGCCGGGTGTCTGATGCGTACCGACTTGCCTGACACAGGTCACCGTCCGATGTCGATGGCGCGTCCTTGGTCGGGGACTCCGGGCGAAGAGGTGGACGAGGGCGACTCCAGCAGTCACGTGCGAAATGTCTAAGACATCCGCAGCGATAACACGCCATGTCGGCCCGTCACCCGGCTCTCCCGGCGTCCCGGCGATCCGCCAATGGCTATGGTCTTGGCCATAGCCAATTGGGCCGTGTCCATGCGCTTCTGTCACAGGCCGAACGGACTCGCGAATATAATCGGGGAGGGGTTTGACAGGACCCTTCGCCCGCGTGTCAAGTTGGATCTCCACAGGCGGCACATTCTCGCGACCGTACATCAAAAAGAAAGGTGAATACCCCATCGACGCATGTGGTGCCATCCGGTAAGCGGAGAGCACTCCCGAGATGTGCAAATCCCAATCGGCCTGCTTCTCGTTAACCGTATGGCAGAACATGGCCGACAGGGTCCGGTTCAACCGGTCAACCATTCCATCAGTTTGTGGATTGTAGGGAGAGGTCCGAACTTTCTTAGTTCCCAGTGCGTCGCACACATCTCGCAATAGGTTTGAAGGAAAATTTCGCCCTTGGTCTGTAAACAACCTTTCCGGCGCCCCCTTGTCCATCACGTACCCGAACAGAAATGCCTCCGTGATAGACGACGCCGACTGGTTGGGCAAAGGTCAAGCCATTGGCCATCGTGAAATATATTCGACCCCGACCAACAAAAATTTGTTCCCCCGAGCGGATGGGGGAAAGGGCCCCAGAATGTCCAACACCACCAATTCGTTAACCCGCGTCACTTTAATCGACTGCACTGGGGGAACATACGGTTGTTTGGGTGGCTTCCGCCGGGCACAGTTGGAGCACGCCGGAATGTGCCCGACGACGTCAGTCGTCATGCCGTGCCAAAAATAATCACGTTGCAATGCCAACAAGGTTTTCTGCACCCCGTGATGTAACAACTTCTCAGCGTGCAGAATCCGAATCAACTTTTATCGCAACAACGATGGCACAACAAGGCGCCAACGACCCTGCAAGTCCTCTCTCCATATCAACAACCCGTCACGGAGAGCTGCTCCCGGCATCCCTTCAGATGACGGACACCCCTTCGACTTTGCAGCCTGACTCCGCAAGGCCCCAAGCGAGTCATCAAACAATTGTTCACGAACCCACACGGAACGCGGCAAATTCAAAACCCCGTCAGCCGGTTCCGGACATGTGGAAGCCGTGGGCTTCTTTACAGCGGACATGACAGGCCGCGGGGGCTGTGGAACCCGCGTGCACCTATTCGTGCCAGAGGCACACGCGCAGGTGGACCCCTGCGGCAGTCGGGAGAGCACGTCCGCATTAGCATGATGTGAGCCCTTACGGTATTGAACATCAAACGAGAACTCCTGGAAAGTTTCCAGCCATCGTGCCAGCTGGCCAGATGGCTGGTCAACTTTCAGGGAATATTGCAAAGCTGCATGGTCCGTGCGCACAAATAATTGGCGGACAAAATGCACAATAGCTAACAATTCCCATCAGGTGATGCAATAGCGGGTCTCCCCTGGAGAGAGAACGCGGCTCCCGTAAGCCACAACGTGTTCGACGCCACCTTTACACTGCGATAGGACCGCGACAATACCCGTATCACTAGCGTCGGTATCCAAAATGAAAGACAAAGCGAAATCAGGGTAATCCAGCGTCGGCGCTGATGCCAAGCGATTGCGTAGGCCATGAAACGTCGCCTCCTCCGCTGGCCCCCATTTGAACCTCTGGTTCTTCGCCGTAAGGAGGTGCAGCGGCCTAGCGATCATAGCAAAATTTGGAACGAATCTGCGGTAATAGGAAGCGATCCGGACAAATCGATTTACGTTACCCACCGTGGCCGGAGTCGGCCAGTCCCGAACGCACGCCGTTTTGTCCGAGTCCGTGGCCACACCATCAGGGCTGACAATGTGACCCAAATAGCGCACGGAGTGTTGCAAAAGGTGACACTTCCTGGTTCTTAAATTTCAAATTGGCGGAACGCACCCTAGCAAAAAGAGCATCCAATCTCTGAAGATGCTCCTCAAACATACGGCTGAAAACAATGACGTCGTCCAAATATATCAGGCACGTGTCCCACTGCAGGCTGGTCAACACGAGTTCCATCAACCTCTGGAACGTAGCAGGGGCAGCGTTCAAACTTATTGGGAGACAATTAAACTGAAACAGCCGTCTTTTCCCTCGACGACTCGTCCAGGGGGAGCTACCAGAATCCCGAAGAGAAGTCGAGAGTCGAAAAAAATTTCGCCCCAGACAAGGCATCGAGGGAATCATCCATACGTGGCAGGGGGTAAGCGTCTGCTACCGACACTTTGTTTAACCTCCGAAAATCAACACAAAGTTGCAGGCTACCATCCTACTTCTTCACCAGGACCAACGGAGCACCCCATGGGCTGTTGGACGGAGAGATAATGTCGGCAGCCAGCATGTCATCTACTGCGCCGCGGACATGATCCCTCTCCGCTGGGCTCACGCGATGCGGATTCATACGAATGGGACTAGCATCCCCGGTATCAATGTGATGGGAGAGCAGCGAGGTGCGTCCCAGATCAAAATCATCTTTGCTAAAGACGTAGAAATATTTGGACAGTGGCGCACGAAGCGCGGACCACTGGTACGTAGTCAGGGATGCGTTTTCCTGACACAACCTGGCGATCCATCGATCGTCCTGCGACGGAGAAGCCGAAACCCCCGCTACGAGACCCTGGCAATCCACATCATCATGGGCCGTGAAAGCGGTTTTGACATGGGCCAAGACCATACCTGCCAGCACCACAACATTGTCCGCGCCTCCGTTTAACACTTGCAAAAATGGAGGCTGACCCGGCCAAACAATTGTCCAGGCTGCGACCAGCGCCAGGCCGCCCGTAACAGCGTTGGACGGTGACAACAACACACCCGCCGCCCCCTCAACCCCAGGCACGGGTTTCCGATAGGGCAGCGGAATGAGCATCTGCGAGCCCGGCGGAATGTCGACCGAAACGTCGGACAGCGCCTGAACCGAGAGGTCCGGGGTGGACCGGCCCCACGGCGACGGCAAAAATAAAATCTTACGGCCCACCGGTAACTCAATGCAACCCTGATCGACCCCTATCTGAATCGGCATCTTTGCCAGGAAATCGTTCCCCAAAAAGCAAGGCACAGCGAGGGACCTGGAGATCAACACCGTCCCCGAAGCTGACACATCCCCAATGGAAATGCGTGCTTCCACCTGACCCACGATGCCCATACTCCACCCGTTAGCGGCAACACACGCATCAAAAACCGGACGTACCCGCGACAGCAGAATGGATAGGAGATGTTAAATAACGTCCGAGATGATAGTGGCGGAAGTGCCTGAATCAACTAAAATGTGCACATCAATCCCCTGTATAGAGCCCGGCACGGTCGAAGACCAAGTGGCGGCCGCAACGACTCTGCGAGCCAGTTTCCGCCACTGTGTCATCGTCCGACGCGGATCACTTAGAGTCCCCCCGTTAGAACAGGCACACGGAACGCACTCCGACAATGGTGAATGAGATGACAGGCCTTGCCGGGTGTCTGATGCGTACCGACTTGCCTGACACAGGTCACCGTCCGATGTCGATGGCGCGTCCTTGGTCGGGGACTCCGGGCGAAGAGGTGGACGAGGGCGACTCCAGCAGTCACGTGCGAAATGTCTAAGACATCCGCAGCGATAACACGCCATGTCGGCCCGTCACCCGGCTCTCCCGGCGTCCCGGCGATCCGCCAATGGCTATGGTCTTGGCCATAGCCAATTGGGCCGTGTCCATGCGCTTCTGCCACAGGCCGAACGGACTCGCGAATATAATCGGGGAGGGGTTTGACAGGACCCTTCGCCCGCGTGTCAAGTTGGATCTCCACAGGCGGCACATTCTCGCGACCGTACATCAAAAAGAAAGGTGAATACCCCATCGACGCATGTGGTGCCATCCGGTAAGCGGAGAGCACTCCCGAGATGTGCAAATCCCAATCGGCCTGCTTCTCGTTAACCGTATGGCAGAACATGGCCGACAGGGTCCGGTTCAACCGGTCAACCATCCCATCAGTTTGTGGATTGTAGGGAGAGGTCCGAACTTTCTTAGTTCCCAGTGCGTCGCACACATCTCGCAATAGGTTTGAAGGAAAATTTCGCCCTTGGTCTGTAAACAACCTTTCCGGCGCCCCCTTGTCCATCACGTACCCGAACAGAAATGCCTCCGTGATAGACGACGCCGACTGGTTGGGCAAAGGTCAAGCCATTGGCCATCGTGAAATATATTCGACCCCGACCAACAAAAATTTGTTCCCCCGAGCGGATGGGGGAAAGGGCCCCAGAATGTCCAACACCACCAATTCGTTAACCCGCGTCACTTTAATCGACTGCACTGGGGGAACATACGGTTGTTTGGGTGGCTTCCGCCGGGCACAGTTGGAGCACGCCGGAATGTGCCCGACGACGTCAGTCGTCATGCCGTGCCAAAAATAATCACGTTGCAATGCCAACAAGGTTTTCTGCACCCCGTGATGTAACAACTTCTCAGCGTGCAGAATCCGAATAAACTTTTATCGCAACAACGATGGCACAACAAGGCGCCAACGACCCTGCAAGTCCTCTCTCCACATCAACAACCCGTCACGGAGAGCTGCTCCCGGCATCCCTTCAGATGACGGACACCCCTTCGACTTTGCAGCCTGACTCCGCAAGGCCCCAAGCGAGTCATCAAACAATTGTTCACGAACCCACACGGAACGCGGCAAATTCAAAACCCCGTCAGCCGGTTCCGGACATGTGGAAGCCGTGGGCTTCTTTACAGCGGACATGACAGGCCGCGGGGGCTGTGGAACCCGCGTGCACCTATTCGTGCCAGAGGCACACGAGCAGGTGGACCCCTGCGGCAGTCGGGAGAGTACGTCCACATTAGCATGATGTGAGCCCTTACGGTATTGAACATCAAACGAGAACTCCTGGAAAGTTTCCAGCCATCGTGCCAGCTGGCCAGATGGCTGGTCAACTTTCAGGGAATATTGCAAAGCTGCATGGTCCGTGCGCACAAATAATTGGCGGACAAAATGCACAATAGCTAACAATTCCCATCAGGTGATGCAATAGCGGGTCTCCCCTGGAGAGAGAACGCGGCTCCCGTAAGCCACAACGCGTTCGACGCCACCTTTACACTGCGATAGGACGGCGCCAATACCCATATCACTAGCGTCGGTATCCAAAATGAAAGACAAAGCGAAATCAGGGTAATCCAGCGTCGGCGCTGATGCCAAGCGATTGCGTAGGCCATGAAACGTCGCCTCCTCCGCTGGCCCCCATTTGAACCTCTGGTTCTTCGCCGTAAGGAGGTGCAGCGGCCTAGCGATCATAGCAAAATTTGGAACGAATCTGCGGTAATAGGAAGCGATCCGGACAAATCGATTTACGTTACCCACCGTGGCCGGAGTCGGCCAGTCCCGAACGCACGCCGTTTTGTCCGAGTCCGTGGCCACACCATCAGGGCTGACAATGTGACCCAAATAGCGCACGGAGTGTTGCAAAAGGTGACACTTCCTGGTTCTTAAATTTCAAATTGGCGGAATGCACCCTAGCAAAAAGAGCATCCAATCTCTGAAGATGCTCCTCAAACATACGGCTGAAAACAATGACGTCATCTAAATATATCAGGCACGTGTCCCACTGCAGGCTGGTCAACACGAGTTCCATCAACCTCTGGAACGTAGCAGGGGCAGCGTTCAAACTTATTGGGAGACAATTAAACTGAAACAGCCGTCTTTTCCCTCGACGACTCGTCCAGGGGGAGCTACCAGAATCCCGAAGAGAAGTCGAGAGTCGAAAAAAATTTCGCCCCAGACAAGGCATCGAGGGAATCATCCATACGTGGCAGGGGGTAAGCGTCTGCTACCGACACTTTGTTTAACCTCCGAAAATCAACACAAAGTTGCAGGCTACCATCCTACTTCTTCACCAGGACCAACGGAGCACCCCATGGGCTGTTGGACGGAGAGATAATGTCGGCAGCCAGCATGTCATCTACTGCGCCGCGGACATGATCCCTCTCCGCTGGGCTCACGCGATGCGGATTCATACGAATGGGACTAGCATCCCCGGTATCAATGTGATGGGAGAGCAGCGAGGTGCGTCCCAGATCAAAATCATCTTTGCTAAAGACGTAGAAATATTTGGACAGTGGCGCATGAAGCGCGGACCACTGGTACGTAGTCAGGGATGCGTTTTCCTGACACAACCTGGCGATCCATCGATCGTCCTGCGACGGAGAAGCCGAAACCCCCGCTACGAGACCCTGGCAATCCACATCATCATGGGCCGTGAAAGCGGTTTTGACATAGGCCAAGACCATACCTGCCAGCACCACAACATTGTCCGCGCCTCCGTTTAACACTTGCAAAAATGGAGGCTGACCCGGCCAAACAATTGTCCAGGCTGCGACCAGCGCCAGGCCGCCCGTAACAGCGTTGGACGGTGACAACAACACACCCGCCGCCCCCTCAACCCCAGGCACGGGTTTCCGATAGGGCAGCGGAATGAGCATCTGCGAGCCCGGCGGAATGTCGACCGAAACGTCGGACAGCGCCTGAACCGAGAGGTCCGGGGTGGACCGGCCCCACGGCGACGGCAAAAATAAAATCTTACGGCCCACCGGTAACTCAATGCAACTCTGATCGACCCCTATCTGAATCGGCATCTTTGCCAGGAAATCGTTCCCCAAAAAGCAAGGCACAGCGAGGGACCTGGAGATCAACACCGTCCCCGAAGCTGACACATCCCCAATGGAAATGCGTGCTTCCACCTGACCCACGATGCCCATACTCCACCCGTTAGCGGCAACACACGCATCAAAAACCGGACGTACCCGCGACAGCAGAATGGATAGGAGATGTTAAATAACGTCCGAGATGATAGTGGCGGAAGTGCCTGAATCAACTAAAATGTGCACATCAATCCCCTGTATAGAGCCCGGCACGGTCGAAGACCAAGTGGCGGCCGCAACGACTCTGCGAGCCAGTTTCCGCCACTGTGTCATCGTCCGACGCGGATCACTTAGAGTCCCCCCGTTAGAACAGGCACACGGAACGCACTCCGACAATGGTGAATGAGATGACAGGCCTTGCCGGGTGTCTGATGCGTACCGACTTGCCTGACACAGGTCACCGTCCGATGTCGATGGCGCGTCCTTGGTCGGGGACTCCGGGCGAAGAGGTGGACGAGGGCGACTCCAGCAGTCACGTGCGAAATGTCTAAGACATCCGCAGCGATAACACGCCATGTCGGCCCGTCACCCGGCTCTCCCGGCGTCCCGGCGATCCGCCAATGAGGGCCCTGAGCGCGACACCGCTTTCCCCCGAGGAACCCACTGGGCCGCCACCGCAGTGAGATCGTCACGCACCGTATCGTCCGGGACGAAGACGGCCTTCAACGGTGTCAAACCAACGGCCTTCCCCTTCATGGTCGGACCACCCATCAAGGCGGCCATCTGCGCCCAACGGTGCAAGTTAAACTGCACGTCGAGGCACTTGGCAGCCAACCGGGAGGTCAGCTGCTCGTGGCCGCACACGGGCAGTGGAATGCCCAGGTCCTTGGACAGTTCCAACATCTTCCCCAGTATCAAGGGCTCCAACAAGTCGGGCTTGGTCTCGGGATACGCGGCCATGGCCAGCGCAATCACAGAGCCACGGAAGGCCACAGGTGATTCCTCCGGTGCCTTTTGTCTCTGGACAAATCTACTGTGTGTGTCGTCCGGAGGCTCGTATGCTTCCCCCATCTTGTCGAAAGCCCCTTTCAGCGTCGCCTTCTATGCAGCTGTGATGGAGCGGAAAAATTTTAAGGACTTGTCATCGAGGAGCGTTGGCAGAACCTCCAAGGCCTCTGCATCCGTCCACTTGGCGGAGCGGACAGCCGATTCAAAGCACCAAGCGAATGCGCTCCAACCCCCTCCGACGGTAAATTCTTTAATAGTCGTCAGACGGTGGCTGCGAGTCCCTGAGCTGCTGTCACCCGAAGCGGGTGCCCCATGTGGCGGTGACAAGATGGCGGCTTCCCGCCAGTCAGTTGTGGCCGCGCCCAAGATGGTGGCGTCCAGCCGCGTCTCGGGGAAGGCGGGAAGCCTCGCAGAGGCCGCAATGGCGGATGTCTCGGCCCCACCCGAAGTTTCCCCCCGGAGAGGCCCGACGCGTGGTTGTCCCGGCATCGTCGCTGGCGCGACCAGGGTGACCAAGTCCAGCAAAACGGCCCGTAGCGAATCAATTTGCTCCGCTACGAGCCACCAGCCATCCTCGGCGCCCGAAGAAGCAGACGGCCCAGCTCCCGCGACGACATCTTGTACACCTGTCGTGTCGCTTGTCAGCCGTCCCGCCCGCGCCCTCCGTGTTCGGGACCATTACCGTTGGAGGAAGGTCCTCGTCGTCCTCTGCAGAAGGCATAGGTTGATTTTTCTTCAGTGAGATGTTTTGACATCTCGAAGCACTTCTGACCCCAATGTAATACAAGACTTCGTCACACACTGCTGGTCTCCGTTGCTTTTTATTAGCTTCTTGCTCGCACCCCGCTGGTCCTGACAGCGGACCAGCGTCTCCTCACGCGCGCCCCACACGCGCTCCCCCACTCCGCACACCGCTGGCCGACGGTGTGCCGAAGCTCCTCCAGCCACGTGGCTGATGGCACGTATCCCCTCTGGCCACCCAACGTGGTCCAGCTTCTTCACTCCAACAACTGACCCGAAGCCCTTCCGGGCTCCCACCTATATCCCCTTTACCACGTGATCCTGTCTCCTCCCCTTCCAGACCATCAGATCCGGCCTTCCCATAGCGCCATCCTGGCTCCACCCCCGTTCACCTCGCTTTCCGATTGGACCCGAGGTGAACGGCGGCCTCTCCCATATGCCCCAATGCTGGGCTCCGCCCCCCAATACCCCGGGCCGTATGATTGGGCCAGAGCCCAGCAGCGAACCCCGTTTACGCTCGCATTACACCTCTGCTCCCACGACAAATCTAGATTACCCATGCACAACGGATCCATCCAACACCGCTTCCCGTTCAACCGCATCCATGACCCGAGTGGTCACATCATCTGTATCCTCACAACATGCAGCCGTCCCGTGGGCCAACATCGTACCAGCCTGTATGACTGCGGAATCCAGCCCAGCATTTATTACTTGCAGAAAGGGCTTCCGATCTCCCCTCACTATCGTCTGAGCCCCTAACAAAGTGAGCCCACGAACTGCTCTATTCGAAGGGGTTAAAAGAACCCAACCCCGAGGTGATTTTCTGGTCAAGCCACTTCCGCAGCCTCAAGGGTATGAGCATCTGTGCACCCGGGGGAAATCCTAAGTTTCACGCACCAGGGCCTGAACCACAGCGTTAGCCGTACACCACCCAGTAGGGGACTCCAAAAACCTCAACTGATGTCCCGACGGTAACTCCACACAACCCTGGCCAACTAAAATCCGGAGAGGCATCCTCTTAAAAAAATCCGTCCAATAAACAAGGCACCTCCAACGGACTAGAATCCAATACCGGGCCCATCCTTTCAATATCGCTAATCCGTATCGATGCCTTAATTTGGCCCACAATGCCAAAACTCCAGCCATTAGCGGCAACACATTGATGATCTACCGGACTAAGGCAACCCACTGTCGATGGCACAGTCCTGAAAATAAAACTCGGAAACCATGGTGGCGGATGCCCCCGTATCTATGAGCATCCGCACCTCAATACCCTGCACAAATCCACCTACCGTGGATGATCCCGCTCCCACGGCCTTGATACGGTGCGCAATTGCGGTCCATTGCCCGGACCCCTGTGGCCAACCATCACGCACTGAAGCACCACCTTCATACCCCAGTATCCCTATAAGAGGCGATGGTGTGTGCACCCGACACTGACTGCAATGGGATGCATGAGGTGGCTGTGTCGGCCGGGTGTGTGATGTATCGCGACCTGCCTTTGCACCCAGGAGGAGTGGAGGCCGGCAGGGCAGAGGACGGCGAAGCCAGGGGAAAACTGCCCCAAATAGCATGGCAGCCCCTGGAGATGTGCCCCGGCAGGCTACACCTGAAGCAGGTAACGGGGCCCCGCGATGACGGAAGCAAGAACCGCCCCCCCCCCCTGCTGGTCCCGTCATCGTCCAACTCCGACTTTCCCCCGCAAGCTCCAACTACCCGACGTGCAGACCCAAGGAGACTCAGTGCTCCTGGTCAACTTCGTCTCCTGGAAATCCAGACCTGGCCGCCACTCCAGCACGTCATCACAGGATACAGTGGGCCTGGATGCATCGGGCTACCTGAAATGCGGACAGGTCATCCTCCTCTGTGTCCGGCAAAACAACGTCCATTTCCTGAGCGAGTGCCAACAGTTTCTCTAGCACCAGAGAATCCAGTCCTGCCCGCTCTATCCTTGGGTATGCATCCTGGGCCAGTGACAGTAATGCGCTGTAGAAGGCGAGAGACGTCTCGGTCTCCCCCCACTCTGTCCGCCTCTGGAATGAAAAAAACGCCGCCAAGGCTGCGTCGTCCAGAGCGGTGGGAAGAATATGTAGCGTCTCCACATCGGACCACTGCGTGAGCTCTCAAGTGGCGGCGAACCGCTGCCGGAACGCCGCCCAATCACTCTCGGCAGCCAAAATTTACTTGAGAAATGGCAGCTGCTGCACGAGGGAAGGTGCCACCAGACGAGCCATCCATGGCAGGTCACTTTTGGCGGGATTCGATACCGCCGTTGGTCAGCAGTGACGGCGGAGTCGCCCATTCACTGCCCTCGATTTGCAGCCCCCCCCACCGGCTCTTCCTTGCCCAGCTGCCACACCGATGCGCGCGCCGAGTGCCCGCAGCCCTTCTCCAGCCGGCAGCGGTGTGGGATCGTTGTCCTTCACCCGCTGCCCCACTGGGACTGCCACTCCAGGACCCCCCGCCAGGGTCTCGACTGCTGGGGCTGCCCGAGAACCCTCCTCGCCGTCAACCTCTTCACTCAGACGTTCCAATGAGAACCATCCTCTTCTATGATTCCGCCATAACCTATTTCCCCCTCAAGGATTCAAAAGAAGAAAAAAAAATCCTAACAACCCTACAATACAAAAAAAATACATTTTTCGTTAACACTCCTGACACCAAATGTAGTGTTCGAATTCACAGACACTAGTTGGAGGTACTCTCTCTATATATTTCCGGCATTCACAGCCTTCGGGACAGCCAGCATGCTGCCAGACCCAGGGCTTGCAGAGTGGAGAAGATCACGATGACGACTATTTAAAAGTTTTATTATCTCAGCTATGAACAGTCGACTGTTCCAGACAGGGTCGCAGATGGGTACCCGTACCCGTACCTGGCCGGGTACGGGTACCCGTTCCCTACCCGTACCCGTACCCTACCCGAAATGAGTGACAAACGGTTACTCACCAGTGACTCATGGCCTACCGTACCCGTACCCGGCCGCACCAGGGTCGCAAACGGGTACCCGTACCCGTACCCGGCAAATTAGGTCTCATAGTGTAAATGCTTACCCCGAGCTCTCAATACTCTGATAGTGCGCTGTTTTTGAGTTATACGCCTTTTGGCGTCATCTGGTCCAACCCATGTGAGACTAGGCTCTAAGGAAAGCTGTCTCGGGTGTGGACCAATCAACTTCAAGGACAGTGCACATTATCAGAGTAATGGTTTTTGTTTGCATTATGACTGCAGGCATTGTGGTCTATGCCAACATGACTCCTTGTAAAAAGGTGTCAGTTTTGTTGCCAGATAGAAGGGTAAAAAAACAATTATAATATTTGTATTGTAACGGACTAGCAAAGGCTGGCATAGCTCCCACACCTCCTGCGCAAAGGGACATTGCACAAATACGTCACTTGTGCACTCATCTGAATCACAGCCCCTCGGGCATTTAGAGGTGCGGGCCCACATGGCGGGAATACATAAACTTCCTGCATGTCAACCTGTCCCAGGCCGCCAGCCAAGATATGTCTCTTTGCCTTTTAGTTAGGGCCCTAGATGCCATGTTTTCCCATATTTGTTGGTGTATGGCACTTCGGGCAACTGGTACCTTTGCAATCTCGCCAAGAACACCTCGTGGGTGCCACGACTCTCTTACCAGGGCTGGCTCATCCTGCGATGTATTTGTTGACCGTGGCACACAGCCACCCCTGCGTCCAGGCGAGGGGCTTGCAGCGAGGTAATGGAGCCATCCCGAATCAACGCAGGAGCAATGCCAACCTATATTGTAAAAACATTATCTGAGGCCTTTGCCGGAGACCCATCTGAAAAAAAACAAGCAAAGCATATTTCTAACAAAGATTGTAGTGAGGGTATGCGCGACGTTAGGGACTCCCCTCCCATTCTTCACAGAGTCTTTGCACATAGTCTCTCTTTTTATCCGGTCCATCACTTCTCCCCAGATTAGCTTGAAAAACAGTGCCTCCATATTATGCATCATTTGCGCGCACGGTGGGTAGATATAGGCCAGATAGTTGAGTGCGGGTAGCATTTCCACCTGTAAAACCCAGATTCTCCCTTCCATAGCAAGGTTTCTGGCCGCCCACCTGGCCAGCCTGCCCTTCACCACCCTTATCTTTTCTTTCCAGTTCTTATTTGCCGATTCCTCCTGATAAGTGACCCCCAGGATCGTAATGCCTTCTGTCTGCACTCTTAGTTCTGTTGGGCGACCTTCAAAAAGCCTGGGGTCCCCAAAAATCATCATCACGCTCTTATTCAAGTTAATCCTGGATCCTGAGGCCAAACAACAAAGCCTTGCGAGCTCCAGCAACTACCACACCAAGGATACCTCTCTGCAGAAAACCACAATGTCATCCATATACATAGCTATTTTTGCCTGTTCGCTACACCCCGGGATGTGCACCCCTCGGATCCTCTGGTTAGCTCTGACCGCCTGGGCAAAGGGTCTCCATGCACATGACAAATAAGACTGGCGACATGGGGCATCCTTGTCTCACACCCGACCTAATTGGGACTGCTTCCAAAAGGATCTCGTTCATCAAAAGTCTGCTAGAGAGTTCATGATATATTTTCCTTACCCAACCTACTAAAAGCTCTCTCACCCCCATGCGTGCCAGCACTGAAAACAAGTAATCATGCGAAATGCGGGTCAAAAGCCTTCTCCTGGTCCAAACCAAGGAGCCCCAGGGCAACCCTCCCCTCCCCCACCATCGTGGATTCTAGAACCTCCCTCAGTAGGATACTATTGTCTCAAATGTGCATGCCCGGCACCACACATGTCTGGTCTGTTTGAATTAACCTCCTCTACCACTTTCTCTAGACATGCTGCGATGGATTTGAGTAAGGTCTTATAATCCGTATTTAACAGGGTGATTGGGCACCAACTCCCAAGGTCACTACGGGCCCCCTTCCCCTTATATATAAGGGATATTACCCCTCCCCTTAGGGGATTTGGCACTGGACCCTCTGCCAAGACTTCTCTATACAAATGCAGCAAGTCGTGCTTGATGGTGTCCCATAATTTGTCATAGAATTCAGCCGGTATTCCGTCCTGCCCTGGCGTCTTGTGCCGACATAGACCTCTTACCGCCTCGTCTAGCTCCTCCATCTGAATTTGCTTATTCATCTGCTCAGGAACCTTGATCTTCTGATTAACCTCACCAACGAAGAAGTCTCCGGCTCCTGCCTCCGACGCCGTACTTCGATAAAGTTCCACATAGTATTCCCGTGCAGCCTCAACAATGCCCTCTGTCTGGCATCAGTCTGCCCAGGCCTGGGCTGACCAGCTCCTGGATTGTGCTTCCAGTCTTCCAGCACTTTAAAAAAAAATAAGTGCATGCACTTTTCCCCCTCCTCCACTGCCCCAACCCGTGCCCTAAAAACGAGCTGCGCAGCCCGTTTTTACAGCGACAAGGAGATTGTCCTTTAGCTTCCTTACCTCGTTCACTGGGAAACCTAATTCCAGCAACCTATACGCTTTCCCTAACTGATCATTCAGACCGCTCAACTCATTCCTGACCCTTTCTTTCACTGTGTGCTTGAAAAAACCCTCATGTGGCGTCTACATATTGGAGATGGACACGTCTGGCCGCACCCCAGATTCCCCTCACATTTGTAATGTGAGGTTACACCTGGATGATAATGATAGGCTCTGCCGGCCTCAGCCGCAACCAATGGGGAGTGGAGCCAGGGGCGTGGCCCTGGAGCCGTACAGTATCTTCGGGAAAGTTCCAGGGGTGTGGCTGAGGATTGGCTGCGTGGTATCACGTGGGCCAGGGATTAAAAGGGGCGGAGAAAGACAGCACGTGGTCAGTGTGCGGAGGAACGAGGGGGGAAGCCACGCTGGTGCCGTGGTCCGGAGCCTGCCACGTGGCGGGCCGCGGCAGTCTTTCTCTCTCTCACGCTGTCAGCCAACAGCGTGAAGGAGCGAGGGAACTGGAGGAACGAATGTGGTGGAAAGCTGTGAACGAAACCGAATAAAGAACTCTCAAGTCACGGCGTCGTCTGAACGGGGTTTATTACACATTGACTGATGCAACGGAGAGCTCCATGATTAAGATGAAAATGTCCTACAGCAATGAGTAACAGTTCTTGTCGACCAGGTCCAGTAGGCATTCCGCACTCATGGGTTTCGGGGAAAACCCCCTCCCTTGGCTCATCTTTGCTGTTATTTCTTCAGATGTCTTCGGGTCTGTTAAAGAGTCTGACGGCTGTGGTTTACGCAAGGGGACAGATCTCAATGCGGCACTCGGTGTCCTCCGCTTCCTCTTTGTTGCTCTCGAACAACCACCTCTTGTTGCCTTTGTTCTGTTGCACCCCTTCGTCCTCTCTCGCCTCCACCTCCACCGCCAAATCAGCCACGGCTGGTTCAGGGGCAACCTCCTCCATCTCATTGGCTTCGGGGCCATCTTCCCGCCAGCTCGTGGATGCTTCCCCATCCTCAGACGACGCCTCCCCCTCCTCTCTCTCTCTCGTCCAGCAGTCATCTCTCCACTCATGCCATCAGTTGCCCGGTTACTCGGTGCGTGCTCCGACCCGGCCTCAGTCGTCCCTCTGTCCCCTCCGTCAGTCGTCTGGTTCTTATGCACCCGGACCATATTTGGGTACGATCCCGGGCAATTCCGGTACAGATGGTCCTTGCTCCCGCAAAGATTACATTGTGCTAGGACTCTGCACTCTTCCACTACGTGGTGCAGCGCTTTGCAGCGATAGCACATTCGTGCCTCTCACGCTGCTGCCAGATGGCCTCTTTCCGCACACCTGCAGAGTTTGGGTTGGCCCTCGTACACGACGTAGCCACTACTAAGGCCAATATTAAGGGCACTCGGGATATGCTGCAGGGCCCCAGCCACCGCTCTCAGCCTCACCCGCCACCTGTCCAGATGCCTTGAGAGTCTTAGACCCGCTTGCAACCCGACAACAAATGGCAGTACTGTCGCAACCACACCTCCACATCGTGATCTGGTAGTGCCTCGTTATACAGGAAGATGGTCACCAATTTCACGTCCAGTTCTGACAATTGTTGCAGTTTAAGCAGCGACAGAGGCCTCTCGCCAGCCTTTTCCTCAAACCGAGTCAGCAAACGCTGCAATAAATTGCTCGTCTTAAAGCGAACGTCGAAAGCCCTGCCGCCAGGCAAGCCTATTAAACAAAACAGGTCCATAGGCTCGACTTGTAGCATCCCCACCACCACTGCCTGTACAAAACTCGAGCGGCCCATGGTCACTTCATCTGGTACGTCTTCCTTTCAAGGCCACCCCAACAAAGTTGTGTCGCCTAGCATGGACATTTGTGAAGCTCACCCCAGGTCCACCACGCCAATGCCCCGCTCGTTCCTGGTTCCGTCCTGCCCCCACAGGTCCAGCATGTACCTTAATGGTCTCGCTCTGGTCGCCTGATACTCCGACTGATGCTCCTGCTGTTGTGGAGTGACTCATGCAGCCAGCTATGGCTGCAGGGTTTTGGTGGTACATGTTGTTTTTGTCGTTTATTGTGAAATGTCGATCACAGTTCCTGTGATCACTGTTACATTGCTTTTATGGCTTTATTTTGGTGATTTCTAAAAAGTTTTTTGGTTTGGCCATGTTTGTTTGTTGTAGTACAGAGTTAGACTGATGGCCTTAATCTAAGTTGTCTTGTTGTTGTTGTTTGACTTGCATCCCACTGGGATTTTTGCACACAGCGTCGGTGTACGGTGCTTTTTCTGGAAGATTTTTGCTGTTTTTTTTTCCTGGATTTTTCTGTTTGCGCATAGTCACTTTAAGATGTTTTCTTGTTCACGTTTTTTGTTTGTTGCGGTTGCACCCGATTCAAGAGCCGAATGGCTCACAGGGCTATCTCCATATGTATAAAAGGCAAAGTTGTGAATATGTGTGTCTGTTCAAAATGTTTAGCGTACTTTCCGACATGCAACAAACTGCAAATTTGTGGGTACTTTCCAGACTGTACACCATGCAAAAATTATAAAAATACACTTTTTGGGGGGTGGGGGAGCTCAATAATGCATTTATTTTTTGCACGGCAAGTGAGCTGTGACGTCAAATCTGTCACGTGACCCGCGCATGTGGTAGCGTACCGCGTTGTAGTGTAGTGGTGAGCGCGCCGCGCTATGAATCCGGCGACCCGAGTTCGATTCCTGCTCACGGCCACCATCGATGACGATTATTTGAACCGGTCCTGGGCCTCCCCTAGGTCGACTCAGCCTCAAACGAGGCCTGAAGATACGCCAGAGTCGTGGCCCTTGCAAAACAGATGTCTGCAGCAGCGTCGATGACCCCTTTCTCTCTCCTACACCGTCCATACCTGCTCAGGACCAGGAATAAAAGACGATCACGACGACAAGGACGACGGCGGCGGCACAACCAATCCCATTCCCCCCATCGCAGCAGCCCCGACTGTGAAGTCGGAGCTCGCCTGGATCCCATAGAGATACACTCAGATACATAGAGATACACTCAGACCTATAGAGCCCCATAAATACCCATAGAGATAGACATAGAGACACATAGAGATACACTCAGATACATGGAGACTCATAGAGACTCATAGAGACACATAGAGATACACTCAGACCTATAAAGACCCTTAGAGATAGACATAGAGACCCATAGAGATACACGCAGATTACATAGAGACCCATAGAGCCTCATAAAGACCCATAAAGACCCATAGAGATACACCCAATTACATAGAGCCCAATAGAGACCATAGAGACCCATTGACATAGAGACTCATAGAGACTCATAGAGACCCATAGAGATAGACATAGATACATAGAGACCCATGGAGACCCATAAACACCCATAGAAATACATAGAGATACACATAGATCCATAGAGACCCATACAGACTCATCGAGATCCATAGAGACCCACAGAGATGCATAGACGCTCACAGAGGCATATCAAAGGCACCCTACGGTGATCCACGCTCCTTCAACGGACGAGTCTGAGCAGCAGCAGCAGGAGGAGGAGGAGAGAGAGAAGCGACACTCCACTCCGTCTTTGTCTCTCTCTGCTGAAGCCCTCTCGGCGTGGATACGGCAGCTGCGGCATTTCCACGGTGAACCATCATCGATACCCGGCACCACATCGCTGCTGATGATGCCTGCACCTCCCCCTCATTAACCCCTTGACGTGCAGAGCGGCGCCTCCGCGGGACGTCTGGAATGCTCTTCCCCGCCCATATTATAGGAGGCCGCTAGGGGGAGCTGCGGTGCACTTTGAAGTCGTCATCTAGAATAATTTAGGGGTGAATTTCGATATAAAGCTTTCATCTTCTTGGTTATTTCGGTAAAGTAACGTAGAAGGGAAGTAATAAAATAATACAAATAAAACATAATAAAATTATTCTCACGACGTTTCAGCCACAACGCAAGCAGCCGTCCTCAGGTGAAGAACAGGTCTGTCGAGAAGACAGAGTCTGAATGACACACCCCAGGCTAGGAGCGTCTTTTTTAAGCTGGGTTGGAGGGGGGGAAGAGCGCCTTGACAATTCAGGGGTGGGGAACGTCCGGCCCGCAGGCCGTATAAGGCCCGCGAAATCATTTGGGTCTGGCCATGTAAAGGCAACCGCAGGCGGGACTCGAAATGCAATAAATCTCAGGAGCAAAACCTGGAAAAGCAGTTGCGAGTAGCAGCAACATCGTCAATACCAGCAGCTAACATCATCACGCGCCTCGCCAAAGAGAAGCAGTTCCAGCCATCATCGCATTAGGGGCGAGCTAATTAAATGTTTGGCCAAATATAACGGGCTAATTTTTAAGTGGATCATTTTCGTATGGCCCGCGAATGATGTTATATTAATATCCAAATGTGCCCTTGGCAGAAAAAAGGTTCCCCACCCCTGATCTAGATCTACGAGCTCATTTCTTTAGGAACTGCGTGTTTGTTTGTTGTTGTTGTGTTGAGTGTTGATAAAGATCGATGTGACGACGATGTCTCGATCCTGCGTGTGTTTTTCCATACAGAGAATATTAAAGTTAGTATCATCAATATTTACGATCAACATCAACATCATGGTCGTCTCCACCTTCATCAACATCTCCATCATAATTCGTTGTTCTCATCATCACCAAACAGCCATCATCACGGTCTATTTCACTGCTGGATGAAGATAAATGTGACGATGACGATGTCTCTACCCTGCGTGTGTTCTCTAACACTGGTCAACACACTTTTTCTGGCATAAGGTATTCCAACGGTTCTAATGTAATTTTGGGGTGTTGATTCCAAATCTGGCATCAGTTTTTGTCTATCACAGGTTTTTGAGATATCAAATATTGCATTTTCAATGAAAACTGCAGAAAAAATAATATTAAATGAATGTGGATATCTACATAAAATGATATTATAAACACACTATCCTAAAAATACAGCACCATATTTTAACACTAAAGCAGTCACTGACTCGCAACAACTTGCAATCATCAGTGACAAAGTTAATTTCGGGTAAAATCAATGCAAATGGGGTATGCCGATAGCATAAAAAATTAACCCGTAAAAACAAAGTTTTTCACTATAAATCCTTTATATGCGTGGCGGCTAGAGTCCTCTCGTCCTCTGGCTTGAGATGGCTGCCACCTATGGGTCAGATGATTGCATGGCACCATTAAGCAATTGGTAATTAAATATAATATTTTTGTCCTAAAAAGTGTAAAATTTTGGAAATATTTTTCACGAACATCAATTGTCACGCACAACGAGTCTGTGTGGAAAATGTCAGCTCGATTGGATGACGGGAAGTGGGTTAAAAAACGACCGAATAATTTGCACGGTCGTAAGCAAGCAAGCAAGCACGCAAGCAAGCAAGTAAGCACGCAAGTGAACTTAATATAAAGGATTTAATAAAGGATTTAAAAATGAGATGTGATAGAGCAAATCTGAGATCAGATTTGGAATCAGCACCCTGAAATTAGTCTAAAACAGCTGCAAAAGTCCAGGCCAAAAATTTATTTTTTTGTTGACCAGTATATAATCCACGTGTTGCTTTCTCTCCCTGTATCTCAGTGTCATCACCACCACCAGGGTCTATTCACTGCTGGATAGCAGTGCGTCCCTCTTCGATGATGATTGTCCACAGTTACACAACCGGATGATCCAGGAGCGATTCCTTTTCTCATGCTGAGAATACCAAAGTTATTGTCATTAATAATTACGAGCATCATCAACATCATGGTCGCCTCCACCTTAATCAACATCTCCATCATGATGGTGGTTCTCATCATCACCAGACAACCATCAGCACCACCGCACCCTTACTGGTGTTGGTCATCATCGCATGAATAATTATCACCATCATCAACTGATCAGTATCTTCACCATCATCACACCCCAAATTAAAACTATCTTGACTATCATCACCACTTGAATGTCATCTTAATCATCATCATCAACATCATCATCACCACCACCTTAGTCATTAGTATGAGCATCATATTACCTGAATCATCATCATCTTAATCACCACCACCAACACCACTATCATCACCATCACCACTATCCTAACCAACACCATCACAACCACCTTAATCATTTTGATCTTACCTATTATCACCACCACCAACTTCATCGTTATCACCTTAAACATCATCACCATCATCACCGGGATCACCACCATCACCACCATCACCACCATCACCGCCACCACCGTCATCATCATCATCACCACCATCACCACCATCACCGGGATCACCACCATCACCACCATCACCACCATCACCGCCACCACCGTCATCATCATCCTCAACACTACCACCACCATCACCGCCACCACCGTCATGTTCACCACCACTACCACCACCAAAGGCAAAGAAAAAGATCCCCCGGAAAGATTTAATAAACTGTAGGGGCAAGCGCTGTTATCGAGCACCTATGAAGGCCAGAACGGCACACGAGGGGGTGGGTGGCCAGCACCACGCCCGGCCGCCTTTGTCTCCCCAGTGGCGATGTTTAGACATCGCACCAGGTACTCATTTGAGGCTGAGGACCGGTTCAGATAATCGTCACTGATGTTGGCCGGGAATTGAACTTGGGTCGCCGGGTTTGTAACGCAGCGCGCTAACCACTACACCACCGCTCCCCATCACCACCACCATCACCATCACCACCACCATCACCACCACCATCACCACCACCATCACCACCACCATCACCAACAACAACGACGGCCGTTCGCCACTGAGTGGTGGCGACAACACCACGGCGCCTGTGCCAGGCTACGTGCACTTTAAGGCCACCATCACCACCACCACCATCACCACCACCACCATCACCACCACCACCACCACCATCACCACCACCACCATCACCACCACCATCACCACCACCATCACCACCATCACCACCATCACCACTACCACCATCATCACCACCACCATCACCACCAACCACCATCACCACCACCACCACCACCATCACCACCAACCACCACCACCACCATCACCACCAACCATTATCACCACCACCACCATCACCACCACCATCACCACCACCACCACCACCACCACCACCACCACCATCACCACCACCACCATCACCACCACCACCACCATCACCACCACCACCACCACCATCACCACCACCATCACCACCACCATCACCACCACCACCACAATCACCACCATCACCACCACCATCACCACCACCATCACCACCACCATCACCACCTTCGTGTCTATATCTCACCCCAGCATCCCCCCCCCGCACCCCCCCAACACCCGCCACCTCCCGACCGCCGTCACATTCCATTAGGCGGCGAATTCGCGACGCAAGAGGCAATAACCGCGGATGATTGAATCACGGAGCGAGGCGGCTGCGGCGGGGGGTGGAGCGGAAGCCCCGGGACACCTGCTCTGGGCAAAATTAAAACACTTCAATTACCTGTCTGGGGAGGGGGGGGGGGGTCAAGTGGGAGGAGAGCCGGTGGGGGGGCTGTGGGGGTTGAGGGGGGGTGGGGGGGAATTGGGGGGGGGCTGAGTGTTTAATTTGGGGGAGCGGTGGTGCAGCAGTTGGCACTGCGAGACGAATTCGATTCGGCGTCGGTGACGATTCTCTTGAACCTCCTCCCCCCTAGGTCGACTCAGCCTCAAATGAGAGCCTGGTGCGGTGCGAAGTAAACATCGCTACTGGGGAGACAAAGGCGGTCGGGCGGGGGTGGTGCTGGCCACCCACCCCCTCGTGTGCCACAGTGCCGGACTGCATAGGTGCGACTCGCTGACAGCACTTGCCCGACAATCTGTCGCAGGCTATACGGGGGGTCTTTGTCTTTGTTATACTTGAGGAGCAGGGGGTTGCTGCAACCACTAACCGCCTGTCCCACCACTCCTGTCCCACCACTCCTGTCCCACAACTCCTCTCCCACCACACCTGTCCCAACACTCCTGTCCCACCACTCCTGCCCCACCACTGCTGTCCCACCACTCCTGTCCCTCCACTCCTGTCCCTCCACTCCTGTCCCTCCACTCCTGTCCCACCACTCCTGTCCCTCCACTCCTGTCCCCCAACTCCTGTCCCACCACTCCTCTCCCTCCACTCCTGTCCCTCCACTCCTGTCCCTCCACTCCTGTCCCACCACTCCTGTCCCACCACTCCTGTCCCTCCACTCCTGTCCCTCCACTCCTGTCCCACTACTCCTGTCCCACCACTCCTGTCCCACCACTCCTGTCCCACCACACCTGTCTCACCACTCCTGTCCCACCACTCCTGTCCCACCACTCCTCTCCCACCACTCCTGTCCCACCACTCCTGTCCCACCACTCCTGTCCCTCCACTCCTGTCCCACCACTCCTGTCCCACCACTCCTGTCCCTCCACTCCTCTCCCTCCACTCCTGTCCCTCCACTCTTGTCCCTCCACTCCTGTCCCACCACTCCTGTCTCACCACTCCTGTCCCATCACTCCTGTCCCTCCACTCCTGTCCCTGCACTCCTGTCCCTCCACTCCTGTCCCACCACTCCTGTCCCTCCACTCCTGTCCCCCAACTCCTGTCCCACCACTCCTGTCCCTCCACTCCTGTCCCTCCACTCCTGTCCCACCACTCCTGTCCCTCCACTCCTGTCCCCCAACTCCTGTCCCTCCACTCCTGTCCCACCACTCCTGTCCCACCACTCCTGTCCCACCACTCCTGTCCCTCCACTCCTGTCCCTCCACTCTTGTCCCTCCACTCCTGTCCCACCACTCCTGTCCCTCCACTCCTGTCCCCCAACTCCTGTCCCACCACTCCTCTCCCTCCACTCCTGTCCCTCCACTCCTGTCCCTCCACTCCTGTCCCACCACTCCTGTCCCTCCACTCCTGTCCCCCAACTCCTGTCCCTCCACTCCTGTCCCACCACTCCTGTCCCACCACTCCTGTCCCACCACTCCTGTCCCATCACTCCTGTCCCACCACTCCTGTCCCTCCATTCCTGTCCCTCCACTCCTGTCCCACTACTCCTGTCCCACCACTCCTGTCCCACCACTCCTGTCCCACCACACCTGTCCCACCACTCCTGTCCCACCACTCCTGTCCCACCTCTCCTCTCCCACCACTCCTGTCCCATCACTCCTGTCCCACCACTCCTGTCCCTCCACTCCTGTCCCACCACTCCTGTCCCACCACTCCTGTCCCTCCACTCCTCTCCCTCCACTCCTGTCCCTCCACTCCTGTCCCTCCACTCCTGTCCCACCACTCCTGTCCCACCACTCCTGTCCCATCACTCCTGTCCCTCCACTCCTGTCCCTCCACTCCTGTCCCTCCACTCCTGTCCCACCACTCCTGTCCCTCCACTCCTGTCCCCCAACTCCTGTCCCACCACTCCTGTCCCTCCACTCCTGTCCCTCCACTCCTGTCCCACAACTCCTGTCCCTCCACTCCTGTCCCTCCACTCCTGTCCCTCCACTCCTGTCCCACCACTCCTGTCCCTCCACCGCTGTCCCACCACTCATGTCCCACCACTCCTGTCCCACCACTCCTGTCCCTCCACTCCTGTCCCTCCACTCCTGTCCCACTACTCCTGTCCCACCACTCCTGTCCCACCACTCCTGTCCCACCACACCTGTCCCACCACTCCTGTCCCACCACTCCTGTCCCACCACTCCTCTCCCACCACTCCTGTCCCACCACTCCTGCCCCACCACTCCTGTCCCTCCACTCTTGTCCCACCACTCCTGTCCCACCACTCCTGTCCCACCACTCCTGTCCCTCCACTCCTGTCCCACCACTCCTGTCCCTCCACTCCTGTCCCTCCACTCCTGTCCCACAACTCCTGTCCCTCCACTCCTGTCCCTCCACTCCTGTCCCTCCACTCCTGTCCCACCACTCCTGTCCCTCCACCGCTGTCCCACCACTCATGTCCCTCCACTCCTGTCCCTCCACTCCTGTCCCTCCACTCCTGTCCCACCACTCCTGTCCCTCCACCGCTGTCCCACCACTCCTGTCCCTCCACTCCTGTCCCTCCACTCCTGTCCCACCACTCCTGTCCCTCCACTCCTGTCCCTCCACTCCTGTCCCTCCACCGCTGTCCCTCCACTCCTGACCCTCCACTCTTGTCCCTCCACTCCTGTCCTTCCACTCCTGTCCCTCCACTCCTGTCCCACCACTCCTGTCCCTCCACCGCTGTCCCACCACTCCTGTCCCTCCACTCCTGTCCCTCCACTCCTGTCCCTCCACCGCTGTCCCTCCACTCCTGACCCTCCACTCCTGTCCCTCCACTCCTGTCCGTCCACTCCTGCCCCACCACTCCTGTCCCACAACTCCTGCCCCACCACTCCTGTCCCTCCACTCCTCTCCCTCCACTCCTGTCCCTCCACTCCTGTCCGTCCACTCCTGCCCCACCACTCCTGTCCCACAACTCCTGCCCCACCACTCCTGTCCCTCCACTCCTCTCCCTCCACTCCTGTCCCTCTACTCCTGTCCCACCACTCCTGTCCCTCCACTCCTGTCCCTCCACTCCTGTCCCACCACTCCTGTCCCTCCACCGCTGTCCCACCACTCCTGTCCCTCCACTCCTGTCCCTCCACTCCTGTCCCACCACTCCTGTCCCTCCACTCCTGTCCCTCCACTCCTGTCCCTCCACCGCTGTCCCTCCACTCCTGACCCTCCACTCCTGTCCCTCCACTCCTGTCCTTCCACTCCTGTCCCTCCACTCCTGTCCCACCACTCCTGTCCCTCCACCGCTGTCCCACCACTCCTGTCCCTCCACTCCTGTCCCACCACTCCTATCCCTCCACCGCTGTCCCTCCACTCCTGTCCCTCCACTCCTGTCCCTCCACTCCTGTCCGTCCACTCCTGCCCCACCACTCCTGTCCCACAACTCCTGCCCCACCACTCCTGTCCCTCCACTCCTCTCCCTCCACTCCTGTCCCTCCACTCCTGTCCGTCCACTCCTGCCCCACCACTCCTGTCCCACAACTCCTGCCCCACCACTCCTGTCCCTCCACTCCTCTCCCTCCACTCCTGTCCCTCTACTCCTGTCCCACCACTCCTGTCCCACCACTCCTGCCCCACCACTCCTGTCCCACCACTCCTGTCCCTCTACTCCTGTCCCACCACTCCTGTCCCTCCACCGCTGTCCCACCGCTCCTGTTTCACCACTCCTGTCCCTCCACTCCTGTCCCACCGCTCCTGTTTCACCACCGCTGTCCCACCACTCCTCTCCCTCCACTCCTGTCCCACCGCTCCTCTCGCCTGAGCTGTGATTTGTGGCGACATATTTCGTCCACGATAATGGTCATGGCGATGTTTTGCAGCATTAAAAGCTGCTGATGATGATGCTGCTATAGCTGCTGATGATGCTGCTGCTGCTTCTACAGCTGATGCTACTGCAGCCACTACTGCCGCTGATGTCGCTTCTGCTGATCCTACTGCTGCCACTATGCTCCTGATGATGATGGTGCTGAGACTAATATTACTGCTGCTCCTGACACTGATGATGCTGCTGCTGATACTACTGCTGCCACTAATGCTGCTGCTGATGATGATGATGCTGCTGATACTATTTCTACTGCTGCCACTGATGTTGCTGCTGCTGATACTACTGATACCACTGATGCTGCTGCTGATGATTCTGCTGATACTATTACTACTGCTGTCACTGATGTTGCTGCTGATACTACTGATACCACTGATGCTGCCACTGATGCTGATACTACTGCTGCTACTGATGCTGCTGCTGCTGATACTACTGCTGATGATGCTGCTGATGATGATGACGCTGTCGATGATATTTAGGCATTAACCCATCATCCCTCGGTTGTCCCATCCGTGTCGCCCGCTAAGTTGTCGCTCTGATGATTCAATTAATTCACCCACGTTTATTCAGGCGTCAATCTCGCCACGTGGGGGCGCGGGGGGGGGGGGGGGGCAGGGGGGGTCGAATGTGGGGGTGGGTGGGGGGGGAGAGGGGGGTTCGAAGGTGGGGGAGGGAGGGGGTGAGAGAGGGGGGAGAGGGGGGGGCAGAGAGAGAGGGAGTGAGAAGGTGAATATTTATTTCTTTGCAGAAAAATTCGATTAACATCGACACTGACGAAAGAGGGAAAAGGTCACGGAATGTGACGATGACCGGGGGAGGGAGGGGGCGGGGGGCGGGGGGGGGGGGCGGGAAGCTGTGCTAGAGGTTGACCGGGGTTGGTGGCTCACGCGAGGATGGGCGCGCGAGTGGCGGGAGGTGGGGGAGGGAGCTCGTGTCGCGACCGCCGCAGTGGTGAGACAGGAGTGGTGGGACAGAATTGTGGGACAGGAGTGGAGGGACAGGATTGGTGGGACAGGAGTTGTGGGACAGGAGTGGAGGGACAGGAGTGGTGGGACAGGAGTAGAGGGACAGGAGTGGAGAGACAGGAGTGGTGGGACAGGAGTGGAGGGACAGCGGTGGAGGGAGAGGAGTGGTGGGACAGGAGTGGAGGGACAGGAGTGGTGGGACAGGAGTGGAGGGACAGGAGTGGTGGGACAGGAGTGGAGGGACAGGAGTGGAGGGAGAGGAGTGGTGGGACAGGAGTGGAGGGAGAGGAGTGGTGGGACAGGAGTGGAGGGACAGGAGTGGTGAGGACAGGAGTGGTGGGACAGGAGTTGTGGGACAGGAGTGGTGGGACAGGAGTGGTGGGACAGGAGTGGGGACAGGAGTGGGGGACAGGAGTGGAGGGACAGGAGTGGAGGGACAGGAGTGGTGGGAGAGGAGTGGAGGGACAGGAGTGGTGGGACAGGAGTGGAGGGACAGGAGTGGTGGGACAGGAGTGGAGGGACAGGAGTGGTGGGAGAGGAGTGGAGGGACAGGAGTGGTGGGACAGGAGCGGTGGGACAAGAGTGGTGGGACAGGAGTGGTGAGACAGGAGTGGAGGGACAGGAGTGGTGGGACAGGAGTGGTGGGACAGGAGTGGAGGGACAGGAGTGGTGAGACAGGAGTGGAGGGACAGGAGTGGTGGGAACAGGAGTGGTGGGACAGGAGTGGAGGGGACAGGAGTGGTGGGACAGGAGTGGTGGGACAGGAGTGGTTAGACAGGAGTGGTGGGACAGGAGTGGTGGGACAGGAGTGGTTAGACAGGAGTGGTGGGACAGGGAGGGTGGGACAGGAGTGGTTAGACAGGAGTGGTGGGACAGAGTGGTGGGACAGGAGTGGTGGGACAGGGTGACGAGACGTCACCACGAGACAGACGGGAACTCGGAGTGGTCCAGGACCCCTCCAGGATCTGATCGCGATTGTTGGGGCTGTCGGGGCCCGGCCGCCTTTGTCTCCTCTGGTGGGATGTTTACTACGCACCGTATGAAGTCCAGCCAGGTCATCGTCACTGGTGTAGCGTATGGGCGGGAGTCGAACTAGGGTTGCCGGGTTCGTAGCGCTGACCGCTACACTGCCGCTCCCCCACCCACTCACTCACCCAGCCACACATTCGATTAATCAGTCACCCACACACTTATTCACCCACACACTTATTCACCCACTCACGCACTCACCCACCCACTCACTCACCCACCCACTCACCCACTCACTCACCCACACACTCACTCGCACACCCATCCACTCACCCACACACTTACCCACCCACTCACTCATCCACCCATTCACCCACATACTTACCCACCCACTCACCCACACACTTACCCACCCACTCACCCACCCACTCACCCACATACTTACCCACCCACTCACCCACTAACCCACCCACTCATTCACTAACTCACCCACTCACTCACCCACACACTCACCCACTCACTCACCCACGCATTCACCCACCCACCCATTCACCCACCCACTTACCCACCCACTCACTCGCACACCCACTCACTCGCACACTCACCCACCCACTCATTCACCCACTCACTTACCCACTCACCCACTCACTCACTCACCCACCCACTCACTCACTCACTCACCCACTTACTCACCCACTCACTCACCCACTCACTCACCCACTCACTCACTCACTCACCCACTCACCCACCGACCCACTCACCAACTCACTCACTCACCCACTCACTCACCCACTCACTCACCCACTCATTCACCCACTCACTTACCCACTCACCCACTCACTCACCTACTCACCCACCCACTCACTAACTCACCCACTCACTCACCCACTCACCCACTCACTCACCCACTCACCCACCGACCCACTCACTCACTCACCCACCCACTCACTAACTCACCCACTCACCCACCCACTCACTCACCCAATCACTCACCCGCTCACCAACTCACTCACCGACTCACCCACCCACTCACCCACCCACTCACTCACCCACTCACCAACTCACCCACTCACTCACCCACTCACTCACTCACTCACTCACTCACCGACTCACTCACTCACTCACCCACCCACTCACTCACCCACTCACCAACTCACCCACTCACTCACCCACTCACTCACTCACTCACTCACCCACTCACTCACTCACCCACTCACTCACTCACCCACTCACCCACCCACCCACCCACCCACTCACTCACCCACTCACTCACCCACTCACCAACTCACCCACCCACCCACCCATTCACTCACCCACTCACTCACTTTCTTGTTCAATCCCGTGGCTGTCAATCCTGTGTTCGACTCCACCACTCACAATCAACCCTCAGAACCATCACGTGTCCTGTCCACTCACTCACTCACTGAACCCACTCACTCACTCACCCACTCACCCACTCACCCACTCACTCACCCACTCACTCACTCACCCACTCACTCACTCACTCACCCACTCACCCACCGACTCACTCACTCACTCACCCACTCACCCACTCACTCACTCACTCATCCACTCACTCACCCACTCACCCACTCACCCACCGACCCACTCACTCACCCACTCACCCACTCACCCACCGACCCACTCACCCACTCACCCACCGACCCACTCACTCACTCACCCACTCACTCACCCACTCACTCACCCACTCACCCACTCACCCACCGACCCACTCACTCACTCACCCACCCACTCACTCACCCACTCACTCACTCACCCACTCACTCACCCACTCACCAACTCACTCACCGATTCACCCACCCACTCACTAACTCACCCACTCACCCACCCACTCACGCACCCACTCACTCACCCACTCACCAACTCACTCACCGACTCACCCACCCACTCACCCACCCACTCACTCACCCACTCACCAACTCACCCACTCACTCACCCACTCACTCACTCACTCACCCACTCACTCACTCACTCACCCACCCACTCACTCACTCACCCACTCACCCACCCACCCACTCACTCACTCACCCACTCACTCACCCACTCACCAACTCACCCACCCACCCACCCATTCACTCACCCACTCACTCACTTTCTTGTTCAATCCCGTGGCTGTCAATCCTGTGTTCGACTCCACCACTCACAATCAACCCTCAGAACCATCACGTGTCCTGTCCACTCACTCACTCACTGAACCCACTCACTCACCCACTCACCCACTCACTCACCCACTCACTCACTCACCCACTCACCCACTCACCCACCGACCCACTCACTCACTCACCCACTCACCCACTCACTCACTCACCCACTCACCCACTCACTCACCCACTCACCCACTCACCCACTCACCCACCGACCCACTCACTCACCCACTCACCCACTCACCCACTCACCCACCGACCCACTCACCCACTCACCCACCGACCCACTCACTCACTCACTCACTCACTCACCCACTCACTCACCCACTCACTCACCCACTCACTCACCCACTCACCCACTCACCCACCCACTCACTCACCCACTCACCCGCCCACTCACTCACCCACCCACCCACTCACCCACCCACACACTCACCCACCCACCCACTCACTCACCCACTCACTCACCCACCCACCCACCCACTTACTCACCTACTCACTCACCCACCCACCCACTCACCCACCCACCCACTCACCCACTCACTCACTCATCCACCCACCCACCCACCCACTCACTCACTCACCCACTCACCCACTCACTCACCCAATCACTCACCCACTCACCCACTCACCCACCGAACCACTCACTCACTCACCCACCCACCCACCGACTCACCCACCCACTCCTTCACTCTCTCACGATGTATCGACCCTGGCGTGTGTTCACTAATCCCCGTGTTCCTCTCCCTGTCTTTCAGTGTCATCACCATCATCATGGCCTCTCCACTTCTGGATGAAGATCAACGTGATGATGATGATGTTTCTACGCTGTGCGTCGTCACGCTCTCACTCCGTGGAGGTGTGTAATAACGAGTCGCGTAATTCGGTGTAATAATTCGCCCAGGAGTTTGTGTAATTTGCGTGATCCGTACGATGTGTGTATTTTCATTAAAGGCGCCGTAATTGCCTGAGCGACTTTAATTGAATGAAGCGAAATAAGTCTAAATCAATCTCACTCTTCAGCGCCGACAACGCACAGACGGCACAGCGAGAGAGAGAATCACACCAAGACACACACACACCTAGACAGAGACACACCCAGACAGAGACACACCCAGACAGAAACACACCCAGACAGAGACACACCCAGACAGAGACACACCCATACAGAAACACACCCAGACAGAAACACACACAGACAGAGATACACCCAGACAGAGACACACCCAGACAGAGACACACCCAGACAGAGACACACCCAGACAGAGGCACACCCAAACAGAAACACACCCAGACAGAGACACAAACAGACAGAGACACACCCAGACAGAGACACACCCAGACAGAGACACACCCAGACACACACAGATAAAGACACACCCAGACAGAGACACACCCAAACAGAGACACACCCAGACAGAGACACACCCAGACACACCCAGACAGAGACACACCCAGACAGAGACACACCCAGACAGAGACACACCCAGGCAGAGACACACCCAGACAGAGACACACCCAGACAGAGACACACCCAGGCATAGACACACCCAGACAGAGACACACCCAGACAGAGACACACCCAGACAGAGACACACCCATACAGAAACACACCCAGACAGAAACACACACAGACAGAGATACACCCAGACAGAGACACACCCAGACAGAGACACACCCAGACAGAGACACACCCAGACAGAGACACACCCAAACAGAAACACACCCAGACAGAGACACACCCAGACACACACAGATAGAGACACACCCAGACAGAGACACACCCAAACAGAGACACACCCAGACAGAGACACACCCAGACACACCCAGACAGAGACACACCCAGACAGAGACACACCCAGACAGAGACACACCCAGACAGAGACACACCCAAACAGAGACACACCCAGACAGAGACACACCCAGACACACCCAGACAGAGACACACCCAGACAGAGACACACCCAGACAGAGACACACCCAGGCAGAGACACACCCAGACAGAGACACACCCAGACAGAGACACACCCAGACATAGACACACCCAGACAGAGACACACCCAGACAGAGACACACCCAGACAGAGACACACAGAGACACACCCAGACAGAGACACACCCAGACAGAGACACACAGAGACACACCCAGACAGAGACACACCCAGACAGAGACACACCCAGACAGAGACACACCCAGACAGAGACACACCCAGACAGAGACACACCCAGACAGAGACACACGCAGACAGAGACACACCCAGAAAGAGAAACACCCAGACAGAGACACACCCAGACAGAGACACACGCAGACAGAGACACACCCAGAAAGAGAAACACCCAGACAGAGACACACCCAGACAGAGACACACCCAGAGAGAGAAACACCCAGACAGAGAAACACCCAGACACACCCAGACAGAGACACACCCAGACAGAAACACACCCAGACAGAGACACACCCAGACAGAGACACCCAGACAGAGACACACCCAGACAGAGACACACACAGACAGAGACACACCCAGACAGAGACACACCCAGACAGAGACACACAGAGACACACCCAGACAGAGACACACAGAGACACACCCAGACAGAGACACACACAGACAGAGACACACCCAGACAAAGACACACAGAGACACACCCAAACAGAGACACACCCAGACATAGACACACCCAGACAGACACACCCAGACAGAGACACACCCAGAGACACACAGAGACACACCCAGACAGAGACACACACAGACAGAGACACACCCAGACAGAGACACACACAGACAGAGAATGATGACATGCACAGCCTGCTCCAGACGACACCACAGAACTCGTGAAATCCGATGAGCTGTGAAGATTTTTTTCTCTTACAGATGTCCCGGGAGGGGGAAGAGGCTCGCAAAGTGACAGCAGCCGTCAACAGAGACAACGCTTCGAGAGCGCGATCGAGACGGGTTTTTAGCAAGTCACGAGCGATGTATTACTCTCTGAATGAACATGCTGCATGTTTAACATATGGACGCACACGATGCATTTGTACGTAAATAAAACAAATGTTGGGGAAAAGAACAACCATAACAACAGCAACCACAACCACCACAACAAAAACACAAAAACAATAACCACAACAAAAACCACAACAACAACCAAAACAACAACAACGCAGTCCCTCTACCGCATCGCACCCTAAAAGCGATCTAACCGGGAGTTGTGGAGTTCTTTCGACCTGGGCACTCGTGTGTGTTGATCTTCTTTCACACCGTACGTAGCCAGCCTTGCTAGTCGGAGGTGAGTGGGAAGGACAACAAGCTTAACGCTCACCCACTCACTCACCCACCCACTCACCCACTCACTCACCCACTCACTCACTCACCCACTCACCCACCCACTCACTCACCCACCCACTCATACACTCACTCACCCACTCACTCACCCACTCACTCACTCACCCACTCACTCACTCACTCACCCACTCACTCACTCACCCACCCACCCACTCACCCACCCACCCACCCACTCACCCACCCACTCACTCACTCACTCACCCACCCACCCACCCACTCACCCACTCACCCACTCACCTACTCACCCACTCACTCACCCACCCACTCACTCACTCACCCACTCACTCACTCAATCACTCACTCACCCACCCACTCACTCACCCACTCACTCACTCACCCACTCACTCACTCACCCACTCACCCACCCACCCACTCACTCACTCACCCACTCACCCACTCACTCACTCACTCACTCACCCACCCACCCACTCACTCACCCACCCACCCACTCACCCACTGACTCACCCTTCCACTCACCCACCCAATCACTCACCCACCCACCCACACACCCACCCACCCACTCACTCACTCACTCACCCACCCACCCACCCACCCACTCACTCACTCACCCACCCACCCACTCACCCACTGACTCACCCTTCCACTCACCCACCCACCCACTCACCCACCCACCCACCCACTCACCCACCCACCCACTCACTCACTCACTCACCCACTCACTCACCCACCCACTCACCCACCCATCCACCCACTCACCCACCCACCCACTCACTCACTCACTCACCCACCCACCCACTCACCCACTCACTCACTCACTCATCCACCCACCCACCCACCCACTCACTCACCCACTCACCCACTGACTCACCCTTCCACTCACCCACCCACTCACCCACCCACCCACTCACTCACCCATCCACCCACTCACCCACCCACTCACCCACTGACTCACCCTTCCACTCACCCACCCACCCACTCACCCACCCACCCACCCACTCACTCACCCACTCACTCACCCGCCCACTCACCCACCCACTCACTCACCCACTCACTCACCCGCCCACTCACTCACCCAACCACCCACTCACCCACCCACCCACTAACTCACCCACTCACTCACCCACCCACCCACTCACCCACCCACCCACTCACCCACTCACTCACTCATCCACCCACCCACCGACTCACTCACTCACCCACTCACCCACTGACTCACCCTTCCACTCACCCACCCACTCACCCACCCACCCACTCACTCACTCACCCACCCACTCACCCACCCACTCACCCACTGATTCACGCTTCCACTCACCCACCCACTCACCCACCCACTCACTCACTCACCCACCCACCCACCCACTCACCCACCCACTCACCCACTGACTCACCCTTCCACTCACCCACCCACTCACCCACCCACTCACCCACTCACTCACCCGCCCACTCACCCACCCACTCACTCACCCACTCACCCACTGACTCACCCTTCCACTCACCCACCCACCCACTCACCCACCCACCCACCCACTCACCCACCCACTCACCCACTGACTCACCCTTCCACTCACCCACCCACTCACCCACCCACTCACCCACTCACTCACCCGCCCACTCACCCACCCACTCACTCACCCACTCACCCGCCCACTCACTCACCCACCCACCCACTCACCCACCCACCCACCCACTCACCCACCCACCCACCCACCCACTCACTCACCCACTCACTCACCCACCCACCCACTAACTCACCTACTCACTCACCCACCCACCCACCCACTCACCCACCCACCCACCCACTCACCCACCCACCCACCCACTCACTCATCCACCCACCCACCCACCCACTCACTCACTCACCCACTCACCCACTGACTCACCCTTCCACTCACCCACCCACTCACCCACCCACCCACTCACTCACTGACTCACCCTTCCACTCACCCACCCACTCACCCACCCACCCACTCACTCACTCACCCACCCACCCACTCACCCACTGACTCACCCTTCCACTCACCCACCCACTCACCCACCCACTCACTCACTCACCCACCCACCCACCCACTCACTCACCCACCCACCCACTCACCCACTGACTCACCCTTCTACTCACCCGCCCACTCACCCACCCACTCACCCACTCACTCACCCGCCCACTCACCCACCCACTCACTCACCCACTCACCCGCCCACTCACTCACCCACCCACTCACCCACCCACCCACCCACTCACTCATCCACTCACTCACCCACCCACCCACTCACCCACCCGCTTACCCACGCAATGTATGTTGTGTTGATTTTCTTTCGCACCGTACGTAGCCAACCACGCTAATCGGAGGTGCAGGGGAAGGACAACAAACTAGACACAACAACACACTTCTAAACAAATTCGTTTGTCCACGTAGATGATGATGATGATTTAAAAGTGTCGCAGCTTCCAGTAACTTCCTGATATCGGAAGGAAGAGAGCGTTCCAGACGGCCGCACAAGCGCTTCTGAAAGCGCCGCGCGATCATGCAGTGACCACCGTCTTTGCCGGTAGGGGGTAGCGATGATTGCTGCCGTGCCTGGGTCTAGCCTAGGGGCACCCCCAGTGGCAGTTGTCTCTGTGCGTCAGTCTGTCAGTCGGGGTAGCGATGATTGCTGCTGTGCTTGGGTCTAGCCTAGGGCACCCCCAGTGGCAGCTGTCTCTGTGCGTCAGTCTGTCAGTCGGGGTAGCGATGATTGCTGCTGTGCTTGGGTCTAGCCTAGGGCACCCCCAGTGGCAGCTGTCTCTGTGCATCAGTCTGTCAGTCGGGGTAGCGATGATTGCTGCTGTGCCTGGGTCTAGCCTAGGGGTATCCCCAGTGGCAGCTGTCTCTGTGCATCAGTCTGTCAGTCGGGGTAGCGATGATTGCCGCTGTGTCTGGGTCTAGCCTAGGGGCACCCCCAGTGGAAGCTGTCTCTGTGCGTCAGTCTGTCAGTCGGGGTAGCGATGATTGCTGCTGTGCTTGGGTCTAGCCTAGGGGCATCCCCAGTGGCAGCTGTCTCTGTGCGTCAGTCTGCTGGCAGGGTGGTGGGGATGATCGCTGCTGCTGTCTGATGCTGGTGATGATACGTATGGCAGTCCTCGACTTAAGAACACACTTCGTGCCAATTGGTAAGTCGGGACTGTTCGTAAGTCGGAACGCAGTACATATAGTCCCCGAGTTACGATGGTCCGACTTACGATATTTCGCTCTTACGATGGCGATATGACAAAATTTAAAAATATTTTTAATTTCGCGCGGCAGGCAAACGCAGCAACGTACGAGGTACGATACTGTTCTTTGGGATTTCATTTTAGGCTTACCACGATAAGATACGTTCAATGCATGTTAAAAGTTGTTTTTATAGCAGATAGGATTGTTTCCTGAAAAAAACTTTCTATTAAATTGCAGTTCATACAGGTAGGCTAAGAATTTAC
>NC_136330.1:7214312-7244312 GCF_964198595.1 Lampetra fluviatilis
TGTGTGTATGTAAGTGTGTGTATGTAAGTGTGTGTAAGTTTGTGTGTGTAAGTGTGTATGTGTAAGTGTGTGTATGTAAAGTGTGTGTATGTAAGTGTGTATGTGTAAGTGTGTGTATGTAAGTGTGTGTAAGTGTATGTATGTAAGTCTGTGTGTATGTGTGTGTGTAAGTGTGTGTGTGTGTATGTGTAAGTGTGTGTATGTAAGTGTGTGTATGTAAGTGTGTGTAAGTTTGTGTGTGTAAGTGTGTATGTGTAAGTGTGTGTATGTAAAGTGTGTGTATGTAAGTGTGTATGTGTAAGTGTGTGTATGTAAGTGTGTGTAAGTGAATGTATGTAAGTCTGTGTGTATGTAAGTGTGTGTGTAAGTGTGTGTATGTGTAAGTGTGTGTATGTAAGTGTGTGTATGTAAGTGTGTGTAAGTTTGTGTGTGTAAGTGTGTGTATGTAAGTGTGTATGTAAGTGTGTGTATGTGTATGTGTGTGTATGTAAGTGTGTGTATGTAAGTATGTGTGTGTACATGTGCACCACGCCTAATGAAGCAAATTTGTAGCGCGCGCCAGAGGGAGGGAGAGGGGGTTGGGGGGGGGGGATCAGGGGGAGGGGTTGAGGGGGATCAGGGGGAGGGGTTGAGGGGGATCAGGGGGTGGGGGCTCGTCAGCTGGGCGCTCCCGTGATCGGGGTTGCCCTAATGAGACACCAGGGGGACGCGTAGGGGAGGGGCTACGAGGGGTGGGGGGGGTTTACTCATTGCAGACCCACACAGACACGCACAGACACGCACACACATAGACATGTACACACACACACATGTACACATATAGACATGTACAACAACAACAACCTCCATTCGCCACGAAGTGGCAGTGACGTCACCACGACGCTTGTGCCAGGCTATGTGCACCTTGAGGCCACGTGAAGTGTCGAACGCCCGCTGGCAGGAGGTCACGGGGCAGACCCAGATGCCACAGGTCGACTGACTGAGATGACCGAGATGACTGGCTGATGCACCACCTGTGCCCCCTACTGTACCAACTTGCTGTGCTTTAGTCACCCGGCGCTCCGCTCGTTGTTGTGAGCGTCGCTCCTCCGCCCTCCGTTGTTGTTGGAGGGCGACTGCCTCTAACTGCCCAGTAGCGTCCTTCACGAGCCTCCTCCACAGAGGCCGATCTTGACACCGCTGGTACCAGTCATCGGCAAATCCACTCAGCTCCACGTCCTCCTGTACCACATCACTCCATCTCATCTCTAGCCCGTGCCACGCTAGTTTAGCCCCCTCGATCCGGCCGAACAAAAGCTGTTTAGGCATGCGGTTGTTGGGCATGCGGGCTACATGACCCAGGCAACGCAGCCTTGCCTGCCGAAGGAGCTCACCGATGGGACTTTTCCCAGATCTTTCAAAGATTTGTGCTCCTCACACAATCCAGCCTGGTTAAACCCAGGATGGATCGTAGGCAGGCCAGCGTAAACGTTTCCAATCGGCGAAGATGCTCCATTAGGGGGTCCACGTTTCACAAGCATAGAGAAGGGTCAACTGACTGAGATGACCGTGGCTGAGAAGACTTGAAGCTTCGTGCAGAGCGACAGACCAGGTAGCTTCCACATAGCGTTATGCAACCGATGAAACGATAATGCCGCTCGACTGATTCTGAGTGAGACCTCTGCTGTCAAACCGGAGCCGGTCATAAGCACACTGCCCAGGTATGGGAAACTGCCCCATCACCAATTGGGAGTTGTGGGGGTGGAGTGCCCGATGATACAAAATACCCAGGCATGTGCTTAGTTTTGGTGGGGCTAATGGTAAGGCCCCACCTCTTGGTGGCACGCTCCAGTTTCAGCAGCAGCGCCTCCAACTCCTCCTCTGAGTAAGCGGCAATTTACCAGACCATCGGCACACATAACGTGGTTGACCAATAAGGAGCCATCACTTGACCGCACCCGGGCATCGATCAGCCTCCCATTGTATCTGTACCAGATGGAAATTCCTCTGTTACAGCCATGGAAGGCTTCACTAACTACGTGGTCGAAAAAGATGTTGAATAATGTTGGAGCCAGAGGACACCCTGTCGCACACCAAGGTGTACAGGGAAAGGCTCCGACTCCCGGCCACGTAGTTTTACCCGGGCCTGCTCACCATCACGAAGGTCCTTAATGATCGTGAGCAGAGGGTCAGGGACTCCGAAAGCACGAAGAACAATTCAGAGCCCAGGCCTACTGATGGTATCATAGGCCTTGACCAGGTCAATAAAGCAGAGATGTAGGTCTTGTTGGAATTCCCTATACCTCTGCTGCAGCAAACGGACAGAGAATATGGCATCTGTGGAGGACCGCCCTTTCCTGAAACCGCATTGGGGCTCCGCAAGCCTCTCCTCAGCGTGCCTGACAAGGCGATGTTCAATAATCTTTGCCAAGACCTTTCCAGGCACACTGAGGAGTGAGATGCCCCAGGGCATCCTTCCAATCCTGCGGAACCCATCCAGTCGTCCAAACTGTCATGTAGGGCAGTGTGTGCACAAACGCCACCCTCCCTCAGCATTTCGCTTGGGAGATCATCTCTGTCCGGTGCCTTTCCTGGTCTCAAACTCTGGATCGTCCTCAGCACTTCCTCAACAGATGGCACCTCAGCCAGCCACTCACATGGGGTGACTTCTTTTTCCAATATTTGAGGCACTGCAGCCTCAGCAGGGTCATCCCCACTTTGTCCCACGATGTTTTTTTTTTCCATGTCGAGGGATCTCCCCTCCCCCTGGACTTCAGAGAAATGCTCAGCAAATCTGCAAACACCCAGACACACACACCCAGACACACACACACACTAAACACACACACACACACGCACGCACACCCAGACACACACACACAAACACCCAGACACACACGCCCAGACACACACACACGCACAGACACACACACAGAGACACACACACGCACACACAGACACACGCACACACAGACACACACACACAGACACACACAGACAGACACACAGACACACACAGACACACGCACACACAAACACCCAGACACACACGCCCAGACACACACACACGCACAGACACACACAAACACCCAGACACACACACCCAGACACACACACGCACAGACACACACACACAGACACACGCACACACAGACACACACACAGACACACACAGACAGATACACAGACACACACACAGACACACAGACACACGCACACACAGACACACGCACACACAGACACACGCACACACAGACACACGCACAGACACACACACACAGACACACACACAGACACACAGACACACACAGACACACACACAGACACACACACACGCACACGCGCGCGGCGAGTGATCAGGAATCCGCGCGGAACCTCAAAGACGCAGCCTCAATTAATTGGGTTATCCGCGTCTGTGTCTGCATCTATGTGTGTGTGTCTCTGTGTGTGTCTGTGTGTCTGTGTGTGTGTGTGTCTGTGTGTGTGTCTGTGTGTGTCTGTGTGTGTGTGTTTGTGTGTGTCTGTGTGTGTGTCTGTGTGTGTCTGTGTGTGTGTGTGTCTGTGTGTGTGTGTCTGTGTGTGTGTCATGCTAGCTGGTCGGTGGTGAGCGGTAGTGTAGTGGTTAGCGCTACGCTGCGCTATGAACCCGGCGACCCGGGTTCGATTCCCGCTCACGGCCATCACCCAGTGACGATTATCTGAACTCGTCCAGGGCCTCCCCTAGGTCGACTCAGCCTCAAATGAGAACCTGGTGCGGTGTGTAGTAAACATCGCCACTGGGGAGACAAAGGTGGTCGGGCGAGTTGCTGGCCACCCACCCCCTCGTGTGCCGTGCCGGCCTTCATATGTGCTCGCTAACAGCATTTGCCCCAACAGTCTGTTGAGGCTACACGGGGAATGGATCTTCGGCTTTGCTGTGTATCTGTCTTTGTGTGTGTCCGTGTCCAAGAGACGTGAATGTGTGTACGTATCTGTCTTCGTGCCTGTGTGTGTCTCCTTGTGCGTGTCTCCTTGTGCGTGTCTTACAGACGCGTGTGTGTGTGTGTGCCTGTTCGTGGGGAGCGGTGGCGCAGTGGTTTGCGCACTCCGATTCCCCACTCACGGCCAACATGAGAATCGGTCACGGGCCTCCCTCCCTCTTCACCGCCTCTGACCAACCCTAATTGACCAGCGTGGTGAAGTATGGTCAACGATTGCTCAGTGTGCACCCATCTTCTCGGTTGAAAGTGTGTCTGTGTCTATACATATGGATGGCTTCATGAACGAATCTTTGTTGATAGCCAGTGGGTTTGCAAAGTACCTTCGCCTTAGAGAAATCAATTTCGCGTGAGCCCACCGCATTAAAGCAATGATCAGCCACGGCCGAGGTGTTGGTCCTACCGTGTTTCAGATCTACCTTGTGTTCGCGAACACGGTCCGAGACATGTCGCTGAGTTTCCCCAACGTTACTATTGCCGCAGACACAGCTTAGTTTGTAGGCGCCGGGGTATTGCATGTCAGGGATCACATCCTTCACAGATGCGATGAGATGGGATGAGATGAGATGAGATAAATTTTACGTACTGTGTTCGATGTAACACAGTACATAAAATTCGTGATAATTTATCTCACATTAACATAGCCACCTCCACACGCTCATAGTGGAGGTCGCCCTCCGATCTTACATTGACATGCTAATTTATCTCACATTAACATAGTGATTTTATGGTGATTCTATGATGATTCTGTGATGATTCTGTGGTGATTCTATAATGATTCTATGATGATTCTGTGATGATTCTATGATGATTCTGTGATGATTCTGTGGTGATTCTATAATGATTCTATGATGATTCTGTGATGATTCTATGATGATTCTGTGATGATTCTATGATGATTCTGTGATGATTCTGTGGTGATTCTATAATGATTCTATGATGATTCTGTGATGATTCTATGATGATTCTGTGATGATTCTGTGGTGATTCTGTGATGATTCTATGATGATTCTGTGATGATTATATGATGATTCTGTGATGATTCTATGATGATTCTGTGACGATTCTATGATGATTCTGTGATGATTCTGTGGTGATTCTGTGATGATTCTATGATGATTCTGTGATGATTCTATGATGATTCTGTGACGATTCTATGATGATTCTGTGATGATTCTATAATGATTCGATGATGATTCTGTGGTGATTCTATAATGATTCTATAATGATTCTATGATGATTCTGTGATGATTCTGTGATGAGTCTGTGATGATTCTGTTTTGTTACCTTGCAGCAGATAGCAGGCCAGGGGGGTGCGGGGATAGTGCGGGGGGGGGGGGGGGGGTAATGGGGGGGCGGGGGGGGGGGAAGGGGGGAGGGGGGAATGGGGGGGGAGTGGGAAGGATTGGTGAGGAGTGGGGGGGGGGAGTGGAGGGGGGAGTGGGGGGAGTGTGTGTGGGGGGGGGGGGGGGGTTAAGGGGGGGGGTGGGGGATACGGGGGAGGGGGGAATGGGCAGGAGTGGGGGGGAATGGGGGGGGGGAGTGGAGGGGGGAGTGGGGGGAAAGGGTGGAGGGGGGACTTGCAATGAGGGGGGGGGGATGGCGAAGTGGGTGGGGGGGGGGTCATGGGGATAGGGAAGGAGTGGGCTGGTGGGGGGCTGGGTGGCTGGTGGGGGCTGGGTGGCCGGAGGGGGGGGGGGTATCTGGGGGATGATTGGCGCCGTGGTTTCGTGTTTCACCCCCATTAATAGACGTGGAGGAGGCACGCCGCCCCACCACCGCCGCCCTTCACGTCGCGACGACGCCCGCGGGCGGCGTCGTGGCGACGGCCGCAGCGAACCGAACCCGCGCCAAGGGACGTTACTGTGACGGGGCCTGGACCGTGGGCTAATTATTTAATTAATATCGGGTTGTTGTTGTTGTTTCCCCCCCCCTCCCCCTCCCCCCACACAGCTACACGTGGGGCTCCACCCCGAAATGGCCTAACGGTTTGCCGAGTGTTGATCAGCTCCTGAAGGAGGTCCCGGTGCGAAACGTCGGACATTGCGCGTGTGGTACGACCACCCCCCCCCCCTCCTTAAGCAGGGCCCCCTCTCTCTACCCCCCCCCCCCCCCCTCTGACATAGGATGTACCATGAACGAGGGACATTGCCCGAAACGTCTCCTAGTAATGTATATATAAGGTAAAGGTAAAGATCTCCGGAATAGCCTTGACGGACTGTTGGGGCAAGTGCTGCTTAGACAAAGACAAAGATACCCCATGTAGCCTTTACAGACTGTCGGGGCAAGTGTTGTTAGCGAGCAGCACCTACGAAGGCCGGCACGGCACACGAGGGGGTGGGGTGGCCAGCACCACGCGATGTCTCACTACACACCGCACCAGGTACTCATTTGAGCCCGAGTCGACCTAGGGGAGGAGTCCCAGGACCAGCTCATAAAATCGTCACTGGGTGTTGTTGGGGGTCGTGAGCGGGGATCGAACTCAGGTCGCCGGGTTCGTATCGCAGCATAGCGCTAACCGCTGCGCCACCGCTCCCCATGCTGTACGCACACGAACACAAAGATCCCCCGTATAGCCTCTGGGGCAAGTGCTGTTGGCGCGCAGCAGCGCCTACGAAGGCCGGAACAAAATACGAGAAAGTCGGGTGGCCAACACCCCGCCCGGCCGCCTTTGTCTCCCCAGCGGTGACACCCTGAAGGTGTTCACACACCGGGCTGAGTCGACGCAAGACCACTCACACGCGCTGTCGTTGTTATTGTTGTTGTTGTTGACGAATGTGCTGAGTGTTGTTTGTTTGTTTGTTAAAAAATGAGACCTAATCCATGCCTCGCTCGAGGTGTGCAGAAGGCCACCAACCAAGACCTCCTGGCCGCAGCCACCCACTGACTCACCCACTCACTCACCCACCCACCCACCCACTCACTCACCCACTCACTCACTCACCGACCCACCCACCCACTGACTCACCCACTCACTCACCCACCCACCCACCCACTCACTCACCCACTCACTCACTCACCGACCCACCCACTCACTGACTCACCCACTCACCCACTCACTCACCCACCCACCCACTCACTCACCCACTCACTCACTCACTCACTGACTCACCCACTCACCCACCCACCCACTCACTCACCCACTCACTAACTCACCCACTCACTCACTCACCGACCCACCCACCCACTGACTCACCCACTCACCCACCCACCCACTCACTCACCCACCAACCCACCCACTCACTCACCCACTCACTCACTCACTCACTGACTCACCCACTCACCCACCCACTCACTCACCCACCCACCCACCCACTCACTCACCCACTCACTCAATCACTCACCCACACACCCACCCACTCACCCACTCACTCACTCACTCACCCACTCACCCACCCACCCACCCACTCACCCACCCACCCACCCACTCACTCACTCACTCACCCACCCACCACCAACTCACCCACTCACTCACTCACCCACTCACTCACTCACTCACCCACTCACCCCACCCACCCACTGACTCACCCACTCACCCACCCACCCACTGACTCACCCACTCACCCACCCACCCACTGACTCACCCACTCACCCACTCACTCACTCACACCCACCCACCACCTCACCCACTGACTCACTCACCCACCCACCCACCCACTCACTTACTCACTCACCCACCCACTCACCCACTGACTCACCCACTCACTCACCAATTTACTCACCCAGCCACCCACTCCAGACATCAGCTCCCAATGATCCCCTGTGGGATTCCGCTGATGTCACCGACGCCTGAAGAATCCGAACCCAAACATCAGCGCACCTCCTCCGCCTCCTGGCGTTGACGTTCCTTCTCCACCTCCTTCTCCTCGGAAACGCTGGTGGTGGAAACATCAACTCGCTCACACACAATTTCAGTCGCTCACGCAGGCACCCACCCAATCACCCACTCACCCACTCACTCACCCACTCACTCACCAATTCAATCACCCGGTCACCCACTCAGCCAATCACCCATCCACTCACCCACTCACCCACTCACTCACCCACTCACTCACCAATTCAATCACCCGGTCACCCACTCAGCCAATCACCCACTCACTCACCCACTCACTCACTCATTCACTCACTCACTCACCCACTCACTCACCCGCTCACTCACTCATTCACCCACCCCACTCACGCACACACTCACTCACCCACTGACTCACTCACCCACCCACCCACTCACTCACTCACCCACTCACCCACTCACTCACTCACCCACTCACTCACCCACTCACTCACCCATTCACTCATCCACTCACCCACTCACCCATTCACTCACCCACTCACTCGCTCACCCACTCACTCACTCACTCACTCATTCACCCACTCACCCACTCACTCACCCAGTCACTCACCCACTCACTCACCAATTCACTCGCCCGGTCATCAAGTCATCCACTCACTCACCCACCAATTTACTCACCCGGTCACCCACTAAGCCAGTCACCCACTGACTCACCCAATCACTCACCAATTTACTCACCCAGTCACCCACTCACCCAGTTATCCACTCACTCACCCAGTCACCCACTCATTTACTCACCGGCTCACCCAGCCACCCACTCTCTCAGTCACCCACTCATTCACCAATTCACTCACTCACGCATGCAGTCATCCACCCATCCACTCAACCACTCACCACTGGTACAAACATGAACTCACCCATTGACCCACTCAACCAGTCATCCACTCACCCACCCAGTCACTCACTCACTCACTCATCCAGTCACCCATTCACTCACCCGCTCACCCAGTCACCTACTTACTCAGTCACCCACTCACTCACCAATTCACTCATCCAGTCACCCACTTACTCAGTCACCCACCCACCTACTCACTCAATAATTCACTCACTCACCCACTCACTCATCCACTCACTCACTCACCCACTCACTCACCCACTCATTTACTCACTCACTCACTCACCCACCCACCCACTCACTCACTCATCCACTCACCCACTCATTCATCCACTCACTCACTCACCCACTCACTTACTCATCCACTCACCCACTCACTCACCCACTCACTTACCCATTCACTCATCCACTCACTCACTCACCCACTTACTCACCCACTCACTCACTCACTGGTGTCTCAAGCGCATCAAAGCATCATCACCAGGCCGATGCGGGTTTGTGCTTGGGCAGGGCTGTGACTTTGCCCCGATGGGCGTCAGAGTCGAGGCTACCACGTGGCCACATTAACTCCCCGGCTCTCATTAGTTACACGTTTTAGTGGTGGGGCGGCGGGGGAGGGGAATTTCAATTCATACAATGAACTTTTTTTTCATATTTATTCAGTTTTTTTTAAGTGTATGTCTGTCGCAGAAGTGGTGATGATCCCACCGTTTGCAAAGTAAAAATTGTGGGGTTTAAATGTTTAAATGATATGAATATAGGGCGCCACGGTGGCTAGGAGATGTTGACTACCTCGCCTGGTGTACAGGAGGTCGTGAGCTCGATCCCTACCCTGACGCCTGCTGTATATTTGGAGTTTGCATCTCTCTCTCTCATCATCATCATCACGGTGGCTATGAGATGTTGATTACCTCGCCCGGTATACAGGAGATTATGGGTTCGATCCCAACCCTGACTACGCCTGCTGTATATTTGGAGTTTTCGTGTCTCTCTTTCGTCATCATCACGGTGGCTAGGAGATAGTAACTACCTCGCCTGGTATACAGGAGATTGTGGGCTATTTCCCGACCCTGACTACGCCTGCTGTATATTTGGAGTTTGCGTGTCTCTCTCTCATCATCATCACGGTGCCTAGGAGATGTTGACTACCTCGCCCGGTATACAGGAGGTCGTGGGCTCGATCCCGACTAAAATGCCTGCTGTATATTTGGAGTTTGCGTGTCTCTCTCTCTCTCTCATCATCACCACGGTGGCTAGGAGATCTTGACTACCTCGCCTGGTATACAGGAGGTCGTTGACTCGATCCCGACCCTGACGCCTGCTGCTGCTGTATATTGGGAGTTTGCGTGTCTCTCTCATCATCATCACGATGGCTAGGATATGTTAACTACCTCGCCTGGTATGCAGGAGGTCGTGGGCTCTATCCCGACCCTGACTACGCCTTCTGTATATTTGGAGTCTACGTCTCTCTCTCTCTCTCATCATCACCACGGTGGCTAGGAGATGTTAACCACCTCGCATGGTGTACAGGAGGTGGTGGGCTCGATCCCGACCCTGACGATGCCTGCTGCTGCTGTATATTTGGAGTCTGTGTGTCTCTCTCCCTCCCCGTGGTCGCGTGGATTTTCCTCCGGGTCCTCCGGGTTTTCCCCTCCACATTTAGACACGTGCGTTTAGAGTGTGTGTGTATTTGTGTTGAACTTCTTTATCACCGTACGTAACCAACCGTGCTGATGGGAGTGTGCATTTTTTGCTGCTGTACATTTCCACACGATGATGATAGCCAATTCCTTGGGCTAACATTTATTTGGTCGCTTGCAAATTTTTTTTATCCAGCTCAGTGGGAGCCTTACCGGGTAAAATAAAATAAAGATGTTTTAGTTTAAGATTGAATGTTGATGTGCATGCAAACCTCGCTTAGCGTTCAAGATGCCGCTTGTTCCCGGTAAAAGTGAACGATCATTCGAATCGGCGCTGAAAAGAAAGTCATCATCCCATAGAAGTTGTTGTTGTTCTCATCATCTGCCTCTTAAGTTTTGAATGGGACATTCGTTTGTAAACTCTTGTAGTTTAATTAACACACACACATGATCTCGATATGCACATGCTGTACATGAAGTCAAAGATCCCCCGTATAGCGTTCACCGACTATTGGGGCAAGTGCTGTTAGCGAGCACCTTTGAAGGCCGGAATGGCACACGAGGGGGTGGGTGGCCAGCACCACGCCCGGCCGCCTTTGTCTCCCCAGTGGCGATGTTTACTACACACCGTACCAGGTACACATTTGAGGCTGAGTCGACCTAGGGGAGGCCCAAGACCGGCTCAGATAATCGTCACACACAATAAACACACACACATACATACTGACACACACACACTAAACACACACTCACATACACACTGACACACACACACTAAACACACACATACACACTGACACACACACACATACACACTGACACACACACTAAACACACACATGCACACTGACACACACTAAACACACACACTGACACACACACACTAAACAAACTCACATGCACACTGACACATACACTAAACACACACACAAACACTGACACACACACTAAACACACACACATACACTGACACACACACACTAAACATACACACATGCACACTGACACACACACACTAAACACACAGACACATACACACTGACACACATACACTGACACACACACACTAAACATACACACATGCACACTGACACACACACACTAAACACACACTCACATACACACTGACACACACACACTAAACACACACTAAACACACGCACACACACACTGACACACACTCAACACACACACATACACACTGACACACACACTGACACACACACACATACATACTGACACACACACTAAACACACACACACACACACTGACACACACACACTTACACACACACACTAAACACACACACACACTGACACACACACACTAAACACACACATACACACTGACACACACACTAAACACACACACACATACACACTGACACACACACTAAACACACACACACATACACACTGACACACACACTGACACACACACACATACACACTGACACGCACACACTAAACATACACACATACACACTGACACACACTAAACACACACACATACACACTGACACATACTAAACACACACACATACACACTAACACACATGCACACTGACACACACTAAGCACACACACATACACACTGACACACACACACTAAACACACACATACACACTGACACACACACACTAAACACACACACATACATACTGACACACACACTAAACACACACACACACACTGACACACACACACTGACACACACACTGACACACACACACTGACACACACATACACACTGACACACACACACTAAACACACACACATACATACTGACACACACACACTAAACACACACACACACTGACACACACACACTGACACACACACACACTGAAACACACACTGACAAACAGACACACACACACACACTGACACACACACACACATACACACTGACACACTAAACACACACACACTGACACACACACATGCACACTGACACACACTAAACACACACACATACACACTGACACACACACTAAACACACACACATACACACTGACACACACTAAACACACACACAGACACACACAAACACACTGACACACACACACTGACACACACACTAAACACACACTAAACACACACACACATACACACTGACACACACTAAACACAGACACAGACACACACACATGCACACTGACACATACACACTGACACACACACACTAAACACACACATACACACTGACACACACACTAAACACACACTAAACACACACACATGCATACTGACACACACACACTAAACACACACACACTTACACACACACTGACACACATACATACACACTGACACAGACACACTGACACACACACACTGACACACACACACTAACACACACACACTGACACACACACACACACTGACACACACACACTAAACACACACACACACACTGACACACTAAACACACACACATACACACTGACACACACTAAACACACACATACACACTGACACACATGCACACTGACACTTACACACTGACACACACACATGCACACTGACACACACACACTAAACACACACACACACACTGACACACACACACTGACACACACACACACACTGACACACACACACTGACACACACACACTGACACACACACACTAAACACACACACACACATACTGACACACACACACTGACACACACACACACACACTGACACACACACACTGACACACACACACTGACACACACACACTAAACATACACACATGCACACTGACACACACACACTAAACACACACTCACATACACACTGACACACACACACTAAACACACACTAAACACACGCACACACACACTGACACACACTCAACACACACACATACACACTGACACACACACTGACACACACACACATACATACTGACACACACACTAAACACACACACACACACACTGACACACACACACTTACACACACACACTAAACACACACACACACTGACACACACACACTAAACACACACATACACACTGACACACACACTAAACACACACACACATACACACTGACACACACACTAAACACACACACACATACACACTGACACACACACTGACACACACACACATACACACTGACACGCACACACTAAACATACACACATACACACTGACACACACTAAACACACACACATACACACTGACACATACTAAACACACACACATACACACTAACACACATGCACACTGACACACACTAAGCACACACACATACACACTGACACACACACACTAAACACACACATACACACTGACACACACACACTAAACACACACACATACATACTGACACACACACTAAACACACACACACACACACACACTGACACACACACACTGACACACACACTGACACACACACACTGACACACACATACACACTGACACACACACACTAAACACACACACATACATACTGACACACACACACTAAACACACACACACACTGACACACACACACTGACACACACACACACTGACACACACACTGACAAACAGACACACACACACACACTGACACACACACACACATACACACTGACACACTAAACACACACACACTGACACACACACATGCACACTGACACACACTAAACACACACACATACACACTGACACACACACTAAACACACACACATACACACTGACACACACTAAACACACACACAGACACACACAAACACACTGACACACACACACTGACACACACACTAAACACACACTAAACACACACACACATACACACTGACACACACTAAACACAGACACAGACACACACACATGCACACTGACACATACACACTGACACACACACACTAAACACACACATACACACTGACACACACACTAAACACACACTAAACACACACACATGCATACTGACACACACACACTAAACACACACACACTTACACACACACTGACACACATACATACACACTGACACAGACACACTGACACACACACACTGACACACACACACTAACACACACACACTGACACACACACACACACTGACACACACACACTAAACACACACACACACACTGACACACTAAACACACACACATACACACTAAACACACACACACTTACACACACACTGACACACATACATACACACTGACACAGACACACTGACACACACACACTGACACACACACACTAACACACACACACTGACACACACACACACACTGACACACACACACTAAACACACACATACACACTGACACACACACTAAACACACACTAAACACACACACATGCATACTGACACACACACACTAAACACACACACACTTACACACACACTGACACACATACATACACACTGACACAGACACACTGACACACACACACTGACACACACACACTAACACACACACACTGACACACACACACACACTGACACACACACACTAAACACACACACACACACTGACACACTAAACACACACACATACACACTGACACACACTAAACACACACATACACACTGACACACATGCACACTGACACTTACACACTGACACACACACATGCACACTGACACACACACACTAAACACACACACACACACTGACACACACACACTGACACACACACACACACTGACACACACACACTGACACACACACACTGACACACACACACTAAACACACACACACACATACTGACACACACACACTGACACACACACACACACACTGACACACACACACTGACACACACACACTGACACACACACACTAAACACACACACATACACACACACACACACTGACACACACACTAAACACACACACACTGACACACACACACTGACACACACACTGACACACACACACACACTGACACACACACAGTGACACACACACACTGACACACACACGCGTCCATCTGCGAACCAATTTAACGAGACCTATTTAAGAGAATCATGTTTGGACTCTTTTTTTATTTTTGTGTTAAGAGCGAGACACGGGGGAACTGCAGGGTGGGGTCGGTGTGTCGGTGGGTGTGTGTGGGTGTGAGTGGTGTTGATGTGGGTGGGGTCGGTGGGTGTGGATCGGGTGGGTGGGTGTGGGTCGATGTGTGTGGGTGGATGTGGGTGGGTGTGGTGGATGTGTGGTGCGTGGGTTGGTGTGGGTGGGTGGGTGTGGATGGGTGGGTGTGGGTGGGTGTGTGGGTGTGGGTGGGTGTGGTGGGTGGGTGTGGGTGGGTGTGTGAGTGTGGGTGGGTGTGGGTGGGTTTGTGGGGTGCGTGGGTTGATGTGGATGGGTGGGTGTGGGTGGGTGGGTGGGTGGGTGTGTGGGTGGGTGTGGGTGGGTGTGTGGGTGGGTGTGGGTGGGTGGGTGGGTTTTGTCGGTGGGTGTGGGTGGGTGGGTTGGTGTAGGTGGGTGGGTGCGTGTGTGTGGGGTATGTGGGTGGATGGGTGTAGGTGGGTGTGGGTGGGTGGGCGTGGGTGTGTAGGGTGTATGGGTGGGTGTGTGGGGTGTGTCGGTGGGTGGTTGGAGGTGGGCGGGTGTGTGTGGGTGTGGGTAGGATGGGTGGGTGTGGGTGGGTGGTTTAGGGTGGGTGGATGTGGGTGGGTGGATGTGAGTGGGTAGGGTCGGTGGGTGTGGGTGGGTGGGTGTGAGTGGGTGGTGAATGTGGGTGGGTGGATGTGAGTGGGTTTGGGTCGGGTGGGTGGGTGTGGGTCGGTGTGTGTGTGGATGTGGGTGGATGTGGTGGGTTGTAGTGCGTGGGTTGGAGTGGGTGGGTGTGGGTGGGTGGCTGTGGATGGGTGGGTGTGGGTGGGTGTGTGGGTGGGTGTGGGTGGGTGTGGTGGGTGGGTGGGTGGGGTGTGTGGGTGGGTGGTTAGATGTGGGCGGTAGTGGGTGGGTGTGGGTGGGTGTGGGTAGGGTGGGTGTGGGTGGGTGTGGGTAGGGTGGGGTCGGTGGGTTTGGGTCGGGTGGGTGTGGGTCGGTGTGTGTGGGTGGATGTGGGTGGGTGTGGTGGGTGTGTAGTGCGTGGGTTGGAGTGGGTGGGTGTGGGTGGGTGGGTGGCTGTGGATGGGTGGGTGGGTGTGGGTGGGTGTGTGGGTGGGTGTGGGTGGGTGGATGGGTGTGGGTGGGTGTGGGTGGGTGTGTGGGGCGTGTGGGTGGGTGGTTGGATTTGGGCGGGTGTGGGTGGGTGTGGGTGGGTGTGGGTAGGCTGGGTGGGTGGTTGGAGGTGGGAGGGAGTGGGTGGGTGTGGATGTAGGTAGGATGGGTCGGTGGGTGTGGGTTGGTGGTTGAGGGTGGGTGGGTGTAGGTGGATGGGTGTGGGTGGTTAGGGTGGGTGTGGGTGGGTGGTTGAAGGTGGGTGGTTGGGTGTGGGTGGGTGGGTGTGGGTAGGGTGGGTGGGTGGTTGGAGGTGGGCGGTTGTGGGTGGGTGTGGATAGGATGGGTGGGTGTGGGTGGGTGTGGGTAGGTATGGATGGGGTGGGTGGGTGGTTGGAGGTGGGTGTGGGTAGGTGGGTGGGTGGATGGGTGTGAGTGGTTGGGGTGGTTGGAGGTGGGTGGTTGGGTGTGGGTGGGTGGTTGGGGGTGGGTGGTGTGGGGGTTAGCCCCTCCCCTCCACCCCCTCCACGGAGCCGCATTTGTTTCCTCTGTTCGCGCGAGCGAGAATCTTGTCTCAAGATTAATTGGCCGCTTCAATGTTTCAACACCAGAGCGCGTGCGTGCGTGTGTGGTACTGGCGCGTGGGGGTGTGTGAGTGTGTGTGAGTTTGTGTGAGACTGTGTGAGTGAGTGTGAGCGTGTGTGTGAGTGTGAGAGTGTGTGTGTGAGTGTGTGTGAGTGTGTGTGTGAGAGTGTATGTGTGGTGTGTGTAAGTGTGTGAGACTGTGAGAGTTTGTGCGTGTGGTGTATGTGTGAGTGTGGTGTGTGTGTGGTGTGTGTGGTGTGTGTGAGTGTGTGAAAGTGAGTGTGTGTGAGTGTGAGAGTGTGTGTGAGAGTGTGTGAATGAGTGTGTGTGAGTGTGAGAGTATGTGTGTGAGAGTGTGTGAGTGTGTGTGTGTGAGAGAGTGTGTGAAGGAGTGTGTGTGAGTGTGAGAGTGTGTGTGTGAGTGTGTTAGTGTGAGAGTGTGTGTGTGGTTTGTATGTGTGTGGTGTGTGTGGTGTGTGTGTGAGTGAGTGTTGTGAGTGTATGGTAGAGTGTGTGAGTGTGTGTGAGAGTGTGTGAGTGAGTGTGTGTGAGTGTGAGAGTATGTGTTTGAGTGTGAGAGTGTGAGAGTGTGTGAGTGTGTGTGAGTGTGTGAGAGTGTGTGAGTGAGTGTGTGTGTGAGTGTGTGTGTGTGAGAGTGTGTGTGTGAGTGTGTGAGTGAGTGTGTGTGTGGTGTGTGTGTGTGGGTGTGAGAGTGTGTGAGAGTGTGTGTGAGTGTGTGTGAGTGTGTGATTGAGAGTGTGTGGGATGTGTATGACAGTATGCCCGCTCGCTAACAGCACTTGCCCCTACGGTCAGTGACAGGCTACACGGGGGATCTTTGTCTTTTGTGTCAGCGAGAATGGACTCCGTCTCGGAGGTGATGATTGGTCTTCAGACAAAACTGCCCCACTGACGCCTTCCTCAGCCCCCCATCGAACAATCCGCATGTCAACACAGACACCCCCCCCCACAACACGTGCCCCTAGCCCCACGCGCACAAAGACAAAGCTACCCCTCTCTTGCGGTGTAGCCTTCACGCTTCCGTTGGGGCAAGTGCCGCCGGCGCTGTGGCACACGAGGGGGCGGGTGGGTCAGCGACAAGCCCAGGCCGCCTTTGTCTCCCCAGTGGCGATGTTTACTTCGGCACGCACACACATAAAAAGACAAAGATCCCCCATATAGCCTTAACAGACTATAGGGGCAAGTGCGGCAAGTGCTGTTAGCGAGCACCTATGAAGGCCGGAACGGTACACGAGGAGGTGGGTGGGCCAGCACCACGCCCGACCGCCTTTGTCTCCCCAGTGGCAATGTTTACACACCGCACCAGGTACTCATTTGAGGCTGAGTCGACATAGGGGAGGGACCGGGACCGGTTCAGATAATCGTCACTGGGTGTTGGCCGTGAGCGGGAATCGAACCCGTGTCGCCGGGTTCATAGCGCAGCGCGCTAACCACTACACTACCGCTCCCCACGCACACACACACACACATCCCTGCACACACACACATACACACATACACTCAATCACATATACAACGGTGTGTACAAAGGCACAGATCCCCCGTATAGCCTTAACAATGCTTTCTGGGCAAGTGCTCTGCAAACACCTAAACACGAAAGACAACCACGCCCGGCCGCCTTTGTCTCCCCAGCCGCAATGTTTTTTACGCACCGCACCAGGTACTCGTTTGAGGCTGAGTCGACCTAGGGAAGGCCCAGGACCGGATCGGATAATCGTCACTGGGTGTTGGCCGTGGGCGGGGATGGAACTCGGGTCGCCAGGTTCGTAGCGCAGCGTAGCGCTAACCGCTGCACCACCGCTCCCCACAAATACACACACAGACACGCGCTCAGACATGCACATTGCTGAGTTGATATGATCATCGTCGTCATGATCATCATCATCATCACCATCAGCGGTTATCGATATCGTCGAATCATCGTCAAATGCGCTGTTAATTGGGGAGACGTGGGGGAGGGGCAGGGTGGGGGCGTGGTGACTTCGCTGCTGAGATCAAAGGCGCCGTCTCGAATCTCCCGCGAGACGGAGACAGACGGGGCGAGAGAGACAGGGAGACAGACAGAGACAGACAGAGAGACAGACAGACACAGAGAGACAGGCAGACAGAGACAGAGAGACAGAGAGACAGGCAGAGACAGAGAGACAGGCAGACAGAGACAGAGAGACAGAGAGACAGGCAGAGACAGAGAGACAGGCAGACAGAGACAGAGAGACAGAGAGACAGACAGAGACAGAGAGAGACAGAGAAACAGAGAGAGAGAGACAGAGAGACACAGAGAGAGACACACAGAGAGACAGAGAGAGACAGACAGAGACAGAGAGACACACAGAGACACAGAGAGACAGAGAGAGACAGACAGAGAGACAGACAGAGAGAGAGACAGAGAGAGACAGAGAGACAGAAAGAGAGGCAGAGAGACAGAGAGAGACAGACAGAGAGACAGGCAGAGAAACACACAGACACACAGACAGGCATCCTGATGAAGACATCAACAGTCATACAGACAGACAGACACATGCGCCTACAGACGAGCACAATCACAGACAAACCGAGGGGTGAGCAGGCCAGTACACTAATATTAGTTCACAGGCAGACACAGACATTCACAGTTATAGATGCACACACACACACACGTGCACACACATACACACGTGCACACACAAACACGCACACACACACACGTGTACACACATACACACGTGCACACACAAACACGCACACACACACACGTGTACACACATACACACGTGCACACACAAACACGCACACACACACACGTGCACACACATACACACGTGCACACACAAACACGCACACACACACACGTGTACACACATACACACGTGCACACACAAACACGCACACACACACACGTGTACACACACACACGTGCACACACACACGTGCACATACACACGTGCACATACACACACGTGCACACGCACACGTGCACACACACACGTGCACACACACACACGTGCACACACACGCGCACACACAACAACAACAACAACCGCCATTCGCCACTAAGTGGCGGTGACGTCACCACGACGCTTGTGCCAGGCCATGTGCACCCTGAGGCCACGTGAAGTGTCGAACGCCCGCTGGCAGGAGGTCACGGGGCAGACCCAGGTGCCACGGGTCGACTGACCGAGATGACCGAGACGAGTGGCTGATGCACCACCTGTGCCCCCTACTGTGCCAACTTGCTGTGCTTTAGCCACCCAGCGCTCCGCTCGTTGTTGTGAGCGTCGCTCCTCCGCCCTCCGTTGTTGTTGGAGGGCGACTGCCTCCAACTGCCCAGCAGCGTCCTTCACGAGCCTCCTCCACTGAGGCCGATCTTGACACCGCTGGTACCAGTCATCGGCAAGTCCACTCAGCTCCACGTCCTCCTGTACCACATCACTCCATCTCTTCTCTAGCCCGTGCCGCGCCCGTTTAGCCCCCTCGATCCGGCCGAACAAAAGCTGTTTAGGCATGCGGTGGCTGGGCATGCGGGCTACATGACCCAGCCAACGCAGCCTTGCCTGCCGGAGGAGCTCACTGATAGGACTTTGCCCAGATCTTTCAAGGACTTGTGAGCTCCTCACACAATCCAGCCTGGTTAAACCCAGGATGGATCGTAGGCAGGCCAGCCTAAATGTTTCCAACCGGCGAAGATGCTCCACTAGGGGGGTCCACGTTTCGCAAGCGTAGAGAAGGGAGGGAATGACCGTGGCCGAGAAGACCTGAAGCTTCGTGCGGAGCGACAGACCAGGTAGCTTCCACACAGCGTTACGCAACCGATGAAAAGATATTGCCGCTCGACTGATTCGGAGTGAGACCTCTGCTGATAAACTGGAGCCGGTCATAAGCACACTGCCCAGGTATGGGAAACTCTCCACTCTCTCCACAACTGCCCCGCGCACACACACACACGTGCACACACACGCGCACACACACGTGCACACACACACGTGCACGCACACACACAACACACACACGTACACACACACACGTACACACACGTGCACACACACACACGTGCACACACACACACACACGTGCACACACAAACACGCGCACACACACACGTGCACACACACACACGTGCACACACACACGTATTCACAAAGATCCCCCGTATAGCCTGTAACAGACTGTTGTGGCAAGTGCTGTTAGCGAGCACCTATGAAGGCCGGCACGGCGCACGAGGGGGTGGGTGGCCAGTACCACACCCGGCCGCCTTTGTCTCCCTAATGACAATGTTCACACATCGCACCAGGTACTCATTTGAGGCTGAGTCGAGCTAGGGGAGGCCCGGGACCGGTTTAGATAATCGCTACTTGTTGATGGTGGCCGTGAGTGGGAATCGAACTCGGGTCGCCGGGTTCGTAGCGCAGCGTAGCGCTAACCGCTGCGCCACCGCTCCCCCCATGGGCGCACACAGACACATGCACACAGTCACCCAGACATGCCTCCCACAACCATCATCATTCCAGGGTCGATAAAAGAGAACCATCGCTGTGTGTTGATGGTGATGACACTGAGATACAGGGAGAGAGAGAGACACGTGGGTTAGAGAACACACGCAGAGTAGAGACATCGTCACCATCGTCATCACATTGACATCCATCCAGCAGTGAATAGACACTGGTGATGGTGATGACACTGAGATACATAGAGAGGGACACGCGGGTTAGAGAACACACGCAGGGTAGAGACATCGTCATCATCATCATCACATTGATGGTCATCGAGCAGTGAATAGACACTGGTGATGGTGATGACATTGAGATACAGAGAGGGACATGTGGGTTAGAGAACACACGCAGCGTAGAGACATCGTCACCATCATCATCATCACATTGATGTTCATACAGCAGTGGATAGACACTGGTGATGGTGATGACACTGAGATACAGAGAGAGGGACACGTGGGTTAGAGAACACACGCAGGGTAGAGACATCGTCATCATCATCATCATCACATTGATGTTCATACAGCAGTGGATAGACACTGGTGATGGTGATGACACTGAGATACAGAGAGAGGGACACGTGGGTTAGAGAACACACGCAGGGTAGAGACATCGTCATCATCATCACATTGATGTGCATCGAGCAGTGCATAGACACTGGTGATGGTGATGACACTGAGATACAGAGAGGGACACGTGGGTTAGAGAACACACGCAGCGTAGAGACATCGTCACCATCATCATCATCACATTGATGTTCATCGAGCAGTAGATAGACCCTGGTGAAGGTGATGACACTGAAATACAGAGAAAGAGAGGGACACGTGGGTTAGAGAACAGACGCAGGGTAGTGCCATCATCATCACATTGACATCCATCCAGCAGTGAATAGACCATGGCTGAGGCTGAAACTGTCAAGAACCCACTTACCTCTATCCCACGCTACCCCATACCCTCCACCCTCACCTAATTAGTACTAATTAGCGATCTTAGTTATCAAGACATTGCAGGGACCGGCGGGGGGGGGGGAGCTATGCCCCACGCGGGAGTCACGTGGTCGTAATTGGAAATGTAAGCGTCAATAATTAATGGCAATGTATGTTAATCGCTCGAGTAATTAATACTTTAGCGGAGCCGCCTATGATTCAATATTCACTTTCATCTTTGGCGGTCACGTGGGGATGGGGCGGAGCAATAGCCTCCCAATCACCGGGTGAACATCATCACCATCGTCATCATCAACATCATCACCATCATCATCATCACCATCATCATCAACATCACCATCACCAACATCACCATCACCAAAAACTTTACAACCATCACCGTAATTATCACCACCATCACCAACATCATCATCACCATCACCAAAAACTTTACAACCATCACCATCATTATCACCACCATCACCAACATCATCATCACCATCACCAACATCATCACCATCATCATCACCACCACCATCACCATCATCACCAACATCATCACCATCATCAACATCACCAACATCATGATCACCATCACCAGAAACTTTACAACCATCACCGTAATAATCACCACCTTCACCACCATCACCAACATCATCATCATCAACATCACCAACATCATCATCACCATCACCAAAAACTTCACAACCATCACCATCATTATCACCACCATCACCACCATCATCACCATCATCACCAACATCATCACCAGCATCAACATCACCAACATCATCATCACCAAAAACTTTACAACCATCATTATCACCACCATCACCACCATCACCAACATCATCACCATCATCATCAACATCACTAACATCATCATCACCAAAAACTTTACAACCATCATCATCACCATCACCACCAACATCATCATCACCAACATCATCACCATCATCATCACCACCACCATCATCAACATCGCCAACATCATCACCACCGCCATCATCAACATCATCACCACGATCGCCATCACCAACATCACCGTCATCAACATCACCATAATCATCAATAACTTCACCACCATTATCATCACCATCGGGTTCAATCAATTCCCGCTCACGGCCAACACCAGTGACGATTATCTGAACCGGTCCTGGGCTTCCCCTAGGTCGGCTCAGCCTCAAATGAGTAGCCAGTGCGGTGTGTAGTTAAACATCGCCACTGGGGAGACAAAGGCGGCCGGGCGCGGTGTTGGCCACACACCCCCTCGTGTGCCGTGCCGGCCTTCATAGGCGCTCGCTAACAGCACTTGCCCCTACAATCTGTTAAGGCTACACGGGGGATTTTATCTTTGTGTCGTGGGTTCCACGGAGACAAACACTCGGACTTGTAGGCAACACGTTCATCACAACACCCCAACGGGGTCACTGCACGCGCGTACACTCGGTACACATTGTCCTGCGGAGGGAGCTGGTAGGAACGTCGGGTTGCTCGGTCAATGTCCTGCAGGGTCAACGGCGGCGTGGTGCATTATGCAAATATGGCCGACTGTGAGGGCGGGCACAAGCCGGCGTGAGTAGGTTAAACGTTGAGTTTTATAAGGGCACCACGGGGTGACCAGCCCCTCCCCATCCAGCCCCACCCCTCCCACCCCCTACCCAGCCCCACCCAGCCCCTCCCTCCCCACCCAGCCCCTCCCCACCCTCTCCCCACCCAGCCCCTCCCCACCCTCCCCTCCCCACCCAGCCCCTCTCTCCCCACCCAGCCCCTCCCCACTCTCCCCACCCAGCCCCTCCCCACCCTCCCCTCCCCACCCAGCCCCACCCCTCCCACCCCCCACCCAGCCCCTCCCCACCCTTACTCCCCACCCAGCCCCTCCCCACCCTCCCCACCCAGCCCATCCCCATCCTCCCCTCTCCACCCAACCTCACCCTTCCCATTTTTGGATCCACGACGGGCGGACGGACACAATAATCCCATGTGGGCTGTTGTAACCAGGAGGTTCCTACCAGTTCTAGACCACAACGAGGTAACTACATCAGCGGGCGAGTCAGTAACACGCCGCGTGACCCACGACGCCGAGCGTCAACATCGGAATGATTCCAGCAGACAGCCGCGATTTCTCTCGGCAACTTTTTATTTTCATTTTTTTGGTTTTCTACTTACGTGACTTTACCGAAAGAACCAAGAATATCAATTCCATTTTACTGGTAGGAACCACCTGGTTCCACCAGCCCACAGGGGATTATTGTGTCCGTCCGTCCCCGACTCTCTGCTCACCATCATGGAGGGCCTTCGCGATGGTGGGCAGGCAACGGGTAAAGCTACGTGGAGCCATTCCACGTTCACTTCGGTGTGCCACAGGGACAAAGACAAAGATCCCCCGTATAGTCTTAACAGACTGTTGGGGCAAGTGCTGTTAGCGGGTAACACCTATGAAGGCCGGCACGGCACACGAGGGGGTGGGTGGCCAGCACCACGCCCGGCCTCCTTTGTCTCCCCAGTGGCGATGTTTACACTCCGCACCAGATACTCATTTGAGGCTGAGTCGTCCTAGGGGAGGCCCAGGACCAGATAATCGTCACTGGGTCGCCAGGTTCGTAGCGCAGAGTAGCGCTAAAACCACTACACCACCGCTCACGGCCAGCACCAGTGCGACAGGGATGTCCTCTGGCACCCGCATTGTTGAACGTCATCTTTGACGGTTGACTGTAGCGGAGGAACTTACATCTAATACAGACGCAATGGGAGGCTGATCGATGCCCAGGTGCGGTCAAGGCATGGCTCCCTATTGGTCAATCGTGTTTTGTATGGCGATGATCTGGTAATCGCTGCTCACTCAGAGGAGGAGTTGGAGGCGCTGCTGCTGAGACTGGAGCGTGCCACTAAGAGGTGGGGCCTTACCATTAGCCCCACCAAAACTAAGCACCTGCCTGGGTATTTTGTACCATCAGACACTCCACCCCCACAACTCCCAATTGGTGATGGAACAGTTGTGGAGAGAGTGTAGAGTTGTACATACCTGAGTAATGTGCTTATCACCAGCTCCGGTTTGACAGCAGAGGTCTCATGTCGAATCATTATCTTTCGAACCGTTCAAGCTGGCCTGCCTATGACCCATCCTGGGTTCAACCAGGCTGGATTGTGTGAGGAGCTCACAAATCCTTGAAAGATCTGGGCAACGTCCCATCGGTGAGCTCCTCCGGCAGGCAAGGCTGCGTTGGCTGGGTCATGTAGCCCGCAGGCCCAGCCACCGCATGCCTAAATAGCTTTTGTTTCGCCGCATAGAGGGGGCTTAACAGGCGCGGCACGGGCTAGAGAAGAGATGGAGTGACGTGGTACAGGATGACGTGGAGCTGAGTGGACTTGCCGATGACCGGTACCAGCGGTGTCAAGATCGGTCTCTATGGAGGAGACTCGTGAAGGACGCTACTGGGCAGTTGGAGGCAGTCGCCCTCCAATAATAACAGAGGACGGAGGAGCGACGCTCACAACAACGAGCGGAGCGCCGGGTGGCTAAAGCAAAGCAAGTTGGCACAGTCGGGGGTACAGGTGGTGCATCAGCCAGTCATCTCAGTCAGTCGACCTGTGGCATCTGCTGGGTCTGCCCCGTGACCTCCTGCCAGCGGGCGTTTGACACTTCACGTTGCCTCAAGGTGCACCTAGCCTGGCACAAGCGTCTTCGTGACATCATCGCCGCTTAGTAGCGAATGGCGGTTGTTGTTGTGTATAATGGGTGTGTACTGTGTGTGTGTGCTGTGTGTGTACTGTGTGTGTGTGTACTGTGTGTAATGCGTGTGTATAATAGGTGTGTATTGTGTGTGTGTGTGTCCTGTGTGTGTGTGTGTACTGGGTGTGTAATGCGTGTGTATAATGGGTGTGTACTGTGTGTGTGTACTGTGTGCGTGTGTATAATGGGTGTGTACTGTGTGTGTGTACCGTGTGTGTGTGTGTGTACTGTGTGTGTGCTGTGTATAATGCGTGTGTATAATGGGTGTGTAGTGTGTGTGTGTACTGTGTAATGCGTGTGTGTAATGTGTGTGTACTGTGTGTGTACTGTGTGTGTGTACTGCGTGTAATGCGTGTGTATAATGGGTGCGTACTCTGTGTGTAGTGTGTATAATGGGTGTGTACTGTGTGTGTGTACTATGTGTGCGTACTGTGTGTGTGTGTACTGTGTGTATATAATGGGTGTGTACTGTGTGTGTCTACTGTGTGTGTATAATGGGTGTGTAATGTGTGTGTACTGTGTGTGTATAATGGGTGTGTACTGTGTGTGTACTGTGTGTGTATATAATGGGTGTGTACTGTGTGTGTACTGTGTGTGTGTACTGTGTGTGTGCTGTGTGTGTGTACTGTGTGTGTACTGTGTGTGTATAATGGGTGTGTACTGTGTGTGTATAATGGGTGTGTACTGTGTGTGTACTGTGTGTGTGTATATATAATGGGTGTGTACTGTGTGTGTACTGTGTGTACTGCGTGTGTGTGTACTGTGTGTGTGTACTGTGTGTGTGTACTGTGTGTGTGTACTGTGTGTGTGTGTACTGTGTGTGTATACTGTGTGTGTGTACTGTGTGTGTGTGTCCTGTGTATAATGGGCGTGTACTGTATGCATAACTAATAGGGTTGGGATAATTTTCATGATCATATATGGAGAATGCGACGAATTGGGTTTGGATGATTTAGTGATCATATATGGACAATGAGACTAATAGGGTCAATATGATTTTAATAATCATATATGGACAATGGCACCAATATGATGCTGCGTAGATATGGATTACATATTTATACATATATGTATATGTTTACATATTTACCCGTCTCTTATATTACTACAGATAACCGAGATGAATATAGTCTATTGTGGATTTTACACGGGAGGTAATAACGGGTAAAATAGTTGATAAACGTGAATTCACGTTAAGTTATTGTGACGTACATTAACAAGCGTAGTTAAAGTATAAAAAATAGATAAGAATAGGCTTTTGCCCTTTCTGGCAATAATTAAATAGGCGTTGTGTTAAGATGCGCAAACGCCAAATCGAAAGCTTTAGACCAATCAGTGTCACGGACAATGACTCAGATAATATTAACAGAACGTATTTGTTTTGATTTAAAGCTTTCGTGACTGCAGCAGGGATTCATATTCTTGGTTCTTTCGGTAAAGTCACGTAGAAGGGAAACAATAAAATGATGAAAATATAAAACAATAAAATTCTCACGACGTTTCGACTGCAACACATGCAATCATCATAAAATTTGAAAAAAGTTGTTTTAAAATTTTCTTGCTGTGAATTTCACACCTGATGATGATTGCTTGTGTTGCAGTCGAAACGTCGTGAGCATTTTTTTGTTTTATATTTTTATTATTTTATTGTTTCCCTTCTACGTGACTTTACCGAAAGAACCAAGAAACAGAACGTATTTGTGTCTGCGTGTTCATCGTAAGTACCGCACGTGGTTTATGCAGTAACTTGATTCATTATAAAAGGTTTATATTTGAGTGTTGGAACATCTTAACTCGACTACTGTTTTTTAATTGCCAGCGAGGCCGTAATTTTTATAAATATTGGGGAGGGGGGGGGGGGACGGGACACACCCCCCCCCCCATATTCAAATATGCTCAAACTGCCCCCCCCCCCCCAATATATTGCTATAAAATAGATTTATGTTTATGTTATTGTGGTTATAGTTGTACTTTATGATGCCGTAATCTCTGCCATTACATACAATGAAACAAAAAAGGTAAAAAAGAAAAAAACAGAGCAATGTAATATAATATACACAATTAGACATTATTGTAGAAAATAAATATAAAGTCCATCCCATGTGTTAGCGAATTATTTTTCATATTTTTGGCAGGAAATTGCAAAAAAAATCTTTTCAACTTTTGATTTTTTTCTGGGGGGGGACCCCCAGACCCCATGGAAAATTTGCCCCCCCCCAAATGTTAACTCCATAGCTACGGCCTTGATTTCCAGAAATGGTAAAATCGTTTCTTGTTTTCCCATACGTAGTTAAATATACAATATGGCTTACACACACATATATGTAATATCAATAATTCAAATTTTGTCCGAACATCATTAACACTGGGATTGCCGCTCTAACTATTAACCATTCACAATTATTCCATCGATCACGAAGCTTACCGATCAGTGAGCATTGGGTGCTCAACATTAGTCGGCCGCAACGTTTGAATGGTCTTATTTATTACACCCCACGCGTTTGAAACTAAAACTTGTTGCCAAGCAAAATAGGATTACGTTCGCGTATCGAGGGGTAGACGGGGGAGTGGTGGCGCAGTGGTTAGCGCACCGCGCTTATGAGCCTCAGTGGCGATCGGGCTCGGGTATCGATGACACCAGCAACCGGCATTGACCCGCATGGTGAAGTATGGCAGTGCGGGAGAGATAATCCATCCAGCAGTGAATCGCTGATCATCAAGGCGCTCGTGGGAGCACGACACAATTCTAACTTCGCGTTTCACCCGGTGCAAATGAATTTCATCCATAACATCGTTCTTTTTGGAGGGGTTAGATCGAGTGAATCTCAATGTGTCGTTAAACCCGCCACCACCCGACATCAGACAATTAATAAAGGGGTCCGTCACGTGAACGGAACGTGGCTGTACCAGCACACACAGAACACACCACACACAGCACACACAGAACACACCACACACACAGCACACACAGCACACATACAGAACACACAGCACACACCACACGCACAGCACACCACACACACCACACACACCACACACACAGCACACACACAGCACACACACACAGCACACACAGAACACACAAAACACACCACACACACAGCACACACCACACACAGCACACACAGCACACACAGCACACACACAGCACACACAGAACACACACAGCACACACAGCACACACACAGCACACATACAGCACACATACAGCACACACACCACACACACAGCACACACAGAACACACACAGCACACACAGAACACACACACACCACACACACAGCACACACAGCACACACAGCACACACAGCACACACACCACACAGCACACACAGCAAACACACAGCACACAAAGAACACACACACACCACACACAGCACACACACAGCACACACCACACACAGCCCACACAGCACACACAGCACACACACAGCACACACAGAACACACACATCACACACAGCACACACACAGCACACATACAGCACACATACAGCACACACAGAACACACACACACACCACACACACAGCACACACACAGCACACACCACACACAGCCCACACAGCACACACAGCACACACACAGCACACACAGAACACACACATCACACACACCACACACACAGCACACACAGAACACACACAGCACACACAGAACACACACACACTACACACACAGCACACACAGCACACACAGCACACACACCACACCACACACACAGCACACACACAGCACACACAGCAAACACACAGCACACAAAGAACACACACACACCACACACAGCACACACACAGCACACACAGCACACACCACACACACAGCACACACACAGCACACACAGAACACACCACACACACAGCA
>NC_136330.1:7251812-7301812 GCF_964198595.1 Lampetra fluviatilis
GTCCGTTGAGGCTACACGGGGGATCTTTGTTTTTTTATGGTGGTGGTGGTGCATGCACTTGCCCCAACAGTCTGTTGAGGCTACACGGGGGATCTTTGTCTTTGTTTTTGATGGTGGTGGTGCGTGCTCCATCGGCTGGGTACGGCGCGCAAGAAGTTCGCCGTGAGTTTGAAGGGAACCTCTCAATGCGCCAGCTTGTAAGGCCCCTGCTGAAGTTGATTGGGGTTGTTGCAGTTTTTTAGACCCGACTTTGGCTATCGCGAATGATAGGTCAACGAAGTGGCGGCTGATATCATCGTCGCCATCATCACCATCATCATCACCATCATCATCATCACCATCATCATCACCACCATCATCACCATCATCATCACCATCATTATCACCATCATCACCACCACCATCATCACCACCACCATCATCACCATCATCACCACCACCATCATCACCACCATCATTACCATCAACATCACCACCATCAAAACCATCATCACCACCACCACTATCACCACCATGATCACTATCATCATCATCATCATCACGACCACAATCAACATCATCATCATCATCACCACCACCATCGTCACCATCATCATCACCACCATAATCATCACCATCATCATCACCACCATGATCACCACCACCACCATCACCACCACCACCATCATCATCACCACTCTGAGCGCCGTGGCGACGTTGATTCTGAGATGTAGAGGGGAAAGAAACCGGAGGATCCGGAGACAAATCCCCGCGACCACGTGGAGAGAGACACGCAGACTCCAAATACACAGCAGCAGCAGGCGTCGTCAGGGTCGGGATCTAACCCACGACCTCCTGCACACCAGGCGAGGTAGTTAACATCTCCTAGCCACCGTGATGATGATGAGAGTGAGTCACGCACACTCCAAATACACAGCAGCAGGCGTCGTCAGGGTCGGGATCTAACCCACGACCTCCTGCACACCAGGCGAGGTAGTTCACATCTCCTAGCCACTGTGATGATGATGAGAGTGAGTCACGCACACTCCAAATACACAGCAGCAGCAGGCGTCGTCAGGGTCGGGATCTAACCCACGACCTCCTGCACACCAGGCGAGGTAGTTCACATCTCCTAGCCACTGTGATGATGATGAGAGTGAGTCACGCAAACTCCAAATACACAGCAGCAGCAGGCGTCGTCAGGGTCGGGATCTAACCCACGACCTCCTGCACACCAGGCGAGGTAGTTCACATCTCCTAGCCACCGTGGTGATGACGATGCGAGACAGAGAGACACGCAACGTCGCCTTCGAGCAGCCGAGGCCATGACCTCCCCAAAGTGCGGGGCCCGGGCCAGTCGCCCCGATTCGCTGTACCCCGCGGGGACCCCTTTGACTCCGCAAACTCCACCAATTCACTCGCCCTCCCCCCTCCATTCACAAAAGCAAAGTTTGTGGGGAACGATAGCCGATTATATACTTTTGAGGCATAAGGAACAAAAGTCGTGTTACATCGAGATGTTCTTACGTACAGCACTTGCCCCAACAGTCTGTAGAGCTACACGGGGGACCTTTGCGTGCGTGCGTGTTTGATGTTGCAACAGCACTGGGGAGACAAAGGCGGCCGAGCGTAGTGCTGGCCACACCAAAGACAAAGATGCCCCCTATAGTCTTGAGCGTGTTGGTAGGGAAAGTGCTCGTAGACACACATAGACATGTACACACACAGACATGTACACACACAGACATACATGTACATAGACATGTACATAGACATGTACACACATAGACATGTACACACAGACATACATGTACATAGACATGTACATAGACATGTACACACATAGACATGTACACACAGACATACATGTACATAGACATGTACACACAGACATGTACACACACAGACATACATGTACATAGACATGTACACACACAGACATACATGTACATAGACATGTACACACATAGACATGTACACGCATAGACATGTACACACATAGACACAGACACATAGACATGTACACACATAGACATGTACACACACAGACATACATGTACATAGACATGTACACACATAGAGATGTACACACATAGACATGTACACACACAGACATGTACACACACAGACATACATGTACACAGACATGTACACACACAGACATACATGTACATAGACATGTACACGCACAGACATGTACACACATAGACATGTACACACGTAGACATGTGCACACATAGACATGTACACACATAGACATGTACACACACAGACATGTACACACAGACATGTACACACACAGGCATACATGTGCACAGACATGTACACACACAGACATACATGTACATAGACATGTACACGCACAGACATGTACACACAGACATGTACACACACAGGCATACATGTATACAGACATGTACACACAGACATACATGTACATAGACATGTACACACACAGACATGTACACACAGACATGTACACACACAGGCATACATGTACACAGACATGTACACACACAGACATACATGTACATAAATATGTACACACATACATACATGTACATAGACATGTACACACACAGACATGTACACACACAGACATGTACACACACTTTTGAGGCATAAGCAATTAGGAAATAATGCTTACTACCCAGGAACAAAAGTCGTGTTACATCGTGTTGTTCAACACACTTTGCGCAAGAGCGCAGAAGCGTGGTCACCACATCTACGCCTCTAGATGAGGAACGAAACAGGTGATGACTTCTCCACTAATCTGGCTGTCGCCTGATGAAGCTGGTTGTAATTACTGGCGAAACGTCGTACTCACATTGTAAATGTTGTGGCTTGGCTCTCCAACACACCGGTGCTGTACTAGTACACTACACTATACACTACACTATATACTACCATACACTACACTATACACTACACTATTATACACTACATAATACACTACTATACACTACGCTACACTATACACTACTTTACACTACACTATTATACGCTACACTATACACTACACTACTATACACTACACTAAACACTACTATACACTACACTACTATACACGACACTACTATACACTACACTACTATACACTACGCTACTATACACTACACTACTATACATTACACTACTATACATTATATACTACACTACTATACACTACACTAATATACACTACACTATACACTGCTATACACTACACTACTATACACTACACTACTATAAACTACACTACTATACACTACACTAATATACACTCCACTATACACTACTATACACTACACTACTATACACTACACTACTATACACAACACTATTATACACTACACTACTACACTATACACTACTATACAACACTACACTATACACTACACTACTATACCACTAGACTATTATACACGACACTATACACTACTATACACTACACTATACAGTACTATACACTACACTATACACTGCTATACACTCTACAATAGACTACACTATACACTACTATACACTACACTACTATACACTACACTATACACTACACTACTATACTACACTACTATACACTACACTACACACTACACTACTATATACTACGCTATACACTATACACTACACTACTATACACTACACTATACACTACTATACACTACACTACTATACACTACACTATACACGACACTACTATTCACTACACTAATATACACTACACTATACACTACACTACTATACACTACACTACTATACACTACACTACTATACACTACACTATACACTACACTATACACTACTATACACTACACTATACACTACTATACCACTACACTACTATACATTACACTAATATACACTACACTACTATACACTACACTATACACGACACTACTATACACTACACTAATATACACTACACCATACACTACACTACTATACACTACACTACTATACACTACACTATACACTACTATACACTACACTAATATACACTACTATACACTACACTACTATACACTACACTACTATACATTACACTATACACTACTATACAATACTATACACTACGCACTACACTACTATACACTACACTACACACTACACTACTATATACTACGCTATACACTATACACTACACTACTATACACTACACTATACACTACTATACACTACACTACTATACACTACACTATACACGACACTACTATTCACTACACTAATATACACTACACTATACACTACACTATACACTACACTACTATACACTACACTACTATACACTACACTACTATACACTACACTATACACTACACTATACACTACTATACACTACACTATACACGACACTACTATACACTACACTAATATACACTACACTATACACTACACTACTATACACTACACTACTATACACTACACTATACACTACTATACACTACACTAATATACACTACTATACACTACACTACTATACACTACACTACTATACACTACACTATACACTACTATACACTACACTAATATACAATACTATACACTACACACTACACTACTATACACTACACTATACACTACACTATACACTACCCTTACTAGTTGGCCGTGTCGGGTGGTGGCGGGTTTAAACGACACATTTATATATTTTCGCGATCTAACCCCCAAAACAACCTCTACCGTGTTGATTCTCTGCGTCTTTCGGTGAAGCCACTTATATGGAAGAAGAAAAATAATTTAAAAAAAAACACCACGACGTTTCGATCCCGACCCAAGCGATGGCCTCCTCCCTCACCTGAAGACGATCCCTTGTGCTGCGATCGAAATGTCGTCGTGATTTTTTATTAGTTTTCTATCTCCGTCGCTTCAGCGAAAGACGCGTGTGTAAGTAACACGTGTTCCTGCATTCACGAAAGCTTTAAGTCAAGAACTCTACCATGTTCAGTTTAACACGGAGGCTTATCGCGACCAATATTATTCGTGATGAACGTTTTTTTTTGGGTTAGATGCGCGTTATTTAAAAATGTGTCGTAAGCCTCCACCACCCGACACGGCCAATCAGCAAAAAAAAAGTGTCACGTTGACAAAAGACAAAATCGTTCACTAATTTAGCCTCACACCGGTGTGTTGAAGAGTGAATCCACAAACTTTACAGTTTTTTTAGTCCGACGTTTCGCTGGTCATTACCTCCAGCAACACCCGGCAATTGGCCAGAATTCGCCAGAATCGCCCGATGATGCTGGATGCAATTAGCAGCGAAACGTCGGACTACTATTAAAAAAAAACAGTAAATGTTGTGGATTCACTCTTCAGCACGCCGGTGTGAGGCTAAAGTAGTGAACTATTTTGTCTTTTGTCAACGTGACACTTTTTTTTTGCTGATTGGCCGTGTCGGGTGGTGGAGGGTTACGACACATTTGTTAAATAACGCGCTCGAACCCACAAATGTTTCATATTCTCAGGTTTTTCCGGTAAAGTCACGTAGGTAAAACATTAAAAGTAATGAAAGTAAAATAAAACAAAACAAAAATAAAAATAAAATTCACGACGTTTCGGAGGCAACACAAGTCTCCGTCATCAGGTGGGACCGTCACAGCCAGATTAGCTGCATCAAGTGAAGCAATGATTCAAAATGTAATCCCTTATAAGCAAGTTGAAGGGGGGGAGGATTGCTTCACTTGATGCAGCTAATCTGGCTGTGACGGTCCCACCTGATGACGGAGACTTGTGTTGCCTCCGAAACGTCGTGAATTTTATTTTTATTTTTGTTTTGTTTTATTTTACTTTCATTACTTTTAATGTTTTACCTACGTGACTTTACCGGAAAAACCTGAGAATATGAATCATTGCAGTCACGAAAGCTTCAAATTTAGAACCCAAAAACGTTAATTATACACTGGTCAACACACTTTTTCTGGCATAAGGTATTCCAACGGTTTTAAGGTGCTGATTCCACATCTGGCATCAGTTTTTGTCTATCACATCAGGTTTTTGAGATATCAAATATTTCATTTTCAATAAAAACTGCAGAAGAAAAATATTAAATAATTGTGGATATCTACATAAAATGATATTATTAACACACCATCCTAAAAATATAGCACCATATTTTAACACTGAAGCAGTCACTGACTCGCAACAACTTGCAATCATAAGTGACAGAGTTCATTTCGGGTAAAATCAATGCAAATGGGGTATACCGATAGCATAAAAATGAGATGTGATAGAGCAAATCTGAGATCAGATTTGGAATCAGCACCCTGAAATTAGTCTACAACAGCTGCAAAAGTCCAGGCCAGAATTTATTTTTGTTTTTTTTGTTGACCAGTGTTATTAATTTTTTTGATTTAAAGCTTTCGTGACTGCAGGGATTCATCTTCTTGGTTCTTTCGGTAAAGTCACGTAGAAGGGAAATAATAAAATAATAAAAATTACAATAATTTTATTATGTTCAATTTTTATTATTTCCCTTCTACGTGACTTTACCGAAAGAACCAAGAAGACAGTGTTATGAACTCCACCATGCTGTTCAACACGTCCTCACTTAACGTGATCGCTAGCGATCAATACACCAGCTTGGAGCCTCCCCCCCACTCCTCTGAGGCTCGACTCGGGGGGAGAGACAAAGGCGGCCGGGCGTGGTGCTGCCTGGCCACCCCCCAACCCCCACGGCTGCCACGGTGCCGGCAGCCTTCGTTGGCTGCTGCTGCTGCTGAGAGCACTCGCCCCCACGGGCTGATCGGGGCTGTACGTTGAAGGATTTGTGTCTGTGAGTGTGAGCGGGGAGCGGTGGTGCAGTGGTTAGCGCACTGTGTGTGTGAGTGAGGAGCGGTGGTGCAGTAGTTAGCGCGCTGTACGAGTGTGTGAGTGTGTGCGGGGAGCGGTGGTGCAGTGGTTATAGCGCTGTGTGAGTGTGTGGGGGGAGCGGTGGTGCAATGGTTAGCGCACTGTGTCTGTGTGTTAGCGGGAAGCGGTGGTGCAGTGGTCAGCGCACTGTGTGAGTGTGGGGAGCGGTGGTGCAGTGGTTAGCGCACTGTGTGTGAGTGGGGAGCGGTGGTGCAGTGGTTAGCGCACTGTGTGTGTGTGGGGAACGGTGGCGCAGTGGTTAGCGCACTGTGTGTGAGCGGGGAGCGGTGGTGCAGTGGTTAGCGCGCTGTGCGTGGGGGGAGGGGTGGTGCAGTGGTTAGCGCACTGTGTATGTGTGTGTGAGCAGGGAGCGGTGGTGCAATGGTAAGCGCACTGTGTGTGTGAGCAGGGAGCGGTGGTGCAGTGGTAAGCCCACTGTGTGTGTGAGCGGTGGCGCAGTGGTTAGCGTACTGTGTCTGTGTGTGTGAGCGGGGAGCGGTGGTGCAGTGGTTAGCGCGCTGTGTCTGTGTGTGTGCGAGTGGGGAGCGGTGGCGCAGTGGTTAGCACGCTGTGTGAGTGTGTGGAGAGAGGTGGTGCAGTGGTTAGCGCACTGTGTGTGAGCGGGGAGCAGTGGCGCAGTCGTTAGGGCGCTGTGCGTGGGGGGAGGGGTGGTGCAGTGGTTAGCGCACTGTGTCTGTGTGTGTGAGCAGGGAGCGGTGGTGCAGTGGTAAGCGCACTGTGTGTGTGAGTGGGGAGCGGTGGCGCAGTGGTTAGCGCACTGTGTGTGTGAGTGGGGAGTGGTGGTGCAGTGGTTAGCGCACTGTGTCTGTGTGTGTCTGGGGAACGGTGGTGCAGTGGTTAGCGCACTGTGTCTGTGTGTGTATGCGGGGAGCGGTGGTGCAGTGGTTAGCGCACTGTGTGTGTGCGGGGAGCTGTGGTGCAGTGGTTAGCACACTGTGTGTGTGTGAGTGGGGAGTGGTGGTGCAGTGGTTAGCGCACTGTGTGACTGTGTGGGGGCGCGGTGGTGCAGTGGTTAGCGCACTGTGTCTGTGTGTGTCTGGGGAACGGTGGTGCAGTGGTTAGCGCACTGTGTGAGTGTGCGGGGAACGGTGGTGCAGTGGTTAGCGCACTGTGTGTGTGAGCGGGGAGCGGTGGTACAGTGGTTAGCGCGCTATGTGTCTGTGGGGGGGGAGCGGTGGTGCAGTGGTTAGCACGCTGTGTGAGTGAGCGGGGAGCGGTGGTGCAGTGGTTAGCGCACTGTGTGTGTGCGGGGAGCGGTGGCGCAGTGGTTAGCACGCTGTGTGTGTGTGTGCGGGGAGCGGTGGCGCAGTGGTTAGCGCACTGTGTCTGTGTGTGTGGGGGGAGCAGTGGTGCAGTGGTTAGCGCGCTGTGGCTATGTGTGGGGGGGAGCGGTGGCGCAGTGGTTAGCGCGCTGTGTCTGCAAGTTCGATTCCCGCTCACAGCCACCAACAATGGTGACGATTATCTGAACCGGTCCTGGGTCTCCCCTAGGTCGATTCAGCCTCAAATGAGTACCTGTTAGGGGAAACAAAGGCGGCCGGGCGTGGTGCTGGCCACCCACCCTCTCGTGTGCCGTGCCGGCCTTCGTAGGTGCTACTCGCTAACAGCACTTGCCCCAACAGTCTGTTGAGGCTACACGGGGGATCTTTGTCTTTGTTTTTTTGTACATGCCTATGTGTGTACATGTCTGTGTGTACATGTCTATGTGTCTGTGCCTATGTGTGTACATGTCTATGTGTGTACATGTCTATGTGTCTGTGTCTATGTGTGTACATGTATATGTGTGTACATGCCTATGTGTGTACATGTCTGTGTGTGTACATGTCTATGCGTGTACATGTCTATGTGTTTCCACATCCGTGTGTATACATGTTCATGTATGTATATGCGTGTACATGTCTATGTGTGTACATGTCTATGTACATGTATGTCTGTGTGTGTACATGTCTGTGTGTGTACATGTCTACGAGCACTTTCCCTACCAACACGCTCAAGGCTATAGGGGGCATCTTTGTCTTTGGTGTGGCCAGCACTACGCTCGGCCGCCTTTGTCTCCCCCAGTGCTGTTGCAACATCAAACACGCACGCACGCAAAGGTCCCCCGTGTAGCTCTACAGACTGTTGGGGCAAGTGCTGTACGTAAGAACAACACGATGTAACACGACTTTTGTTCCTGGGTACGAAGTGTTATTTCCTAATTGCTTATGCCTCAAAAGTACACAAAACGGATCTCGTTGCCCACGAACTTTGCTTTTGTGACCAGGACTTTACGTGAAGCAATACCGCAAATGCACGCCGCGTTTCCTCATTGACAAATAGGCACATTGCAAAATATCACCAAAATATCACCGTCCTGGGGAACGATAGCCGTGTTCTGTACTTTTGAGGCATAAGCAATTAGGAAATAACACTTCATACTCAGGGACATTTTCTTTTAGCTTTTTGTTGCACAGTCTAACAATAAGAATTACACTGGTAAAAAAAAAAACATTTCTGGCCTGGACTTTTGCAGCTGTTTTATACTAATTTCAGGGTGCTGATTCCAAATCTGATCTCAGATTTGCTCTATCACATCTCATTTTTATGCTATCGGCATACCCCATTTTCATTGATTTTACCCGAAATTAACTCTGTCACTTGTGATTGCAAGTTGTTGCGAGTCAGTGACTGCTTTAGTGTTCAAATATGGTGCTGTATTTTTAGGATAGTGTGTTTACAATATGTTTTTATGTAGATATCCACATTGATTTAATATTTTTCTTCTGCAGTTTTTATTGAAAATGCAATATTTGATATCTGAAAAAACCTGATGTGATAGACAAAAACCGATGCCAGATTTGGAATCGGCACCCCAAAATTACCTTAAAACCGTTGGAATACCTTATGCCAGACAAAGTGTGTTGACCAGTGTTATCAGTGTGTTTTTTTATTTGCATTTTGACCACAAGTATTGTGGTTAATGCAGACGTGATTCCTCGTGAAAAGGTTTCAGTTTTGTTGCCAGATAAAAAAGGGGAAAAACCCCTAATCTCTAATTTTGGTACTGGCAAAGGAGGTCCAATGATGATGATTCTCCCATTATAGCGTACACAGGCATACGGCCAGTTGCCTCCTTGTCGATCTTCTGTTGCCACTGCCATGGTTGTGGTTCCCAGTGTTTAATTTCAGCTGACCAGTGTAATGCGAATAGGAACTTTGCAGTCTCTGTCAGTCTGCCGCTAGACGAAGCCAGACCTCGCCTCGCCGAGCTGATCGTGGGTAGCGAGGGTTGAGCGGCGGTCCAAACTTCACCCCCCAAGGATCATCGGGGGTTGAGCGCCTGGTCGCTGACGTTAGCCGTGGCCGGATTCACAACGCAGCGTGCTAACCGATGCCCCACCGCTCCCTATGTGCGTGTGTGAGCATATACATAGATGTATGTATGTAACTGCGTTCATGTATTACACAGAGCGTGTATCGGTGCGCGCGGATGTATGGGGAGCGGTGGCGCAGCGGTTAGTGCTACGCTGCGCTACGAACCCGGCGGGACCCGAGTTCGATTCCCGCTCACGGCCAACACCAACCAGTGACGATTGTCTGAACCGGTCCTGGGCCTCCCCTAAGTCGACTCGGCCTAAAATGAGTATCTGGTGCGGTGCGTAGTAAACATCGCCACTGGGGAGACAAAGGCGGCCGGGCGTGGTGCTGGCCACCCACCCCTGCGTGTGCCGTGCCGGCCTTCATAGGTGCTCGCTAACAGCACTTGCCCCAACAGTCTGTGAAGGCTACACGGGGGATCTTTGTCTTTATAGAAGCAACACTTGCCCCAACAGTCCGCCAAGGCTACACGAGGAATCTTTGTCTTTGTATAGGCAACACTTGCCCCAACAGTCTGCGAAGGCTACATGCGGGATCTTTGTCTTTGTCTAAGCAACACTTGCCCCATCAGTCCGTCAAGGCTACACGGGGGATCTTTGTCTTTGTAGAAGCAACACTTGCCCCAACAGTCCGTCAAGGCTACACGGGGGATCTTTGTCTTTGTCTAAGCAACACTTGCCCCATCAGTCCCTCAAGGCTACACGGGGGATCTTTGTCTTTGTAGAAGCAACACTTGCCCCATCAGTCCGTCAAGGCTACACGGGGGATCTTTGTCTTTGTAGAAGCAACACTTGCCCCATCAGTCCGTCAAGGCTACACGGGGGATCTTTGTCTTTGTCTAAGCCAGACTTGCCCCAACAGTCTGTGAAGGCTACACGGGGGATCTTTGTCTTTGTAGAAGTAACACTTTCCCCAACAGTCCCTCAAGGCTACACGGGGGATCTTTGTCTTTGTAGAAGCAACACTTGCCCCGACAGTCCGTCAAGGCTACACGGGGGATCTTTGTCTTTGTAGAAGTAACACTTGCCCTAACAGTCTGTCAAGGCTACACGGGGGATCTTTGTCTTTGTAGAAGCAACACTTGCCCCAACAGTCCGTCAAGGCTACACGGGGGATTTTTGTCTTTGTAGAAGCAACACTTGCCCCAACAGTCCGTCAAGGCTACACGGGGGATCTTTGTCTTTGTAGAAGCAACACTTGCCCCAACAGTCCGTCAAGGCTACACGGGGGATCTTTGTCTTTGTAGAAGCAACACTTTCCCCAACAGTCTGTCAAGGCTACACGGGGGATCTTTGTCTTTGTCTAAGCAAAACTTGCCCCAACAGTCCGCCAAGGCTACACGGGGGATCTTTGTCTTTGTCTAGGCAACACTTGCCCCAACAGTCCGTCAAGGCTACACGGGGGATCTTTGTCTTTGTCTAAGAAACACTTGCCCCAACAGTCTGTAAAGGCTATACGGGGGATCTTTGTCTTTGTCTAAGAAACACTTGCCCCAACAGTCCGTCAAGGCTACACGGGGGATCTTTGTCTTTGTCTAAGAAACACTTGCCCCAACAGTCTGTAAAGGCTACACGGGGGATCTTTGTCTTTGTCTAAGAAACACTTGCCCCAACAGTCCGTCAAGGCTACACGGGGGATCTTTGTCTTTGTCTAAGCAACACTTGTCCCAACAGTCTGTGAAGGCTACACGGGGGATCTTTGTCTTTGTCTAAGCAACACTTGCCCCAACAGTCCGTCAAGGCTACACGGGGGATCTTTGTTTTTTGTAGAAGCAGCACTTGCCCCAACAGTCCGTCAAGGCTACACGGGGGATCTTTGTCTTTGTATAAGCAACACTTGCCCCAATAGTCCGTCAAGGCTACACGGGGGATCTTTGTCTTTGTATTAGCAACACTTGCCCCAACAGTCCGTCAAGGCTACACGGGGGATCTTTGTTTTTTGTAGAAGCAGCACTTGCCCCAACAGTCCGTCAAGGCTACACGGGGGATCTTTGTCTTTGTCTAAGCAACACTTGCCCCAACAGTCCGTCAAGGCTACACGGGGGATCTTTGTCTTTGTCTAAGCAACACTTGCCCCAACAGTCTATGAAGGCTACACGGGGGAGTGAGCGGTGGGGCAGCGGTTAGCGCGCTGCGCTACCAAACCCATGCCACCCGAGTTCGATTCCCGCTCACGGCCACCAACCCCCGTGATGGAACATCCCCCATAGGTTGACTCTCAGCCCTAAACCAGTGCCTTGGTCAACATCCGCACGAGGGGAGACAAAGGCGGCCGGGTCGGGGCGTATTGTGCGTGTTGTGTGTGTAGGTTATAGATGCTTCATGGGGCAAAGTGCTGTTAGCGAGTAGTAGCACCACCAGCTGGCTGGCGGGTGGCCTGCACCACGCCAGCTACTCGTTTGAGGCTGAGCCGACCTAGGGGAGGCCCAGTACCGGTTCAGACAACCGCCCCTGGTGAGCGGCGCGCTAACCGCTGCACCACCACTCCCCACTACGTATACACGCGCGCGCGCACGTGCTTACACAATAATATATGCAAGTGTAAATATGTTTAGAGTTGTCGTGTGTGTAATATGATTGTATCAAATTGTAATATTGACATACGATCAAAAAATAAAATACGTCAACGTGTTCGTAAATTTCCGCTCACAACTCCGACCATCAGTTGTGGACTTCTCAACTGGCGCTTCCCTCCACCTAGGTCCACTCAGCCTTAAATGCGCGTACGGTGAACTTCTTTCGCACCGTATAGAGCCACCCGTGCTAATCGGAGGTGCAGTGTTGAGTCTGTGAGCAGTGTTGAGTCTGTGGGTAGTGTTAGTCTATGGGTAGTGTTAAGTCTATGGGTAGTGTTAGTCGACGGGCAGTGTTGAGTCTATGGGCAGTGTTGAGTCTATGGGCAGTGTTGAGTCTATGGGCGGTGTTGAGTCTATGGGTAGTGTTGAGTCTATGGGCAGTGTTAGTATATGGGCAGTGTTGAGTATATGGGCAGTGTTGAGTCTATGGGTAGTGTTGAGTCTATGGGCAGTGTTGATTCTATGGGTAGTGTTTAGTCTATGGGCAGTGTTGAGTCTATGGGCGTTATTGAGTCTATGGGCAGTGTTGAGTCTATGGGCAGTGTTGAGTCTATGGTGCAGTGTTGAGTCTATGGGCAGTGTTGAGTCTATGTTGCAGTGTTGAGTCTATGGTGCAGTGTTGAGTCTATGGTGCAGTGTTGAGTCTATGGGCAGTGTTCAGTCTCTGGGCAGTGTTGAGTCTATGGTGCAGTGTTGAGTCTATGGGCAGTGTTGAGTCTATGGGCAGTGTTGAGTCTATGGTACAGTGTTGAGTCTATGGGCAGTGTTGAGTCTCTGGGCAGTGTTGAGTCTATGGTGCAGTGTTGAGTCTATGGGCAGTGTTAGTCTATGGGCAGTGTTGAGTCTATGGTGCAGTGTTGAGTCTATGGGAAGTGTTGAGTCTATCGTGCAGTGTTGAGTCTATCGTGCAGTGCTGAGTCTATCGTGCAGTGTTGAGTCTATGGGCAGTGTTGAGTCTATGGGCAGTGTTGAGTCTATGAGCAGTGTTGAGTCTATGGGTAGTGTTGAGTCTATGGGCAGTGTTATTCTATGGGCAGTGTTGAGTCTATGGTGCAGTGTTGAGTCTATGGGCAGTGTTGAGTCTATCGTGCAGTGTTGAGTCTATCCTGCAGTGTTGAGTCTATGGTGCAGTGTTGAGTCTATGGGCAGTGTTGAGTCTATGGTACAGTGTTGAGTCTATGGGCAGTGTTGAGTCTTTGGGCACTGTTGAGTTTATGGTTAGTGTTGAGTCTATGGTGCAGTGTTGAGTCTATGGGCAGTGTTGAGTCTATGGGCAGTGTTGAGTTTATGGGTAGTGTTGAGTCTATGGTGCAGTGTTGAGTCTATGGGCAGTGTTGAGTCTATGGGCAGTGTTGAGTTTATGGGTAGTGTTGAGTCTATGGTGCAGTGTTGAGTCTATCGTGCAGTGTTGAGTCTATGGTACAGTGTTGAGTCTATGGGCAGTGTTGAGTCTTTGGGCACTGTTGAGTTTATGGTTAGTGTTGAGTCTATGGTGCAGTGTTGAGTCTATCGTGCAGTGTTGAGTCTATGGTACAGTGTTGAGTCTATGGGCAGTGTTGAGTCTTTGGGCACTGTTGAGTTTATGGTTAGTGTTGAGTCTATGGTGCAGTGTTGAGTCTATGGGCAGTGTTGAGTCTATGGGCAGTGTTGAGTTTATGGGTAGTGTTGAGTCTATGGTGCAGTGTTGAGTCTATGGGCAGTGTTGAGTCTATGGGCAGTGTTGAGTTTATGGGTAGTGTTGAGTCTATGGTGCAGTGTTGAGTCTATCGTGCAGTGTTGAGTCTATAGTGCAGTGTTGAGTCTATGGGCAGTGTTGAGTTTATGGGTAGTGTTGAGTCTATGGTGCAGTGTTGAGTCTATCGTGCAGTGTTGAGTCTATGGGCAGTGTTGAGTCTATGAGCAGTGTTAGTTCATGGGCAGTGTTGAGTCTATGGGTAGTGTTGAGTCTATGGGCAGTGTTAGTCTATGGGCAGTGTTGAGTCTATGGTGCAGTGTTGAGTCTATGGGCAGTGTTGAGTCTATCGTGCAGTGTTGAGTCTATGGTGCAGTGTTGAGTCTATGGGCAGTGTTGAGTCTATGGGCAGTGTTGAGTCTATGGTGCAGTGTTGAGTCTATGGGCAGTGTTGAGTCTATGGGCAGTGTTGAGTTTATGGGTAGTGTTGAGTCTATGGGCAGTGTTGAGTCTATGGGCAGTGTTGAGTCTATGGGCAGTGTTGAGTCTATGGGCAGTGTTGAGTTTATGGGTAGTGTTGAGTCTATGGTGCAGTGTTGAGTCTATGGGCAGTGTTGAGTCTATGGGCAGTGTTGAGTTTATGGGTAGTGTTGAGTCTATGGTGCAGTGTTGAGTCTATCGTGCAGTGTTGAGTCTATGGTGCAGTGTTGAGTCTATGGGCAGTGTTGAGTCTATGGTGCAGTGTTGAGTCTATGGGCAGTGTTGAGTCTATGGGCAGTGTTGAGTCTATGGGCAGTGTTAGTCTATGGGCAGTGTTAGTCTATGGGCAGTGTTGAGTCTGTGGGCAGTGTTGAGTCTATGGTGCAGTGTTGAGTCTATGGGCAGTGTTGAGTCTATGGGCAGTGTTGAGTTTATGGGTAGTGTTGAGTCTATGGGCAGTGTTGAGTCTATGGGTAGTGTTGAGTCTATGGGCAGTGTTATTCTATGGGCAGTGTTGAGTCTATGGTGCAGTGTTGAGTCTATGGGCAGTGTTGAGTCTATCGTGCAGTGTTGAGTCTATCCTGCAGTGTTGAGTCTATGGTGCAGTGTTGAGTCTATGGGCAGTGTTGAGTCTATGGTACAGTGTTGAGTCTATGGGCAGTGTTGAGTCTATGGGCACTGTTGAGTTTATGGTTAGTGTTGAGTCTATGGTGCAGTGTTGAGTCTATGGGCAGTGTTGAGTCTATGGGCACTGTTGAGTTTATGGTTAGTGTTCAGTCTATGGGCAGTGTTGAGTCTATGGGCAGTGTTGTGACTATGGGCAGTGTTGAGTCTATGGGCAGTGTTGAGTTTATGGGTAGTGTTGAGTCTATGGTGCAGTGTTGAGTCTATGGGCAGTGTTGAGTCTATGGGCAGTGTTGAGTTTATGGGTAGTGTTGAGTCTATGGTGCAGTGTTGAGTCTATCGTGCAGTGTTGAGTCTATAGTGCAGTGTTGAGTCTATGGGCAGTGTTGAGTTTATGGGTAGTGTTGAGTCTATGGTGCAGTGTTGAGTCTATCGTGCAGTGTTGAGTCTATGGGCAGTGTTGAGTCTATGAGCAGTGTTAGTTCATGGGCAGTGTTGAGTCTATGGGTAGTGTTGAGTCTATGGGCAGTGTTAGTCTATGGGCAGTGTTGAGTCTATGGTGCAGTGTTGAGTCTATGGGCAGTGTTGAGTTTATGGGTAGTGTTGAGTCTATGGTGCAGTGTTGAGTCTATGGGCAGTGTTGAGTCTATGGGCAGTGTTGAGTCTATGGTGCAGTGTTGAGTCTATGGGCAGTGTTGAGTCTATGGGCAGTGTTGAGTCTATCGTGCAGTGTTGAGTCTATGGGCAGTGTTGAGTCTATGAGCAGTGTTAGTTTATGGGCAGTGTTGAGTCTATGGGTAGTGTTGAGTCTATGGGCAGTGTTAGTCTATGGGCAGTGTTGAGTCTATGGTGCAGTGTTGAGTCTATGGGCAGTGTTGAGTCTATCGTGCAGTGTTGAGTCTATCGTGCAGTGTTGAGTCTATGGTGCAGTGTTGAGTCTATGGGCAGTGTTGAGTCTATGGGCAGTGTTGAGTCTATGGTGCAGTGTTGAGTCTATGGGCAGTGTTGAGTCTATGGGCAGTGTTGAGTTTATGGGCAGTGTTGAGTCTATGGGCAGTGTTGAGTCTATGGGCAGTGTTGAGTTTATGGGTAGTGTTGAGTCTATGGTGCAGTGTTGAGTCTATGGGCAGTGTTGAGTCTATGGGCAGTGTTGAGTTTATGGGTAGTGTTGAGTCTATGGTGCAGTGTTGAGTCTATGGGCAGTGTTGAGTCTATGGGCAGTGTTGAGTCTATGGGCAGTGTTAGTCTATGGGCAGTGTTAGTCTATGGGCAGTGTTGAGTCTGTGGGCAGTGTTGAGTCTATGGTGCAGTGTTGAGTCTATGGGCAGTGTTGAGTCTATGGGCAGTGTTGAGTTTATGGGTAGTGTTGAGTCTATGGGCAGTGTTGAGTCTATGGGTAGTGTTGAGTCTATGGGCAGTGTTATTCTATGGGCAGTGTTGAGTCTATGGTGCAGTGTTGAGTCTATGGGCAGTGTTGAGTCTATCGTGCAGTGTTGAGTCTATCCTGCAGTGTTGAGTCTATGGTGCAGTGTTGAGTCTATGGGCAGTGTTGAGTCTATGGTACAGTGTTGAGTCTATGGGCAGTGTTGAGTCTATGGGCACTGTTGAGTTTATGGTTAGTGTTGAGTCTATGGTGCAGTGTTGAGTCTATGGGCAGTGTTGAGTCTATGGGCACTGTTGAGTTTATGGTTAGTGTTGAATCTATGGGCAGTGTTGAGTCTATGGGCAGTGTTGTGTCTATGGGCAGTGTTGAGTCTATGGGCAGTGTTGAGTTTATGGGTAGTGTTGAGTCTATGGTGCAGTGTTGAGTCTATGGGCAGTGTTGAGTCTATGGGCAGTGTTGAGTTTATGGGTAGTGTTGAGTCTATGGTGCAGTGTTGAGTCTATCGTGCAGTGTTGAGTCTATAGTGCAGTGTTGAGTCTATGGGCAGTGTTGAGTTTATGGGTAGTGTTGAGTCTATGGTGCAGTGTTGAGTCTATCGTGCAGTGTTGAGTCTATGGGCAGTGTTGAGTCTATGAGCAGTGTTAGTTCATGGGCAGTGTTGAGTCTATGGGTAGTGTTGAGTCTATGGGCAGTGTTAGTCTATGGGCAGTGTTGAGTCTATGGTGCAGTGTTGAGTCTATGGGCAGTGTTGAGTTTATGGGTAGTGTTGAGTCTATGGTGCAGTGTTGAGTCTATGGGCAGTGTTGAGTCTATGGGCAGTGTTGAGTCTATGGTGCAGTGTTGAGTCTATGGGCAGTGTTGAGTCTATGGGCAGTGTTGAGTCTATCGTGCAGTGTTGAGTCTATGGGCAGTGTTGAGTCTATGAGCAGTGTTAGTTTATGGGCAGTGTTGAGTCTATGGGTAGTGTTGAGTCTATGGGCAGTGTTAGTCTATGGGCAGTGTTGAGTCTATGGTGCAGTGTTGAGTCTATGGGCAGTGTTGAGTCTATCGTGCAGTGTTGAGTCTATCGTGCAGTGTTGAGTCTATGGTGCAGTGTTGAGTCTATGGGCAGTGTTGAGTCTATGGGCAGTGTTGAGTCTATGGTGCAGTGTTGAGTCTATGGGCAGTGTTGAGTCTATGGGCAGTGTTGAGTTTATGGGTAGTGTTGAGTCTATGGGCAGTGTTGAGTCTATGGGCAGTGTTGAGTCTATGGGCAGTGTTGAGTCTATGGGCAGTGTTGAGTTTATGGGTAGTGTTGAGTCTATGGTGCAGTGTTGAGTCTATGGGCAGTGTTGAGTCTATGGGCAGTGTTGAGTTTATGGGTAGTGTTGAGTCTATGGTGCAGTGTTGAGTCTATCGTGCAGTGTTGAGTCTATGGTGCAGTATTGAGTCTATGGGCAGTGTTGAGTCTATGGTGCAGTGTTAGTCTATGGGCAGTGTTAGTCTATGGGCAGTGTTGAGTCTATTGGCAGTGTTAGTCTATGGGCAGTGTTAGTCTTTTTTTGGCAGTGTTGAGTCTATGGGCAGTGTTAGTCTATGCCATAGACTAACACTGCCCATAGACTCAACACTGTCCATAGACTCTATGGGCAGTGTTAGTCTATGAGCAGTGTTAGTCTATGGGTAGTGTTGAGTCTATGGGCAGTGTTCTGTCTATGGGCAGTGTTAGTCTATGGGCAGTGTTAGTCTATGGGTAGTGTTGAGTCTATGGGCAGTGTTGAGTCTATGGGCATTGTTAGTCTATTGGCAGTGTTGAGTCTATGGGTAGTGTTGAGTCTATGGGCAGTGTTGCGTCTATGGGCAGTGTTGAGTCTATGGTGCAGTATTGAGTCTATGGGTAGTGTTGAGTCTATGGGCAGTGTTGCGTCTATGGGCAGTGTTGCGTCTATTGGCAGTGTTGAGTCTATGGGTAGTGTTGAGTCTATGGGCAGTGTTGCGTCTATGGGCAGTGTTAGTCTATGGGCAGTGTTGAGTCTATGGGCAGTGTTAGTCTATGGGTAGTGTTAGTCTATGGGTAGTGTTGAGTCTATGGGCAGTGTTGCGTCTATGGGCAGTGTTGAGTCTATGGTGCAGTATTGAGTCTATGGGTAGTGTTGAGTCTATGAGCAGTGTTGCGTCTATGGGCAGTGTTGCGTCTATTGGCAGTGTTGAGTCTATGGGTAGTGTTGAGTCTATGGGCAGTGTTGCGTCTATGGGCATTGATAGTCTATTGGCAGTGTTGAGTCTATGGGTAGTGTTGAGTCTATGGGCAGTGTTGCGTCTATGGGTAGTGTTGAGTCTATGGGCAGTGTTGCGTCTATGGGCATTGATAGTCTATTGGCAGTGTTGAGTCTATGGGCAGTGTTGAGTCTATGGGTAGTGTTGAGTCTATGGGCAGTGTTGAGTCTATGGGTAGTGTTGAGTCTATGGGCAGTGTTGCGTCTATGGGTAGTGTTGAGTCTATGGGCAGTGTTGCGTCTATGGGCATTGATAGTCTATTGGCAGTGTTGAGTCTATGGGCAGTGTTGAGTCTATGGGCATTGATAGTCTATTGGCAGTGTTGAGTCTATGGGTAGTGTTGAGTCTATGGGAGTGTTGAGTCTATGGGCATTGATAGTCTATTGGCAGTGTTGAGTCTATGGGTAGTGTTGAGTCTATGGGCAGTGTTGAGTCTATGGGTAGTGTTGAGTCTATGGGCAGTGTTGTGTCTATGGGCAGTGTTAGTCTATGGGCAGTGTTAGTCTATGGGTAGTGTTGAGTCTATGGGCAGTGTTGAGTCTATGTGCATTGTTAGTCTATTGGCAGTGTTGAGTCTATGGGTAGTGTTGAGTCTATGGGTAGTGTTGAGTCTATGGGCAGTGTTGAGTCTATGGGCATTGTTAGTCTATTGGCAGTGTTGAGTCTATGGGCAGTGTTGTGTCTATGGGCAGTGTTAGTCTATGGGCAGTACGTATGTTGAACTTCTTTCGCACCGTACGTAGCCAACCGTGCTAAATCGGATGTGTGGTGCGCACCCTGCTACGGGGTGTACACAACTCGAGAGCATCGCCACTGGGGAGACAAAGGCGGCCGGCGCGGTGCTGGACACCCACCCCCTCGTGTGCCGTGCCGGCCTTCATAGGTGTTCATAGACAAGGTGCCGGTTTCCACTTCCAGTGTCTCATCAGCAGTGTTTATCATTTGCATGCACCCAATGCAAACGAATGTCCAGACGCTTCTAGCCAAGGGCCGGCTTCCACATCCAGTGTCTCATCAGCAGCGTCAGACTTTTCTTGAACCGCAATGCTGGTGAACGGCCCAGATGTGCATCGGCAAGCAGTGGCTTCCTCGTTCAGTGTCTCATCAGCAGCGTCAGACTTTTCTCTGGCAGCAACCACCACCTCTGCCCCCCCCCCTCCACTGATATTCCTCGTGCCTGCGGAAGCCGCTACATCGCGATATCGCGATATGTTGAGATATCGCGATATCGTGATATTTCGCGATTTCGCGACATCGTGATGGCACAATAAATCATAAAGTAAAATTTCCCACAACAATTGCATTGTCTGTTGTGAGGGTGAAACTAAAATATCCATCGGTTGACGATTATTCCGCTCTTTAATTATTGTAATTACTTTATAAGTAAACATATACAAATAAATAAGGAATAAAAACGATAGATTATATTAATAATAGTGAACAGTTGCCGGTCTAATGCAAGTCGTAACTATAAGCGGCTGCGTATGAGCCGTGATATTTCGTGAGTTGTTCAACTTTCTGACGGAGAAATATTTTAATATATCTACTACATATGTATACTAGTCGACGTTTCAGGGAATTAACCTTCATGGCATATACAATGTGGTGATGTCATATTCTCCGAGGTGGGACCATTGTCCGAAACGTCAGCCATTATATATATATATTTTTTTTATTTTAAGACAAATACAAAGATAGAGATCCCCGTGTAGCTTCAACAGACTGTTTGGGCAAGTGCCACGCCCGGCCGCCTTTGTCTCCCCAGTGGCAATGTTCACTACACACCGCACTAGGTACATTTGAGGCTGAGTCGACCTAGGGGAGGCCCGGCACCGGTTCAGATTAATCGTCGCTGTTGGTGGCCGTGAGCGGGAATCGAACTTGGGACGCCAGGTTCGTAGCGCAGCTGCGCTAACCGCCGCGCCACCGCTCCTCATGGACACGACAAAGACAAAGGTCCCCCGTGTAGCCTGGCACACACAACTCCGGCAGGCAAGTCCCTGTGAGCGGGCGGCACCTCTGTTAGGTCCGGCACGGCACACACGGCACGCGCGGTGACCGCGGTGGTGATGTTATTGCTATACGGGGCATCTCTATCTGTGTGGGGAGTGGTGGCGCAGCGGTTAGCGCTACGCTGCGCTACGAACCCGGCGACCCGAGTTCGATTCCCGCTCACGACGATTATCTGAACCGATACTGAGTCTGCCCCTAGGTCGACTTAGCCTCAAATGAGTAGCTGGTACGGTGCGTAGTAAACATCGCCACTGGGGAGACAAAGGCGGTCGGGCGTGGTGCTGGCCACCCACCCCCTCGTGTGCTGTGCCGGCCTTCATAGGTGCTCGCGAACAGCACTTTCCCCAACGGTCTGTTGAAAGGCTACACGGGGGGATCTTTGTCTTTGTGTAAGGGGTTCGTTGACACTGTGTTAAGATCCCTCTTTTTGTAATAGGATTAAGCAGCGCCAATCTTAATCCTATCTTCGTGTTGGGGGAGAGAGAGAGATGCAGGGAGATGGAGTGTTAATGTATTTAAATAAACAGCGGCTGCGCTGCGAGTGGACTTGCTCTCGTCATGGTAATGTGGAATTCACAGCACCCGCCAATGGCACTCCGCGAGCTCGGTAGAATAGGAAAGGTTTCAACTTGGGGGGCGCCACGGTGGCTAGGAGATGTTGACTACCTCGCCTGGTTTACAGGAGGTCGTGGCTTCGATTCCGACCCTGACGCCTGCTGCTGTATATTTGCAGTTTGCGTGTCTCTCTCTCTCATCATCACGGTGGCTAGGAGATGTTAACTACCGCGCCTGGTATACAAGAGGTCGTGGGTTCGATCCCGACGCTAAAGCCTGCTGCTGTATATTTGGAGTTTGCGTGTCTCTCTCTCATCATCGCCACGGTGGCTAGGAGATGTTAACTACCGCGCCTGGTATACAAGAGGTCGTGGGTTCGATCCCGACCCTGGCGATGCCTGCTGGAAATTTCTAATTTGCGTGTCTCCCTCTCATCATCATCATCATCACGGTGGCTAGGAGATGTTAACTACCTCGCCTGGTGTACAGGAGGTCGTGGGTTCAATTCCGACCCTGACGCCTGCTGATGTATAATTGGGAATTTGCGTGTTTTTCTCTTATCATCGTCACGGTGGCTAGATGTTAACTACCTCGCCTGGTATGCAGGAGGTCGTGGGGTCGATCCCGACGCCTGCTGTATAATTTGAAGTTTGCGTCTCTTTCTCTCTCCCCGTGGTCGCGTGGATTTTCCCTCCGGGTCCTCCGGTTTTCCCCCTCCACATTGAGAATCGAACGTTTCTACGCGTTTCGAGTGTTTTGCTACCGATATGAAAATCGCACGTGGCGAAGATGATGATGGTGGTGGTGGTGGTAAGTCGCCACTTCTAGTTGAGCTGTCATTTATGACGTTTCTGAATAAAAGCCACTTCGTTCAGTGGGGGCCTTACACCTGGTGACATCATAGAAATAAAATAGTTAAAATAATTTTTAAAAAAACACGCTTTAATGAAATCTACTCGTAATGGCAGAACTCCACGACTCCAGGAAGTGGCCCCACAGCTTGCCATAATGTAAGGGACCGTGGACAATTAGACCCGTAAAAAAGATTGTTTCAAAGTCATTTTTTTATATTTTATGATAGAATATAGTATTGTCATCAGTATGACATACCTATACCAAGTTTGCAGTCGATACGACATTGGGAAGACGGTTGAAATTGAGTTACAAGATTTGAGTATACAACAACAGAGTGAGTTAAATAAAAGCGTGTAAAATTTAAAAAAATATATATTCTTACATTTTTTATGATAGGATATAGTCTTGTTATCAGTATGACATTAGTATACCAATTTTGCAGTCGATAGCACATTTGGGAAGTGGGTTAAAAATTTAGTTACAAGATTTTTTTTTAAGGATACGACAACAGACGGAGTGAGTTAAATAAAAGCGTGTAATAATACTAATACTGGTAGGAGGGCATGGAAGTGGCCGTGTTAATGTGAGAGATTAGCATGATGTTAATGTGAGAAATTAGAGGGCACGGAAGTGGCTATGTTAATGTGAGAGATTAGCATGATGTTAATGTGAGAAATTAGAGGGCATGGAAGTGGCTATGTTAATGTGAGAGATTAGCATGATGTTAATGTGAGAAATTAGAGGGCACGGAAGTGGCTATGTTAATGTGAGAGATTAGCATGATGTTAATGGGATAAATTAGAGGGCACGGAAGTGGCTATGTTAATGTGAAAGATTAGCATGATGTTAATGTGAGAAATTAGAGGGCATGGAAGTGGCTGTGTTAATGTGAGAGATTAGCATGATGTTAATGTGAGAAATTAGAGGGCATGGAAGTGGCTTTGTTAATGTGAGAGATTAGCATGATGTTAATGTGAGAAACTAGAGGGCATGGAAGTGGCTATGTTAATGTGAGAGATTAGCATGATGTTAATGTGAGAAACTAGAGGGCATGGAAGTGGCTATGTTAATGTGAGAGATTAGCATGATGTTAAAGTGAGAAACTAGAGGGCACGGAAGTGGCTATGTTAATGTGAGAGATTAGCATGATGTTAATGTGAGAAATTAGAGGGCACGGAAGTGGCTATGTTAATGTGAGAGATTAGCGTGATGTTAATGTGAGAAACTAGAGGGCATGGAAGTGGCTATGTTAATGTGAGAGATTAGCATGATGTTAACGGGATAAATTAGAGGGCACGGAAGTGGCTATGTTAATGTGAGAGATTAGCATGATGTTAACGGGAGAAATTAGAGAGCACGGAAGTGGCTATGTTAATGTGAGAGATTAGCATGATGTTAATGTGAGAAACTAGAGGGCATGGAAGTGGCTATGTTAATGTGAGAGATTAGCATGATGTTAATGTGAGAAATTAGAGGGCACGGAAGTGGCTATGTTAATGTGAGAGATTAGGATGATGTTAACGGGAGAAATTAGAGGGCACGGAAGTGGCTATGTTAATGTGAGAGATTAGCATGATGTTAACGGGAGAAATTAGAGGGCACGGAAGTGGCTATGTTAATGTGAGAGATTAGCATGATGTTAACGGGAGAAATTAGAGGGCACGGAAGTGGCTATGTTAATGTGAGAGATTAGCATGATGTTAATGTGAGAAATTAGAGGGCATGGAAGTGGCTTTGTTAATGTGAGAGATTAGCATGATGTTAATGTGAGAAACTAGAGGGCATGGAAGTGGCTATGTTAATGTGAGAGATTAGCATGATGTTAAAGTGAGAAACTAGAGGGCACGGAAGTGGCTATGTTAATGTGAGAGATTAGCATGATGTTCATGTGAGAGATTATATGGCATGGAAGTGGCTATGTTAATGTGAGAGATTAGCATGATGTTAATGTGAGAAATTAGAGGGCATGGAAGTGGCTTTGTTAATGTGAGAGATTAGCATGATGTTAATGTGAGAAACTAGAGGGCATGGAAGTGGCTATGTTAATGTGAGAGATTAGCATGATGTTAATGTGAGAAACTAGAGGGCATGGAAGTGGCTATGTTAATGTGAGAGATTAGCATGATGTTAAAGTGAGAAACTAGAGGGCACGGAAGTGGCTATGTTAATGTGAGAGATTAGCATGATGTTAATGTGAGAAATTAGAGGGCATGGAAGTGGCTATGTTAATGTGAGAGATTAGCGTGATGTTAATGTGAGAAACTAGAGGGCATGGAAGTGGCTATGTTAATGTGAGAGATTAGCATGATGTTAACGGGATAAATTAGAGGGCACGGAAGTGGCTATGTTAATGTGAGAGATTAGCATGATGTTAACGGGAGAAATTAGAGAGCACGGAAGTGGCTATGTTAATGTGAGAGATTAGCATGATGTTAATGTGAGAAACTAGAGGGCATGGAAGTGGCTATGTTAATGTGAGAGATTAGCATGATGTTAATGTGAGAAATTAGAGGGCACGGAAGTGGCTATGTTAATGTGAGAGATTAGGATGATGTTAACGGGAGAAATTAGAGGGCACGGAAGTGGCTATGTTAATGTGAGAGATTAGCATGATGTTAACGGGAGAAATTAGAGGGCACGGAAGTGGCTATGTTAATGTGAGAGATTAGCATGATGTTAATGTGAGAAATTAGAGGACATAGAAGTGGCTATGTTAATGTGAGAGATTAGCATGATGTTAATGTGAGAAATTAGAGGGCACGGAAGTGGCTATGTTAATGTGAGAGATTAGCATGATGTTAATGTGAGAAATTATATGGCATGGAAGTGGCTATGTTAATGTGAGAGATTAGCATGATGTTAATGTGAGAAATTAGAGGGCATGGAAGTGTATAGTAGTGTATGGTGTAGTGTATAGTGTAGTGTATAGTAGTATATATTGTAGTGTATAGTAGTGTATAGTGTAGTGTATAGTGTAGTGTATATAGTAGTGGATTGTATCGTAGCAAACCTCTAAACCCACACGGTTTATCAGCCTGTAGTCTTGTACAGGGAAATTGAGTTTTCAGGTCCATACGGCGTACAGCCGTTTGAATACGGGCCACAATAACAACAACATCAACAATGTTGTTGTTGTTGTCTATGTGTTTGTGTTTCTCCCTTGTGATGGGACTTTGTAGGATGAACGTTGACATGTATAATGGGCACTGGGTGACGAATAAGATCTGAGCTGGTCTGTAATAAGGTAGGGCACTGAAAAGTGGTTGACAGGTTTGTAGTAGTGTAGTGTATAGTAGTGTAGTGTATAGTAGTGTATAGTAGTGTAGTGTGTAGTAGTGTAGTGTTTAGTAGTGTAGTGAATAGTGTATAGTACATAGTAGTGTATAGTACATAGTAGTGTAGTGTATAGTGTATAGTAGTGTGTAGTGTATAGTAGTGTAGTGTATAGTGTATAGTACATAGTAGTGTAGTGTATAGTAGTGTAGTGTATAGTAGTGTAGTGTATATTAGTGTAGTGTATAGTAGTGTAGTGTGTAGTAGTGTAGTGTATAGTAGTGTAGTGAATAGTGTATAGTACATAGTAGTGTATAGTACATAGTAGTGTAGTGTATAGTGTATAGTAGTGTGTAGTGTATAGTAGTGTAGTGTATAGTGTATAGTACATAGTAGTGTAGTGTATAGTGTATAGTAGTGTAGTGTATAGTAGTGTAGTGTATATTAGTGTAGTGTATAGTAGTGTAGTGTGTAGTAGTGTAGTGTATAGTAGTGTAGTGTATAGTATAGTATATAGTAGTGTATAGTAGTGTAGTGTATATTGTATAGTACATAGAAGTGTGTAGTGTATAGTACATAGTAGTGTATAGTGTAACCTATAGTGACTTCGTAGTATGAACGTTGAGTTGTATAAAATGTCCACCGGGTGACCAATACCATCTGAATAGCTCTGTAACAAGACAGGGCACCGATAAGATTTTTGTTGATGTACCCCCCCTGCCCGCCCCCCCCCAGACCTCGCGTCCCCCCGGGGTCCCTCGGCCCCCTCCTCGCCAGCCCCCTCGTCGCCTTCCTCCCCGACGTCGTCGTCGTCGTCGTCGCTGTCGCGTCGTCGCCAGAAGCAGCGTCGCAGCCGCACCAACTTCAGCGCCGAGCAGCTGGGCGAGCTCGAGGGGCTCTTCGACGAGACGCACTACCCCGACGCCTTCATGCGGGAGGAGCTCAGCCAGAGGCTCGGACTCTCCGAGGCACGAGTTCAGGTACCTGGGGAGGTGGTGGTGGGGTGGGGGGGGATGGGGGGGTGGTGGGGGTGGGGGGGTGGTGGTGGGGGATGGTGGTGGGGGGGGGGGTTGGGGTGGGGGTGTTGGTGGTGATGAGGGTGGGGGGTGGTAGTGGGGGTGGGTGGTGGTGGTGGTGGTGGTGAGGGTGGGGGGTGGTGGTGGTGAGGGGGTGGTAGTGGGGGAGGTGGTGGTGGGTGGTGATGGGGGTGGTGGTGGGGTGGGGGGTGGTGGGGGGTGGTGGGGGGTGGTGGGGGGTGGTAGTGGGGGGTAGTGGGGGGTGGGGGTGTTGGTGGTGATGAGGGTGGGGGTGGTAGTGGGGGTGGGTGGTGGTGGTGGTGAGGGTGGGGGGTGGTGGTGATGGTGATGGGGGGGTGGTGGTGATGGCGATGGGGGTGGTGGGGGTGGTAGTTGGGGGTCGTTGTGGTGGTGGTGAGGGTGGGGGGTGGTAGTGGGGGGTGGTGGTGATGAGGGTGGGGGGTGGTGGTGGGGGGTGGGGGGTGGTGGTGAGGGTGATGGGGGGGTGGTGGTGATGGTGATGGGGGTGGTAGTTGGGGGTCGTGGTGGTGGTGGTGAGGGTGGGGGGTGGTAGTGGGGGGTGGTGGTGATGAGGGTGGGGGGTGGTGGTGGGGGGTGGGGGGTGGTGGTGATGAGGGTGGGGGGTGGTAGTGGGGGGTGGGGGGTGTTGGTGTTTATGGGGGTGGTGGTGGTGATGGAGGGGGTGGTGGAGGGGGTGGTGGTGATGGGATGATGGTATTAGTCGCGGTGTGGGTGGTGATGGCAGTGGTCTCGCATACGCCGCGATCCGAGTTGACCACGCGTAGATACTTCGGAAATCGCATCGTTCAGAATCATTATGAACGTGATGCTGCTGCTGCTGCTGATGATGATTTTATGCTGTTGCTGATGATGATTTTATGCTGTTGCTGATGATGATTTTATGCTGTTGCTGATGATGATTTTATGCTGTTGCTGATGAGTCTGCTGATGTGACGATGATGATAATGATTCTGCTGCTGACGATGATGATTCTCATTGATTCTGCTGATGACAATGGTGATGATTGTGATCATTATAATTCCGATAATGATGATTCTGATAACGATGATGATTCTGCTGATGTGACGATGATGATAATGATTCTGCTGCTGACGATGATGATTCTCATTGATTCTGCTGATGACAATGGTGATGATTGTGATCATTATAATTCCGATAATGATGATTCTGATAACGATGATGATTCTGCTGATGTGACGATACTGATTCAGCTCATGATGATGATGATATTGTTGAGGGTGATCATTAATCTCATGATGATTGTGGTTCTGATGATGATCAGTCAGCTCATGATGAGTTCTGCTGCTGCTGCTGCTGATGATGATGATGATAATTAATCTCATGATGAGGATTCTGCTGATTATGATGATGATGATGGTGATCATGATACTGATGATATTTCATATAATTATTATGATTCTGATGATGGCGATGATGATTCATCTCATGATGATGATTCTGCTGCTGATGATGATCATGATAATGATGATAATTAATATCATTATTATGATTCTGATGATGGCGATGGTAATTCAGCTCACGATGATGATTCTGCTGATGCTGCTGATGGTGATTCTGCTGATGATGATTCAGTTCATGATGATGATTTTGCTGCTGCTGATGATGATGATCATCATCTTTCGCCAGGTTTGGTTTCAGAACAGGAGAGCCAAGTGCCGCAAGCAAGAAAATCAACTTCACCGAGGTAGCTCCTTCATGCCTCTCGCTCTCCCGCTTCTGCATGTCCCGTGAAGAAGGGCCATTGACCGAAACGTCGCCTCTCATGTGCTTTCTTCTGAAGGCTCCGCATAGGGTCACCGCGGCCGTCTGGAACGCTCTCTCCCTTCCGATGTTAGCAAGGCCGCTGGGAGCTGTGATGCACTTTTAAATCGTCATCATCATCATCATCAAGATTGACGAACTTGTTTCTTTAGAAACTGCTTCATGTGCGTGTTTAGTTTGTTGTCCTGAGCACGACTGGTTACGTACGGTGCGAAAGAAGTTCAAGATGCATGCATTCACCACCACAATGCCACCAACACCACACCGTCACTACATCCACTATCGCCACCAGCATCTCACCTCCACCACACCACAATCACCACGAATACCACTGGCACCACCACCACTAACACAACCACCAACACCCCACCACGACATCCACTCTTCCAGCGCCTCTGATAAGCGAGGTTGACTACGTACGGTGCGAAAGAAGCTCAACACACCACACCACCACTATCACACCACTACATCCACGATCACCACCACCACGTCACCATCACCACTACTAACCACCAACACCACCACTCACACCCCCAACACTCTCACTCATACCCCCATCACCACGACCACCATCAACCAATCACCACCACACCCCTCACCACCACCCCGATTAGCATGGTTGCCTACGTACGGTGCGAAAGAAGTTTGACGTACGCACGTACAACGTACCTGCGTGCGTAAGCGTGCGTAGGATCGCCGCGCAACAATCGTGTGCTGGCGTGGTACCGCTATACACTACTATACACTATACACTACACTACTATACACTACACTACTATACACTATACACTACTATACACTATACAATACACTACTATACACTATACACTACTATACACTATACACTACTATACACTATACACTACACTACTATACACTATACACTACTATACACTATACACTACTATACACTATACTACTATACACTATACACTACTATACACTACACTACTATACACTATACACTACTATACACTATACACTACTATACACTATACACTACTATACACTATACACTACACTACTATACACTATACACTACTATACACTATACACTACTATACACTACACTACTATACACTATACTACTATACACTACTATACACTATACACTAGACTACTATCCACTATACTACACTACTATACACTACACTACTATACACTACACTACTATGCACTGTACACTACACTACTATACACTATACTACACTACTATACACCATAGGTGGGACAAAGTCATTGTTATGCAAGTCCAAGTCGAGTCGCAAGTCATCAAATTCATGACTCGAGTCTGACTCGAGTCCAAGTCACATGACTCGAGTCCACATCTCATAGGTGGGACAAAGTCATTGTTATGCAAGTCCAAGTCGAGTCGCAAGTCATCAAATTCATGACTCGAGTCTGACTCGAGTCCAAGTCACATGACTCGAGTCCACACCTCTGCTATACACTATACACTACTATACACTACACTACTATACACTACTATACACTACACTACTATACACTACTATACACTACACTACTATACACTATACACTACTATACACTATACACTACTATGTACTATACACTACTATACACTATACACTACACTACTATACACTATACACTACTATACACTATACACTACACTACTATACACTATACACTACAGTACTATACACTATACACTACTATGTACTATACACTACTATACACTATACACTACAGTACTATACACTACACTACTATACACTATACAATTACTATGTACTATACACTACTATACACTATACACTACACTACTATACACTACAGTACTATACACTATACATTAAACTACTATACACTGCTATACACTACACTACAGTACACTATACACTACACTACTATACACTATACACTACACTACTATACACTACACTACTATACACTAAACTACTATACACTACACTACTATACACTACACTACTATACACTACAGTATTATACACTAAACTACTAAATACCTGTCAACCCCTTATCAGTGCCCTACCTTATTACATGGCAATTCAAACATTAATGGCCACCCCGTGCCCCTTATACATGTCAACGTTCATCCTACAAAGTCCCATCACAAAGGAGAAACACAAACACATAGACAACAACAACATTGTGTTCCCGTATTGAAACAGCTGCACGCAGTTTGGACATGAAAACTCAATTTCTCTGTACAAGAATATGGGGTAAACCGTATGGGTTGACAGGGATGTTCTGTAGATGTAGATGCTACTGGTTCTTCATGTTGTGCAGATGTAGATGCCACTGGTTCTTCACGTTCTGCAGATGTAGATGTCACTGGTTCTTCATGTTCTGAAGGTGAAGATGCCACTTGTTCTTCACGTTCTGCAGATGTAAATGACACTGGTTTTTCATGTTCTGCAGATGAAGATGCCACTGGTTCTTCATGTTCTGCAGATGTAGATGTCACTGGTTCTTCACGTTCTGCAGATGTAGATGCCACTAGTTCTTCATGTTCTGAAGGTGAAGATGCCACTAGTTCTTCACCTTCTGCAGATGTAGATGCCACTGATTCTTCATGTTCTGTAGATGTATATGTCACTGGTTCTTCACGTTATGTAGATGTAGATGCCACTGGTTCTTCATGTTCTGTAGATACCACTGGTTCTTCACGTTCAGTAGATGTAGATGCCACTGGTTCTTCAGGTTCTGTAGATGTAGATGCCACTGGTTCTTCATGTTCTGTTGATGTAGATTCCCCTGGTTCTTCATGTTCTGTAGATGTAGATGTCACTGGTTATTCACGTTCTGTAGATGTAGATGCCACTGGTTCTTCATGTTCTGTTGATGTAGATACCACTGGTTCTTCATGTTCTGTAGATGCCACTGGTTATTCATGTTCTGTAAATGTAGATGCCACTGGTTCTTCATGTTCTGTAGATGTAAATGTCACTGGTTCTTCATGTTTCTGCAGATGTAGATGCCACTAGTTCTTCACATTCTGTAGATGTAGATGTCACTGGTTCTTCATGTTTTGTAGATGCAGATGTAGATGCCATTGGTTCTTCACGTTCTGCCTATGTAGATGTCACTGGTTCTTCACATTATGTAGATGCCACTACCGCCATCTATTGCGCGGCAGTTGAACTTACGAATCTCAGTCCGATCAGGCAACTGGGCATACGGACCAGGTTTGGTCGTATCTCGAATGTAGAGGATTCGCTGTATTAATAATTTCATAATAATAATCAATGTATTGCTCATTATTAACTATAATTCATCATTATAATGTATAGTTGAAAGGCGCGTGTCATGCACGGGTCCCTATGGTGGCCGCCCTTATATGCAAAGCGGAAAATCAACAGAACTAGCTGGGTCAATGGACAAATTGCCAGCTCCCTCACTCACCAACTTACTCACTCACCAACTCCCCTTCTCACCAATTCACCTACTCACTCACCAACTCACCCACTCACTAATTTACCAACTCACTCACCTACTCACCAACTCATCAAGTCACTCACCAACTCACCTGCTCACTCGCCAACTCACCAATTCACATACTCACTCATCAACTTACCTACTCACCAATTTACCTATACACTCACCAACTTAACTACTCACCAACTCATCAACTCGCCTACTCACTCACCAATTCGCCTAATCACCAATTCACCTACTCACTCACCAACTCATGAACTCACTCACCAACTCACCTACTCACTCACCAACTCACATATTCACTCATCAACTCGTTTAATGACCAATTTACCTACTCACTCACCAACTCACCAATTCACCTACTCACTCATCAACTCACCTACTCACTCGTCAAATCACCTACTCACAAATTCACTTTCTCACTCACCAACTCACCAACTCACCTACTCACTCACCAACTCACCTACTCACCAACTCATCAACTCACTCACCAACTCACCAATTCACCTACTCGCTCATCAACTCACCTACTCACTCATCAACTCACCTACTCACAAATTCACCTTCTCACTCACCAACTCACCTACTCACTCACCAACTCACCTACTCACCAACTCATCAACTCACTCACCAACTCACCAATTCACCTACTCGCTCATCAACTCACCTACTCACTCATCAACTCACCTACTCACAAATTCACCTTCTCACTCACCAACTCACCAACTCACCTACTCACTCACCAACTCACCTACTCACCAACTCATCAACTCACTCACCAACTCACCAATTTACCTACTCACTCGTCAACTCACCTACTCACTCATCAACTCACCTACTCACAAATTCACCTTCTCACTCACCAACTCACCAACTCACCTACTCACTCACCAACTCACCTACTCACCAACTCATCAACTCACTCACCAACTCACCAATTTACCTACTCACTCGTCAACTCACCTACTTACTCATCAACTTACCTACTCACTCATCAACTCGCCTACTCACTAATTCATCTACTCGCTCACCAACTCAACAACTTACCAACTCATGAACTCACCTACTCACTCATCAACTCGCCTAATCACCAATTCAACTACTCACTCACCAACTTACCTACTCAGCAAAACATGAACTCACTCACCTACTCACTCACCAACTCACCAATTCACATACTCACACATCTAACTTCTTACTCACCAACTCATCAACTCACTCACCAGCTCACCTACTCACCCATTTACTTACCAACTTTCCAACTCACCAACTCACCTACTCACCCACTCACTCCAAATATACAGCAGCAGGCATCGTCGGGGTCGGGATCGAACCCACGACCACCTGGATACCAGGCGCAGTAGTCAACATCTCCTAGACAGCGCGCTCAGCATTTCGACCCGTCGATCAAATCTTTGACCGATTGGCTCACCGCTAAGGCACTCACACGCCGACTGATCGGCCCCGCTAATTTTCGGCTCGCTAATTGGCCGGCTAGCTAATTGGCCGGCTAGCTAATTGGCCGGCTCGCTAATTGGCCAGCTCGTTAATTGGCAGGCTCACTAATTCGCTGACCCGCTAATTGGCCGGCTCATTTGCGTTATCGGCTCACAAAGGTTGCCTCCTTATTGGCTGCCCGCCCTCCGCCAGGTGTGTTCTTCAGCGCGAGCTCGCACCTGGACGCGTGTCACGTGGCCCCCTACCTCAGCATCAACTCCTTGCGCCTCCCCTTCCAGCAGGTGAGCACCCCGACCCCCTCCCCCCCCCCCTCCCTCCCCCCTGATCCCTCCTGATCCCCATAAAGTCCTGAACCCCCCTCCCTGCCCCCTTCCTCCCCCCTTGATCCCTCCAAGTCCACTGAACCCCCTTCCCTCTCCTCCCCCTTGATCCCTCCTGATCCCCATAAAGTCCTGAACCCCCGATTCCACTGAGCCCCCTGCTCCCTCGAAAGTCTCTGATCCCCCCCCCCCTTCACCACTGCCCCCCTCTTGACCCCTCATCTCTGATGCCCTAAATCCCTAAACTTCACAACAGATCATCATCATGAAGCTGATGATGATTTTTTTTTAAATGAGGATCTTGCATCAGGAGGTGTTGCTGCTGCTGCTGCTGATGATGATGATATTTGCCATGACTATCCTGCCGCTCTTTGCTGATGACGATTATGATTAAGCTTCTGCTGCTGATGATGATTATTTTTAACAAGGATGTTGCAGCAGCAGTGATATTGGTGATGACTATCCTGCTGCTGATGATGATTATTATGATGCTACTACTGCTGCTGATTTCCCTGCTACTGATGATGATGATGCTGCTGATGGATGCTGCTGCTGCTGATGATGATGTTGATTATATTTAATAAGGCTGTTGCAGCAGCAACTCCTGATGATGATATTTGTGATAATTGTTTTTTTACCCTTTCATCTGGCAACAAAACTGACACCTTTTTTTACAAGGAGTCATGTTTGCATATACCACAATACCTACATTATCAGAGTTATGTTTTTTGTTTGCATTACGACTGCAGGTATTGTGGTCTATGCAAACATGACTCCAGTTTTGTTGCCAGATAAAAGGGTAAAAAACCAATTATCATATTTTTCTACTGGCAAATGAGGTTCCAATCGTGATATTTGTGATTATGATGAAGCTGCTGCTACTGCTGCTGATGTGACTGATGTTGCTGATGATGTTGCTGATGATATTGCTGATTTTGCTGATTTTGCTGATGATGCTGATGGTGTCATTTCGTAGGTCCAAATGGAAGGGATCTCCCCGCATGCAACTCTGCAAGGCGCTCATCCTCCATACGTCCTCTTTCCTCCACCTCCTCCACCACCACCTCCTCCTCACTCCCACCCTCACCTCCATCATCACCACCACCACCCACAACAACAACACCACCAACACCACCACCATCAACAACAACAACATGAGGAGGAGAGCCAAACGCACCACACATCACCACACCACCACCACCACCACCCCCACGTGCACCTCCCGACTCTGGGAGCACCGCCGATCGATCAAGGGGATGCCCCGGGTCCAGCGGGGATCGGGGGGCCCGGTGATGGGGGGCTCCTCCTTGCACCCCACCGCTCAGATTCCACCTCCTCGTCCATCGCCGCCGCTGCCTCCTCGTCCACCTCGTCCATTGTTGCAGCTGCTGCGGCTGCTGCGGCTGCTGCAGCTGCGGCCAAGACGAAGACGTCGAGCATCGCCGACCTGCGTCTCAAGGCGAGGAGGCACGCGGCCGCCCTGGGGCTGTGACGCGCAGGGCTGTGACGCGCAGGGCTGTGACGCGCAGGGCGGTGACGCGCAGGGCTGTGACGCGCAGGGGCTGTGACGCGCAGGGCGGGGGGGAGGAGGGGGGAGGAGGGGGGGAGGAGTGGGGGGAGGGCCCCGGCCATAGGAATAGCGGCGGCGCGTGGAGAGGTTCCAGATGGAAGCAAGTTTGGTGGGGGGGGGCGAGGGGGAGGTTTGTGGGGGGGGGGGGGGGGGTGGAGGGGGAGGTTTGTGGGGGGCGGAGGTTTGTGGGGGGGGGGGTGATGGGGAGGTTTGTAGGGGGGGGTGAGTGGAGGGGGAGGTTTGTGGGGGGGTGGGAGGTGTGTGCGGGGGGAGATTTGTGCGGGGGGAGATTTGTGGGGGGTGGAGGTTTGTGGGGGGTGGAGGTTTGTGGGGGGGGAGAGAGGCTTGTGGGGGGGGGGCAGACACGTGACACGTGGCGAGGTTAACAAAGGGGCTCAGGGGGGGGGGTGAAATCGATTGCAGGCCGCTCGACTAATCGATTATCGATTATTCACGCGGGACCATCTATTATTCTGCGCGGCTGCTCTGAACCGTGGTGGGGTGGGGGTGGTTACGTGGCGTGAATTTTTCTGTTTAGAATTTGCGTGAAGTGTCATTGTACACGTGGGGGCCTCGTCTGGTTAACAATGGCGGTTGTGAGGGTTGTGTTGGGTTGTGTTGTGTTGTTGTGTTGGGTTGTGTTGTTGTGTTGGGTTGTTTTGTTGTGTTGGGTTGTGTTGTTATGTTGTGTTATACAGTGTTGTGTTGGGTTGTACTACACCGCTGTTCGAAACGACGCCACGAGAGCCAAACAGCTGCACGGTGACGTGGGACGACGTCGCTTACGAAACAGCTGCAACAACAACCACGTGGTAATTATAATACAAACTATTGTTATTATAATAACTGTTATTATATTGTTATTATGATAACAATAATTCTTTTCTTTGGGTCTTTCGGTTAAGCCACGCAGATAGAAAAAAATAACCAATATCAAAATCACGACGTTTCGATCGCAACACAAGCAATCGTCTTCAGGTGAAAAAGAGGGAAAATCTGCTGAGGCAGGCTGTTTATAAAGGTTTAGCGATGGGCGGGGCAGCTCATGTTAACGTAGGAGCGAGCAGGAGAGAGCGAGTAGGAGAGAGAAGTTTGCCTGTAAATGTAAGCTCGGTGAGAGTCAAGCTCGGCTACGACGCAGTGGCAAGCCGCCATTAACCAACACCCCTAAAGGTCGGCTGTGCTAGTGAATGTGTAGTGAGTTCAACTGAGTCCCAGACGTTGTCTTGGGAGCAACACTATTTATTTCACCAACTCAACTCAACACAACCTACACTTGGGTGTTGAATGCCCATCTCACCACGCTACGGCAGAACTAGACACGGTTCGCTATCCCGGTCCGGACCACGAGCTGGGTCCCGGACCGCGTGGCTAGAGGCTTCTTTTACCCGACGTGGATCTTCTTCACCAGCAACACGAAGAACCCCAAACCTCTCACGGGGCCCCCGTTATATCGGCCTGGGCTGGGGCTGGCTCCGCCCCTCGCCCCGCCCACCTTCTAGATCCTTCGAGCTCTTTCCCGCAGGCTCCCAAGAGCTCTTTGATACCACGTGACCGCCCAGCGGCCCCCGTCCACCGGTGGCCCCCCTCCAATATCATCCGGTCACGTGTCGGCAGGTCAACCAGCGTGTCGTGCCCCAACGTCACCCTGGCTGGCTGACGCTCCCTCTCGCTCCCTCACCGGGAGCCCACACCGCACGCTGTACATGGTGCCTCCGTGCTGACCAGCGCTCACCCAAGTCTCGCTAGGGCTGGTACTACGCCCAGTAAGCGGGCTACACGTAATGCCGACACATTATCCGCCGTGGCTTCGTATAGCCCGGCACCACACAGTGACAATCACAGTCACTACAAATGTAACTCAGAGAGTCCAACATAACTGCTAACATAGGTAGGTAGGATAGGAATTTCACAGACAGTTATGACCTAAACTGGTTAATAACGTCCTTCCAATGATTGCTCAGTTTGTACCCATCTTCTTCTCGGTTGAAATTGTGTCTGTGTTTATACATCTGGATGGCTTCATGAACGAATCTGTGCTGATAGCCAGTTGGTTACTATAATAACAATAGTTTTTATAGTAACTATTGTTATTTTTATCACACCTTTAGTGAAAACACTCGTCGGCTCGCGACGAACGTGGGCCTCCCCGAGACGCGACCGGCGAGCCATGCAGAGCCTCAGCCCCCACCGAGTGTTCGATGTGGCTGAGGACCCGCGTATTATTGTCATGGGTTCAACTGAGTCGCAGACGTAGACTTGGAGGCAACACATTTCTTCAGTTCCAACACACGGGGTAACTTCCCCTTAACAGAATAACAACCTATGGTGGTGAACACCACCAGGCTAACTACACTAGTTACAACGTAGCTGCTACTACGGACCGAGAACAACAGCTTCGGCCCGGGTCCACGTGTTGGAGACTCATTGAATGGAGAACGTAGATGAACAACAACAACGCTGGTCCCTGTCGGGACCCGGCTGAGATTCTCTGCGGCGTGGCCGGACTCCGCCCTTGGCCACGCCCACCTCCCAGAATCCTCTGGAAGGATCTGGGTCCCAATCACGTGACCACCACTAGCCCCCTCTAGGGGTGGTCACGTGTCAACCAGCGTGCCATGGCCTCGAATAACCTCATTCTTCGGCCGGCACCCACACGCCCTGTCCTGTAGGGCTGGTACTGCACGCAAAGTGTGGTGCCATCCAGCGCTGTCGTTCAGCACTCACCGGGCCCCTCTAGGGCCGGTACTACACCCACAGCATGTTGACATCCAACGATGTCACTACATTATTGTAGTAATAATTATAGCGCTGCATTGCTCGCGTCTTCTAACCCACCAGCACGTAGCCGACCGTGGCAAAACGGATGTGTGTAGGGTGGGGTGTGGGTAGGGGGGAGGAGGCGGCGAAGGACAACAACAACAAACAAACAACAACAACAACCGTCAAGAAATGCGCTTTCAATCGTCGATGTCAGATGATAACATCACCACCAGCACCACCAGCACCACCACCATTGTGTGTGTGCTACGTGGACCTCCGCGTGCACCTAGCCTGGCACAAGCGCCGTGGTGAAGTCACCGCCACTTAGTGGCGAATGTCGCCGGCTTCTGTTGATGTTTGTTGTTGTTGGTTGTTGGTTGTTGTTGGTGTGTGCGCGCATTGTTGTGAGTGACGAGCGGTGGCGCAGCGGTTAGCGCTGCGCTACGAACCCAGGACGACTCGAGTTCAATTCCCGCTCACGGCCACCAACACCACCCAGCGACGATTATCTGAACCGGTCCTGAGCCTCCCCCTAGGTCGACTCAGCCTCAAATGAGTAGCTGGTGCGGTGTGTAGTGAACATCGCCACTGGGGGAGACAAAGGCGGTCGGGCGTGGTGCTGGCCACCCACCCCCTCGTGTGCCGTGCCGGTAGCCTTCACAGGTCCTGCTCGCTATCAGCACTTGCCCCTACAGTCTGTTAAGGCTACACGGGGGTCTTTACCTTTGTCTGTCTGTACCCCACGCGACACCGACCAGAAGCGGAACGTTTTTGTTCAAACGGCGACGTCCAGTCATCGGTGCGTCGATGATTTCCTGCCAGAGGCAAGTTGATCCTTACGGCGGATACCCCGGGGTCCCGAATCATACACACTGGCCGAGGCAATTAAAGACTTTATTTTTCTGGGACACTATTTTTTTTCCCAGGGGTGTACTTCAATCCGAAATCGTTGCCACACTCCGCGATGTCGAAACGCAGCGAGGACGACGATTGCGCCGAAACCCTGAAGGCTCACGTACACACCGTAGTGGTGCATCGTGCACAGCTCGTCGAGATGAGTCCATTGGCGCATCGCTGACCATCAACAGACTAGAAATGACTGCATCACGGACATCGTGCGAGAGCCGGGGTGCTGTGGTTACCCCGGGGCGCTGTAGTTACCCCGGGGCGCTGTGGTTACCCCGGGGCGCTGTAGTTACCCCGGGGCGCTGTGATTACCCCGGGGTGCTGTGGTTACCCCGGGGCGCTGTGGTTACCCCGGGGCGCTGTGGTTACCCCGGGGTGCTGTGGTTACCCCGGGGTGATGTGGTTACCCCGGGGCACTGTGGTTACCCCGGGGTGCTGTGGTTACCCCGGGGCGCTGTGGTTACCCCGGGGCGCTGTAGTTACCCCGGGGCGCTGTGATTACCCCGGGGTGCTGTGGTTACCCCGGGGCGCTGTGGTTACCCCGGGGCGCTGTGGTTACCCCGGGGCGCTGTGGTTACCCCGGGGTGCTGTGGTTACCCCGGGGTGATGTGGTTACCCCGGGGCACTGTGGTTACCCCGGGGTGCTGTGGTTACCCCGGGGCGCTGTGGTTACCCCGGGGCGCTGTAGTTACCCCGGGGCGCTGTGATTACCCCGGGGTGCTGTGGTTACCCCGGGGCGCTGTGGTTACCCCGGGGCGCTGTGGTTACCCCGGGGTGCTGTGGTTACCCCGGGGTGATGTGGTTACCCCGGGGCACTGTGGTTACCCCGGGGTGCTGTGGTTACCCCGGGGCGCTGTGGTTACCCCGGGGTGCTGTGGTTACCCCGGGGAGCTGTGGTTACCCCGGGGCGCTGTGGTTACTCCGGGGCGCTGTGGTTACCCCGGGGCGCTGTGGTTACCCCGGGGCGCTGTGGTTACCCCGGGGTGCTGTGGTTACCCCGGGGCGCTGTGGTTACCCCGGGGAGCTGTGGTTACCCCGGGGCGCTGTGGTTACCCCGGGGCGCTGCGGTTACCCCGGGGCGCTGCGGTTACCCCGGGGCGCTGCGGTTACCCCGGGGCGCTGCGGTTACCCCGGGGCGCTGCGGTTACCCCGGGGCGCTGCGGTTACCCCGGGGCGCTGTGGTTACCCCGGGGAGCTGTGGTTACCCCGGGGCGCTGTGGTTACCACGGGGACGCTGTGGTTACCCCGGGGCGCTGTGGTTACCCCGGGGAGCTGTGGTTACCCCGGGGCGCTGCGGTTACCCCGGGGAGCTGTGGTTACCCCGGGGCGCTGTGACACCGCCATGAGGTTCACTTTGATGAAGCGACGTTGAGAACAGAGGGTGGGGGGCGGGTGATAACAGAGTGATCGATTATAGACTTCACTTGGGTCATGAATTACTCTACGGATTAACTTGAGTAATTGACTAAACTTAACTTGGGCAATCGATTACTCTACAGATTACTTGCGTAATCGATTACTTCACGTGCGTAATCGATTACGCGACAGATTATTTGAGTAATCGATTGTGGATTGGATTACTCTACTAATTACTAGAGTAATCGATTATAGATTTCACTTGGGTCATCGATTACTCTACAGATTGCTTGAGTAATCGATGGCCCAGTTTCGCTTCTGCGATCTGAAGGGATTGGATGCAATTCGGTTATGTTGATTATAGGCCATGTGATGATGGTGGTGATGAATGTGGTGGTGATGATGGTGATGATGGTGGTGGTGATGATGGTGATGATGGTGGCGGTGATGATGGTGGTGGTGATGGGGGTTTTAGGCCATGTGATGATGGTGGTAATGGTGGTGGTGGTGGTGGTGGTAATGATGGTGGGGATGATCGTGGTGATGATGGGGATGGTGGTGGTTATGATGATGTTGGCGATGGTGGCAATGATGGTGGTGATGATGATGGTGGTGATGATAGGTATGGTGGTTATGATGATGGTGGTGATGGTGGCAATGGTGATGATGATGATGGTGATGTTGATAGGGATGTTGGTGGTGCTGGTGCTTGCTAACAGCACTTGCCCCAACAGTCTGTTAAGGCTACCTGGGCGATCTTCGTCTTCTGCGATGCTGATGGGGTGAACTGATATGGGGAGCGGTGGTGCAGCGGTTAGCACTACGCTGCGACCCGAGTTCGATTCCCGCTCGCGACCAACACCGCTCAGTGACGATTAACTGAACCGGTCTAGAGCCTCGCCCTAGGTCGACTCAGCCTCAAATGAGTAGTAAACATCGCCACTGGGGGGAGACAAAGGCGGCCGGGCGTGGTGCTGGCCACCCACCCCCTCGTGCGCCGTGCCGGTAGCCTTCATAGGTGCCGCTACTCGCTAACAGCACTTGCCCCTACAGTCCGTTGCAGGCTATACGGGGGATCTTTGTCTTTAGGGGTGAATGATGCTCACTGTTGATGATGATGGATTCAAAGATGCCCCCCTCCCCCCCACACCCCTCACCCCTCACCCCTGCCTCCTACTCCTCCCCCCCATGCCCCCCACCCCTCCCCCCCACACCCTCCCACCCCTCCCTTCTCCCCCTACCCCTCCACCCACCCCTCCCCCCCACTCTTCCCCCCACTCCTCCCCCCATGCCCCTCCCCCCCCATGCCCCTCCCCCCCATGCCCCCCCTCTCCCCCCCCGCCTGCCCACGCAGCCATCCCAAGTCGGTCTGTGCCCAGAGGGCTGCAGACGCGTCGAAGGCTTGTCACCTGTAACGTCGGCCCAATGCTGCTGTCGTTGTGAATGCCCCAATAAAGGCGTCGGATGCGCATTGACGCCGAGTGTCCCGCTCGTTTTTTCAGGCCGAGTGGACCTAGAGGGTGGCCCGGCACGTTTAACGTCGGTCAATCAACGGGTCACATCACACACGCACACACGCTATACACTATACACTACAGATTAAACACGAACGAACATACAAATATATTAAAACAATAAGTGTTTTACCCCTTCCCGGCAATAATACAACATCAATTCTAGATTTGAAGCTTTCGTGACTGCAGGGATCCATATTCTTAGGTTTTTTCGGTAAAGTCACCATGTCGGTAAAAAATTAAAAAAGTAAAATAAAATAAAAATCACGACGTTTCGGAGGCAAAACAAGCTTCCGTCTTCAGGTGGAACCGTCACAGCCACGACAGCTGTATCAAGTAAATTTTTTTTTATTAATTTTAATGTTTTACAAACCTTTGATGGTAGCCAGGAGGTTTGCAGAGCACCTTGGTCTCGGAAAAGACAATTTCATGAGAGCCCACCGAGTTGTAGCAATGATCGGCAACGGCCGAAGAATCAGTTCTGCCGTGTTTCAGATCTGACTTGTACTCGCGGACACGATCAGAAACATGACGTTTTGTTTCTCCAATGTAGCAATCACCACAACTGAAGACGGAAGCTTGTGTTGCCTCCGAAACGTCGTGATTTTTATTTTATTTTTATTAATTTAAATGTTTTACCTACGTGACTTTACCGAAAAAACCTAAGCATATGAATACAACATCAGTTAGATATCTTGATTTTAGGCTTTCGTGACTGCAGGGATCCATATTCTTAGGTTCTTTCGGTAAAGTCACGTAGGTAGAAATAAAATAACACTGGTCAACACACTTTTTCTGGCATAAGGTATTCCAACGATTTTAAGGTAATTTTGGGGTGCCGATTCCAAATCTGGCATCAGTTTTTGTCTATCACATTAGGTTTTTGAGATATCAAATATTGCATTTTTAATAAAAACTGCAGAAGAAAAATATTAAATAGATGTGGATATCTACATAAAAACATATTGTAAACACACTATCCTAAAAATACAGCACCATATTTTAACACTAAATCAGTCACTGACTCGCAACAACTTGCAATCATAAGTGACAGAGTTAATTTCGGGTAAAATCAATGCAAATGGGGTATGCCGATAGCATAAAAATGAGATGTGATAGAGCAAATCTGAGATCAGATTTGGAATCAGCACCCTGAAATTAGTCTAGAACAGCTGCAAAAGTCCAGGCCAGAATATTGTTTTTTGTTGACCAGTGTAATCGATCACGACGTTTTCGATCGCAACAGGTGCTAAGATGTTCAAACACCCAAAGGGCCGTCCATCAATGACGTCACGCGATTTTGTAAGATTTTGACCCCCCCACCCCCTCGTCACACATCGTCACAAATGTCTGACCCCGCCCCCCCTAGGTGCGTGACGTCAGGATTCATACTCATTGGTTATTTCGGTAAAGTCACGCAGGTAAAAAATTAAAATAAATCACGACGTTTCGGGCGCAACACAAGGGTCCTTCTTCAGGTGGGAACAACTTAGCGAAAGCACAACCGCTTAAGTGTGTCCGTGACGTCATTTATGGACGGCCCACAAATTGAAGCATCTTGTAAGGAATCGAGTCTCTCCGTTAACCCACACACGGTCCTTGTGAACATGCAAACAGACATGATCTGGTGATGATGTGTATGGCTTTGTGCAGACAAAGCAGCCTTCTTCATCGCCTAAGAACGCCAGAAGGCGACCAGTACAATGACAATGCACGCATCGGAGCACCGAGAGCTCTGGCTGAGGAGCTACATCACGGGACATTTCTGCCAAGGTCGCATGGGACACCAAACATTATTTGTTTACTGGTAGGAACCCACTTGGTTCCACCAGCCCCCAGGGGATTATTGTGTCCGTCCGTCGTGCAGGGAGGAGCTGGGTGGGGAGGGAGGGGCTGGGTGGGGAGGGGAGGGTGGGGAGGGGCTGGGTGGGGAGGGGAGGGTGGGGAGGGGCTGGGTGGGGGGGTGGGAAGGGTGGGGCTGGGTGGGGAGAGGGTGGGGAGGGGCTGGGTGGGGAGGGGAGGGTGGGGAGGGGCTGGGTGGGGAGGGTGAGGCTGGGTGGGGGGGTGGGAAAGGTGGGGCTGGGTGGGGAGGGGCTGGTCACCCCGTGGTGCCCTTATAAAACTCAACGTTTAACCTACTCACGCCGGCTTGTGCCCGCCCTCACAGTCGGCCATATTCTGGAATACACCACGCCGCCGTTGACCCTGGCCATTGACCGAGCAACCCAACGTTCCTACCAACTCCCTCCGCAGGACAATGTGTTCTTACCAGCTAAGGACACACTGACCTACGCAGCGCTTTTGCAGAAGCGAACTGCCCATCGCAGATGTCAGCTGAACGAAGTGTGCTCGTCACCATCTTCGTCGTCATCGTCGTCATCGTCGCCATCGTCACGTGGACAATTCTAGCAGCAGTCAAATTACTCTGAAACGCCGCGATGACGATCGATTCTAAATGTGGAGGGTGAAAAAGAACCGGAGGACCGGGAGAAAAATCCACGCGACCACGGGGAGAGAGACACCCAGACTCCGAATTATACAGCAGCAGGCGTCAGGGTCGGGATCGAACCCACGACCTCATGCACACCAGGCGATGTAGTTAACATCTCCTAGCCACCGTGATGATGATGAGAGAGAGACACGCAAACACTAAATATACAGCAGCAGGCGTCAGGATCGGGATCGAACCCACGATCTCCTGTACACCAGGCGAGGTAGTTAACATATCCTAGCCACCGTGATAGAGATGATGAGAGAGAGAGAGACGCAAACTACAAACATACAGCAGGCGTCAGGGTCGGGATCGAACCAACGACCTCCTGTATACCGGGCGAGGTTGTCAACATATCCTAGCCACCGTGATGATGATGGTGAGAGAGAGAGACACGCAAACTCCAAATATACAACAGCAGGCGTCAGGGTCGGAATCGAACCCACGACCTCCTGTACACCAGGCGAGGTAGTTAACATCTCCTAGCCACCGTGATGATGATGAGAGAGAAACACGCAAACACTAAATATACAGCAGCAGGCGTCAGGATCGGGATCGAACCCACGATCTCCTGTACACCAGGCGAGGTAGTTAACATATCCTAGCCACCGTGATAGAGATGATGAGAGAGAGAGACGCAAACTACAAACATACAGCAGGCGTCAGGGTCGGGATCGAACCAACGACCTCCTGTATACCGGGCGAGGTTGTCAACATATCCTAGCCACCGTGATGATGATGGTGAGAGAGAGAGACACGCAAACTCCAAATATACAACAGCAGGCGTCAGGGTCGGAATCGAACCCACGACCTCCTGTACACCAGGCGAGGTAGTTAACATCTCCTAGCCACCGTGATGATGATGAGAGAGAGACACGCAAACACTAAATATACAGCAGCAGGCGTCAGGATCGGGATCGAACCCACGATCTCCTGTACACCAGGCGAGGTAGTTAACATATCCTAGCCACCGTGATAGAGATGATGAGAGAGAGAGACGCAAACTACAAACATACAGCAGGCGTCAGGGTCGGGATCGAACCAACGACCTCCTGTATACCGGGCGAGGTTGTCAACATATCCTAGCCACCGTGATGATGATGGTGAGAGAGAGAGACACGCAAACTCCAAATATACAACAGCAGGCGTCAGGGTCGGAATCGAACCCACGACCTCCTGTACACCAGGCGAGGTAGTTAACATCTCCTAGCCACCGTGATGATGATGAGAGAGAGACACGCAAACTCTAAATATACAGCAGCAGGCGTCAGGGTCGGGATCGAACCCACGACCTCCTGTACACCAGGCGAGGTAGTCAACATCTCGCCGAGGTGGAGATATGTTAACATCGCGGGGAGAGAGAGACGCGAGAGAAAGAGAAACAAAGACGGCGGGCAGAATTACACTATAGAACGGTGGCGTGCACACCCAGCTGGTAAGGTGAGACCATGGGAACGATTTTTCACGGAAGATTCGTGCCGGGTGCAAGCGGCAGTGATGCTTGCAAATGTGATTAGTAGCTTTGATCGTTGCCTGCTCTGCAGTGTCGATGGTTCAATGTTAATTTGACGTCTTATTGAGGAACTACTGACTGCTGCTGTGTGGTGGTGTCTTGGTGTGGTGTAGGACTGTTGTTGTTGTTGTCTTGGTGTGGTGTAGGACTGTTGTTGTCTTGGTGTGGTGTAGGACTGTTGTTGTTGTTGTCTTGGTGTGGTGTAGGACTGTTGTTGTTGTTGTCTTGGTGTGGTCTGGGACTGTTGTTGTTGATGTTGTTGTCTTGGTGTGGTCTGGGACAGTTGTTGTTGTCTTGGTGTGGTCCGGGACTGTTGTTGTTGTCTTGGTGTGGTCTGGGACTGTTGTTGTTGTTGTCTTGGTGTGGTCTGGGATTGTTGTTGTTGTTGTGGTCTTGGTGTGGTTTGGGACTGTTGTTGTTGTCTTGGTGTGGTCTGGGACTGTTGTTGTTGTCTTGGGGTAGTAGACTACACTGCCTCTTGGCGCAAGTGCTGTTAGCGAGTAGCAGCACTTATGAAGGCCGGCATGGTTCTCTGTGGGTCTCTGTGGTTCTATTAGAGTGTCTGGATCTCTGTGGGTCTCTGTGGTTCTATCCGAGTATCTGAATCTCTGTGGGTCTTTATGGATTGCTGTGGCGAGTATCTGAACTGGTCCTCGGGCCTCCCCTAGGTCGACTCAGCCTAAAAAACGAATTTCCCGGAACCAGTTGCGTGAAGACGTCGGCACTAGGGAGACAAAGGCGGCCGGGCGTGGTTGCACAGTTTGCTGGACGGCCACTCGCGATCGGCACTTGCCCCAACAGCCGGTGGAGGCTATACGGCCGTGGAGGATCTTTGTCTGTGTCTCTAGCTCGTCTCGGGCAGCGCGGCTGCTTGCAGGGAGATGTCTTCAATTACCGCGCTAATGAGGCCGCACGTCACGTGGGGCGCACACAGGCAAAGGTGCCGCCGCCCGGCGGGTAGCCTTCGCTGGCCGTCAGGGGCAAGGGTCACACGCGGGGGGTTAGGCCACGGGTCGCGCGCGGTGATGGGTGGTTGGTTGGTGGTTGTGGTGGTGGTTGTGGTGGTGGTAGTGGTGGGTGGGTGGTTGGTTGGTGGGTGGTGGTTGTGGTGGTCGTTGTGGTGGTGGTTGTGGTGATTGTGGTGGTTGGTGGTTGTGGTGGTGGTGGGGGTTGTGGTGGTGGTGGTGGTTGTGGATGGTGGTTGTGGTGGTGGGTGGTGGTTGTTGTGGTGGTTGGTTGGTTGGTGGTGGTTGTGGGTGGTTGGATGGTGGTTTGTGGTTGTTGTGGTTGTGGTGGTTGGTGGCGGTTGTTGTGGTTGTGGTGGTGGGTGTTTGGTTGGTGGGTGGTGGTTGTGGTGGTCGGTGGTGGTTGTGGTGGTGGTGGTGGGTGGTGGTGGTTGGTGGGTGGTGGTTGTGGTGGGTAGTGGTTGTTGTGGTGGTGGTTGGTTGGTGGTGGTTGTGGTTGTGGTGGGTGGTGGCGGTTGTTGTGGTTGTGGGTGGTTGGTGGGTGGTGGTTGTGGTGGTGGGTGGTGGTGTTTGGTGGGTGGGGGTGGTTGTGGTGGGCAGTGGTTGTTTTGGTGGTTGGTTGGTGGGTGGTGGTTGTGGTGGTGGGTGGTGGTGGTGGTTGTGGTGGATGGTGGTGGTGGTTGTGGTGGTGGCATTGGTGGTGGTCATAATTAAGGTTTTTGGGTTTAATGGTCAGAATAAAGGTGTTTGAGTTAGATCGCGTAACTAAGCTTACACTCTCTAACCCAAACACCTTCATTGTTCGACTCAGCATCAAATGAGTATGTGGTGCCACTGGGGGAGACAAAGACGGCCGGGCGTGGTCCTGGCCACCCCTCGTGCGCCGTGCCGGCCTTCATAGGTACCTTGCGACTAACAGCACTGGTCCCCAACAGGCTATACGGGGGATCTTTGTCTTTGTATTTTGTTAAATGATGGAGTTGTTGATGGGTATTTGTACCTTTGTGTAAGGCCAGTAGGGCTGGCACGGGGCAACGAAGGGGTTAGGGGTGGCCACTACCGCCTTTGTCTCCCCAGTGGCGATGTTTACTACACACCGCAACAGGTGTACTCACTTGAGGCTGAGTCGACCTAGGGGAGGCCCAGGACCGGTTTAAATAATCGTCACCGGTGTTGGCCGTGAGCGGGAATCGAACTCGGGTCGCTGTGTTCGTAGCGCAGCGCGCTAACCGCTACAGACACACACAGAGACACACAGATAGACACACACACACACAAAGACACAACACACAGACACAAACACAGATCCACACAAAGACACAAACACAGACACACACATAGACACACACATAGATACACACAAAGTCACACACACACAGATAGATACACACAGACACACACACAGACACAAACACAGACACAAACACACACAGACACACACACAGACACAAACACACAGACACACACACACACAAACACACACAGACACAAACACACAGACAAAGACACAAACACACACACACAAACACATACACAGACACAAACACAAACAGACACATACACAGACACACACACAGACAGACACAGACACAAACACACACAGACACACACACATACACAAACACACACAAAGACACAACACACACACAAACACACACATACACAAACACACACAGACACATACACACACAGACACACACACAGACACACACACAGACACAAACACACACAGACACAAACACACACAGACACAAACACAGACACAAACACACACAGACACACATACACAAACACACACAGACACAAACACACACAGACAAAGACACAAACACACAGACACACAAACACACACAGACACAAACACACACAGACACATACACACACACAGACACACACACAGACACACACAGACACAAACACACACAGACACACACACAGACACAAACACACACAGACACACACACAAGCACACACAGACACAAACACACACACAGACACAAACACACAGACACATACACACACACAGACACACACACAGACACACACACAGACACAAACACACACAGACACAAACACAGACACAAACACACACACACAGACACACACACAGACACAAACACACACAGACACACACACACACAAACACACACAGACACAAACACACACAGACACAAACACACACACAAACACACACACACAGACACAAACACACACACAAACACACACAGACACAGACACAAACACACACACAGACACAAACACACACAGACACATACACACACAGACACACACAAACACACACACAGACATACACACAGACACACACACAAACACACACACACAGACACACACACAGACACACACAGACACACACAAACGCACACAGACACAAACACACAAACACAGACACACACACAGACACACACACAGACACACACAGACACACACACACAGACACACACACACAGACACACACAGACACACACAGACAGACACATACACACAGACACATACACAGACACACACAGACACACACACGATGTTTGCGGGTGGTGGTTGGGGGGAATCCGAGAGAATGTTAGAAGCAGCGGCATGAGAGTGTGTGAGTGTGTGTGAGTCAGGCAGTGTGTGTGTGAGTGTGTGTCTGGGAGTGTGTGAGTGTGTGGGTGTGTGTGTGAGTGTGTGGGTGTTTGTGTGTGGGTGGGTGGGTTCAGGGGGTGGGGGCTGGGGCTGAGCCAGTCACGTGTCTGAGCGCCATCCCAATGCGAAAGCGCAAAGCGACAAAAATGCGCGCGTGGCGGTGGTGCGGATGGAGGAGGGGGGGGGGAGAAGGGGGGGTGAGAAGGGAGGGGGAGAAAGGGGGGGGAGAAGGGGGGGAGAAGGGGGGGGGAGAAGGGGGGGGGAGAAGGGGGGGGGAGAAGGGGGGGGGGAGAAGGGAGGGGGAGAAGGGGGGGGGGGGAGAAGGGGGGGGAGAAGGGGGGGGGAGAAGGGGGGGGAGAAGGGGGGGGG